>NC_143026.1:65592500-65957500 GCF_057628025.1 Oncorhynchus mykiss
ATTGTAGAAGCAGATTATTTCACTTCCTCAAAATCCCCAGAATTAATCTAAGATAACTAAAATAAGAAATCTGTAGTTCATTTAGACGTTTTTGCCAAATATGTTTTAGTTGCGCAATTTTACATCTAACTACGGTGTTTAGTGCAGTTTTTCTCAAGTAAAAGATGTACGACATGTTGTTTTATGTAAACAAAGTCGGCCTGCTGGGCAGGTCTGTCTCAATGTCTATGCTATTGGATAGAGAGCAATTACTGTATCTGTTCACCCCATGTTAGAGGGCAAATGTATATCGTCAAATCAAAACCCAACCATAATTTACCCATTGTGACGCACAGATGTTCCATACTCCGTTTTAGACAAGACAAAATAATCCTATTTACACTTTGCAGTCAATTTTGACACTAGAATAACTATTTCTGACTTATATCGATGTCACGTAGGTCGTTTTCAAAGGGATTCATTGCTTTTTAAAGGTAGTTGCTCTTTAAAGCCTGTTATATTACCCCACTCTAATCTGTAGTGTCTCCCAGCACAGTATGTAATGCTGTCTTTGAATCATACCCCAAAGCCTCAGTTTAGCTGCTCAATAGGTTGTAATCAGCGCCACTACTTTGCTTCTCTCTCTCCACATCTGTGTTTGATAGTCTATCATTGAGAGGAAATGAGACAGGCAGCTGAATCCTCTAGCCTGTCGTCTGAGGTTAAGTAATGTGCCAGTGCATGGGTGTCAAACTTACTCTCCACTGGCTGGGTCCGAGGCCACAAAAAAACAATATATATAGAATTCTTATTTTTATTTATTATAAATATTTTTGGGGGTTGGGGGAAACGAACTCAATACACTTTAAAATGACTAAAACCAGATCTAAACTGTTTAGAAATGTTAATGGACCTACATTCATACAGTGTCTTGACCGTGTCCAGCCCACTAATAATAGCCAAAATGAAAGCTAGACAGTCAGGGAGCTTCGAAATTGTTCAAAATGATGGAGAGAGGAAAATGTTTTGCTAATTTTGACTCTGAGGAACTATAACCAATTTTCAGTGCAGCCCTCCGGACCTCGTTGAACACCGAATGTGCCCCCCAGGGCAAAATGAATTTGACACACCTGTGCCAGTGTATGATTATGGGATTGAGTGACCATTTATACCCATTGTGATAGGAACTATTATAGTGATGTATTTGTTGTGGTTCAAAACCACTTTGTTTAATTCATGCTAGGGATTATGAGTGACAATGCATGCTTTGTATGATACACAACCACTGTGATTAGTTACTGAGAGAACCATGTATTCTCACTGTTAATATGCAGTGCCCCCGGAGAAGCCGGTCAACCTAACCTGCTGGTCCCGAAACACAAAGGACCTGAGCTGCAAGTGGACCCCCGGTGGTCGGGGTGAAACCTTCATCAAAACCAAATACACCCTCAAGTACAAATTGAGGTGAGAGCCACAGATGTCCAGCATCTCCCAGGTGATCACCCAACCCACCATAATTTCTGCTTAGAAACAATGATAGATGCATCACCTGGAACACAATTACTTTATTTGACTCACTAGAGGCCTATGTCATTCTGATGAGGCATTTCTAAGACTGCAATTGTGCCTTTTGTACTGCAGATAGATGTGTAATGGACTTTCATTTGATTCGTAATGCCCCTTGTACTGTTAACATTTCATGGTCCAGGGCACACTAAAAATGATACGCTTCGCTATTTGTTGGCAGTACATAATATTGACCATTTTAGTACAGATATGATTGTCTTCACGTTTCTGTGTGTTCTGTGCAGGTGGTACGGGCGAGAGAGAGAATGTGAGGACTACAGCACGGGGAAACGCTACACGTGTTACATCCCCCGGGACTTGGCCCTCTTTACTCCCTACGAGATCTGGGTGGAGGCGTCCAATCAGCTGGGGACTGCCACCTCTGATGTCATCACTCTGGATATTCTGGATGTGGGTAAGTGGAGTGAGCCTTTGGCCCAGTCTCCCTCCTGCTCCCCAGCCCGCCACACCCCGCCCTCACCAGAGTGCCAGAGTGGGCAGGGCATGAAAGTGTCCCGTCACCATAGTGACAAGAGGGTGTGATAAATGCTTCCGCTCCCCCGTGTTACATGAGTCCTTCATGAGCCAATCCTTTCCTTTTTCTCTCCTCTCCTCCTCGCCTCACTTCACTCTCTAACTCACCACCAGATCTCCTGCATATGGCTAACACACTTTCATGTGAGAAAGGAATTTTATGTGTTCTCAATCCATCCCTATAACAATATCATCGATTCTGGCTGTGATTATAAAAGATAAACTGACCTGTCGTAAAAGTTCACTAAAAACCAGACGTTTGGAAAAAAGTGATACACAAATGATGATGGATAGATAAGGTTGAGGACACAAAACTAAATATCACTTGTTAATTCCAACAACATTTAGCTTGGCCTTGGTACATTTTGGTGTTGTATTGTTGGAGTAAGCCAGCTTACAACACTAGTTTATGGTAAAAAAAGATTATCATTAGCCAAATGCTGCAGTATTGTCTAGCTTTAGGATTAAGGCGTGTCCCTGTGAGTAGAAAGAAAACTGTACGCAATTGATCTTTGTGTTGGTCTGCTACATCCCTACTGTACCTGACACATCTAGAGACCACAGGTAGGTTGGTCGGAAGGCAGAGGATCCCTATAACATGATGCATCACTAACCTCTTGTTTCTTCACCCTCTCCACAATGGAAATAATAAGCTGTGGAATTTTTCTGTGGAATCTTCCATGATTTTCTGCTCCCCCAGGGGTGAACTTGGTCAAACCAATAAAGTGCATCAGTAAACAAACAACAAGGCAAACCTGAAATGAAGGGAGCTATAGATTTATAGAAAATCACAAATGGGCTGCTGACATTTTTATATGATTCTCTCTCTTTCTCCCTCTCTCTTCTCTCTCATCCCCCCCCCCTTTCCCTCTATCAGCGGCATCAAAGTCATTTACTTCTTTGAGAGCCTTATTGCGTAGGGAAAACATGTTTTTTTAATGCTGGAGCGAGGGACAAAAGTACTGTGTGCATAAATCATCAGACTGGGGAGAGAAGGCAGAAACAGACACTGACCTCATTACCCTGCTTCCATAACTACACTCATTAAAAGGACTGGGAGAGAAAGCGAGAGAGAAGAATATAGGGGGAGGGGGAGAAAGAGAAGGCGAGAGAGAAGAAGAGAAAAAGAGCAGGAGAGAGAGAAGGAGAGCGAGGAGTAGAAGGAGAGAAAGAAAGAGAATAAGACAGTGAGATAGAAAGGAAGGGAGAGAGAAACAATCAAATGCAGTGGATAGACTGTGAAATAAAGTGAATTTAAGGAGAGAAGCAAAGTGTTCTGTCAGAGTACATGAGGGAGACAGCGTTGGTGCTGGACAACAGTACAGCCCAGCCCTGACATTAAACATTCATCACCATGTTTTATTCAAGCTTGGTGGCTGTGGTGTCTAGATATACAGTGCCTTGCGAAAGTATTCGGCCCCCTTGAACTTTGCGACCTTTTGCCACATTTCAGGCTTCAAACATAAAGATATAAAACTGTATTTTTTTGTGAAGAATCAGCAACAAGTGGGACACAATCATGAAGTGGAATGACATTTATTGGATATTTCAAACTTTTTTAACAAATCAAAAACTGAAAAATTGGGCGTGCAAAATTATTCAGCCCCCTTAAGTTAATACGTTGTAGCGCCACCTTTTGCTGCGATTACAGCTGTAAGTCGCTTGGGGTATGTCTCTATCAGTTTTGCACATCGAGAGACTGACATTTTTTCCCATTCCTCCTTGCAAAACAGCTCGAGCTCAGTGAGGTTGGATGGAGAGCATTTGTGAACAGCAGTTTTCAGTTCTTTCCACAGATTCTCGATTGGATTCAGGTCTGGACTTTGACTTGGCCATTCTAACACCTGGAGATGTTTATTTTTGAACCATTCCATTGTAGATTTTGCTTTATGTTTTGGATCATTGTCTTGTTGGAAGACAAATCTCCGTCCCAGTCTCAGGCCTTTTGCAGACTCCATCAGGTTTTCTTCCAGAATGGTCCTGTATTTGGCTCCATCCATCTTCCCATCAATTTTAACCATCTTCCCTGTCCCTGCTGAAGAAAAGCAGGCCCAAACCATGATGCTGCCACCACCATGTTTTACAGGGTGGATGGTGTGTTCAGGGTGATGAGCTGTGTTGCTTTTAAGCCAAACATAACGTTTTGCATTGTTGCCAAAAAGTTCAATTTTGGTTTCATCTGACCAGAGCACCTTCTTCCACATGTTTGGTGTGTCTCCCAGGTGGCTTGTGGCAAACTTTAAACTACACTTTTTATGGATATCTTTAAGAAATGGCTTTCTTCTTGCCACTCTTCCATAAAGGCCAGATTTGTGCAATATATGACTGATTGTTGTCCTATGGACAGAGTCTCCCACCTCAGCTGTAGATCTCTGCAGTTCATCCAGAGTGATCATGGGCCTCTTGGCTGCATCTCTGATCAGTCTTCTCCTTGTATCGCTTGCACAGTGCTCCTTGGGATGTTTAAAGCTTGGGAAATCTTTTTGTATCCAAATCCGGCTTTAAACGTCTTCACAACAGTATCTCAGACCTGCCTGGTGTGTTCCTTGTTCTTCATGATGCTCTCTGCGCTTTTAACGGACCTCTGAGACTATCACAGTGCAGGTGCATTTATACGGAGACTTGATTATACACAGGTGGATTGTATTTATCATCATTAGTCATTTAGGTCAACATTGGATCATTCAGAGATCCTCACTGAACTTCTGGAGAGAGTTTGCTGCACTGAAAGTAAAGGGGCTGAATAATTTTGCACGCCCAATTTTTCAGTTTTTGATTTGTTAAAAAAGTTTGAAATATCCAATAAATGTCGTTCCAATTCATGATTGTGTCCCACTTGTTGTTGATTCTTCACAAAAAAATACAGTTTTATATCTTTATGTTTGAAGCCTGAAATGTGGCAAAAGGTCGCAAAGTTCAAGGGGGCCGAATACTTTCGCAAGGCACTGTAGCTGTAGTGTCTTTACAGTGTGGTACAATATTTATCAGGAGGTTTCTCAGAGGGGAGAGTGCTTTCAGGTACACTTTGTTGGGGTCATCCAAAGGATGCTGATCAGTCCACTACTTGTTCTGTCAGAAATACAGAACATAATCTTCTGAAAAACCTTAAACAACGAAGATTGTATACAGTATTTTAGTGCTTATGAAGCAGTGCTGAGAGTGTGATATACTCTTTGTACTGAGTTTTGTGTTCCGTAGTCTTGGCATATAACGACACAGCTTTGTGACTAACCTGTGTCTGCGTCCCTGTTGTTTCAGTGACTACAGACCCTCCAGACAACGTCCATGTGAGTCGTGTGGGGGAGCTTGAGGACCAGCTAACAGTGCGTTGGGGCAGCCCTCCGGCACTTAAAGACTTCCTCTTCCAGGCCAAATACCAGATACGTTACCGACTGGAAGACAGCACTGAATGGAAGGTAGAGTAGTACTTTATTTCAACATTCAGATACATTTCTCTCTCTCTCTCTCGCTTTCTCTCTCTGTCTCTATGATTCAGAAACCCGATGGCATCTTTTATCTGTGTAAATATTTGAGATGCATGAGTGGTAGGTACTCTCGAGGGACTATAGAGCTATATTAGAGCTATATTTTGGCTGTTAAGCCAAGCTTGTGCATGCTTGTTTGTGAGTTCTGTTTCCACTGAAATATACAAGTGCTATGTGTGAAAATCTGATTTATACTACCGAACATGTGAGCGTGGTGGTTAATAGCTTCACTGTGAGCGTGTTTTTATATGTTTCCTTTGATATTGCGCTCAGTTGGTGGATGATGTAGGTAACCAGACATCGTGCCGGCTAGCAGGGCTAAGGGAAGGGACAGTATACTTTGTCCAGGTGAGGTGTAACCCAGTGGGGATCTACGGCTCCAGGAAGGCTGGGATCTGGAGTGACTGGAGCCACCCTACAGCTGCCTCCACGCCCCACAGTGGTGAGTAAAGATTTATATAGCTCTTGAAGGGGAAGGATATTATAAGGGCTTAAATAGCTTCATTAGCATTTAGTTAGATCAGACATAGAGTATATTCTTGCGGGGGCAATTATGACATTCGTGAGCACTTGTTACATGCGTTCTCAATGCTATTAAGGGGATATTAATAAAAATGATCTTCAATAGTGCACATTGGAGATATTATTGTGGGAGATATGTCGTAATCTTTAATACTTCCCAAAGTTTATTATTAGATCAAACAGTGTTATTATAGCTCATAAGCCATGGGACATAAAAACTACCCACTAATAATCAACCTTTCATTGCCAAATAAACCAAAGAAACAATAACCTCATCCCAGATTAGGCTTCAACATCCTGGGAAAATGAGATCCAAACCGTATGTGACCCCAGAAAGCCAAACATCAAATGACACGATAGAGATCTTTCATCCAAGGATTAAAGAACTCAAGCTGAAATTGCAAAGAGCTGAGGGGGACATCTGATAGATAGACTTCTTTTTCACTTTCGTTAGCCTTGAAAAATTGATCAAGTTGAAATGCAGTCTGTCAGTTGCACACAGGGAATTAACACAGAGTGGAAACAGATTTGGGGAATACAACAGCAGATAATGGGTTACATAGGTTATGTGGTATTTACTTCCAATGGGAGGAAGTTGTTATCAGGCTCTGTTGTTTGCCATGGAGTATTGGTTGTGGCAGGCTTTATAATAATGTTGCCCTCTACACTGGATGTGCACCAGATCCATTTTGTGAATCCCTTCTATTGTAGTCATATCAAATCTATTGTAATCAAATGGACTATTCTCAATACGCAGCAGAATGACCTTTCACGATAGCCAGAGCCCAGAGGTCATGCTGAGGTCCTATCCCTGTGTGAGCCACTGACAAATCTGGTCCCAGCTGGTTTAGTTGTAGGAAGAGACAGTGGGTTCAATTCCATTAAACCTGAATTGAGGTGTTTACGCGATAGCTCTTTTTCCCCATGGTCAAACAAAAACACATAATGGTCCAACTACTGCAGGTAGTGCGTGGACAGCATGCAGGAGCTATCCTCTCTATCTAACCTTGTCCTTGACCACACTGCTGCCTTCCTTCTCCCTGGGCAGAGCCGCTGCAGAGTGGGTCATGTGACCCCAAGTCGGGCGAGCAGAACTCCACCCTGCGACGGGAGCTCAAGCAGTTCTTTGGCTGGGTCCGCAAACACGCATGCGGCTGCAGCGGCATGTCAATCAAACTCTACGACCAGTGGCGGGTGTGGCTGCAGAAATCTCATAAAACACGCAACCATGTAGGTAAGAATAATATCCCCTTTATTTCTGTTCCAGCTCAGCATAGGCTTCACGGTTATGCACCATGATTATGTACTACTAGGCTACTGTAGCTCCTTATCACAACAACACCCTCTGTTGTTAATGTGTTGAACTCTGCATACACCCCTATTCTCTGACCCCCTTTGTCCTGAATTGTACTTTTGTGTTTTGCGATGTGGTCAGCGTTTTGGAAGCACACAGAACCATTTCCCTAGAACTGGTTAGACTTTCTGAAGTCTCAGTCTGATGTTTTATGTTCAGGTATGTGTGCGGTTTCCACTTTATTGGCCCAGAGTACAGCATAAAGTTGATATCCGCTCAGTTCTCCAAGTCATGAAATCTAATTTTATTACATATTTTAATGGCATAGACTTATGATCTTCAGTCGATTGCCACAACAAAGGGAAATGAGCATGTAAATATAATTAACAACCACTATAATGTGTTCCTTTTGTGTTTTGTCTCTCTGTGACGTGAGGAGCTTGTTTCACAACATAACTGAGCCCAAATGGCAGCCAGGAGGACTGAGCTCACCGCTAAGCCACATCCTCTGTTCGCCCCCTGAACCCAATCGCTGGTTGTTATGCTACTGAGGACAAGGGAACTGCCCGAGTCTTTAATCTCACCTGATTTGTGTGGTGTCCCTGAATAATGTCTGTGTTTAACTGCTCTGACAGGCGTATATTGATTAACCTCAGAGAAAAAAAGGAGCAGTTTAACTGGCTATTACCAATACGCAATTGGTGTCAGTATGATAATGATATGAATTTCCATCCTTTGTCTATTTAATTATCCCAATATTAAGCATATGTTTTCTCTTTCAGATTCTACAATGCGATAAATCCTAACACATGCTAAACATCATTGAAGTATTTTAACAACATTCACAACAGCAACTGAGAAACTGTCTTAGAAGGCCACTTTGAGGCCTGTGGGTAAAAGCCATCCAACACTCTGGATATTCCAGCATTTGGTCACACACAGCAACTTTTTTTTGTAGGAATCCATATGGAACAGAAAAAGAACTGATGCGAGACGCCAGCGTTACACTACTGTCTGCAGCCCAGGATTCAAATAGAGTGGAATCGCTCTTTGCTCAGATACCAATACCTATCTCGAAGAAATGCTCGATCCCCTCCTCTCCACACACACTCTCTCTTACACACACATCTCCGGGGAGTGGCAAAGAGGAGAGCCTTTCTCTGATCACTGAGTGGGAGCATGGAAACGTTTCTTAATGTAGCATTAGTACATGTTTGACTCAGATGGCCATAAATCATCTTACTGACTACCATCAGATCAGACACGTAGTGGCCAGCTTCACAGACTTTTACCAGAGAGACACGGGCATTACGCAATCCTCCTGGAATGTCATATACAGTACAAAGAACTTCACTAATTCAGCTCCTGTTCAGAAAACTCAATCACAGAACATTTGTCAGAATTCTAGAAGATGAATGTACTTTCATAATGTATTTCCATTCTAACCACTTTAATAGCCACACAGTTGTCTAAGCTATGTGTCAATGCAATTTAATTGTATGGGCCTTTTACTGGCAAAAACATGGTTGGTATGCTAGCAAATGCTAACACACCATTTTGTAGATTGGCTTTGTTGCAGTAATAGCAATTGAGCTTGATATATTTTTGGATTGAAGTCAGGTTTGTGGGTCACCATGACCAAAGCCCATTCTGCAGTTTGTTGTTAATATGGAAGTGTTCTCTTGTCCTGAGGGTTTGCACCACTCTGGATTCCTCGTATTGAAATGAAGTGGCATAAAGTTTAACTGTATATACTGTGTCTGTGTGACTGTGCGGATTAAGACATTTTTATATTTTTTTATCTGCATATTTAAGAGATCCTAAGTAATATGTCTCTCATTAAGTTATGTTCAATTATCAATAATAATTATGAATATGTCATAGTTTGACCGTTTTTGTCTATAAAACAATAAAAGAATGACACTTGCCTTGGAATGTTTTTTATTAAGAAAGCAATTGTCAGATTATTGAAGTATATTTAAGGCTAAGGCAATATTTGTATCCTTAAAAATATTTACAGGACAGGAGAAAAAAAAAATTTTTTTGCTAAGGCCACACAGGCATACACACACAGAGACACGGTATGGAATGACTCTGGGATGCAAGAAACTGCAGCAGTCAGGTGGCGTGAGGGAGGGATCAATAACTTAGGCAAATTAATACAAAGAGGAAAGTTGTAGCAGAGCAGTCCATCAATCCCTGTCTGGGCAGCAGCCTCCAGGGAGTCCCCATCACTACGACTCCTCCTAGTCGTATTTAAAGTTCTGCAGGATCTCACTCAGGGCCTCTTTATTTTTTATGATGCTGCAGGAGGGGAGACAGAGGTATAAGAGGATTGAGTGCATTCCTGTGAGTAGTCTGCATGCAAACAGCAGGTAGGCCTAATGAAAAATGACATCAGTGATCAGACATGACAATGGAGCAGCTTAACGAGACACTGAGCTGCTTCAGCAGCTACAACACTCCATTTTTAGAGTCAGCTCATTGAGGGAATGGGTGGGTCAATGGGGAGATAAAGCCCTGAAAGCAGGGGTAAAATCTGCACTTACTCCTGCTTGATCTCCTGGATCTTCTCCTGACAGCCCTCATCCACTGGGTGATCCTGAGCCTTCTGCTTTGCCAGCTGCAGCTTGGCCGTCTGGACAAGACACATCAGACATGTGCAAACCATTTATCAAACGTTGAGCTGGAGCAATCAAATGTTAATACTAGCCCGTGCCTTGCCCAGAAGGAAAGCCGATGCCAGACATTTAACATTGGGAAAATTGATAGTATGGAAAATGAAAGCCATTATTTAAATCTTGTTAAATTCTCCTGTTTACTGCCTGAGATTCTGCGCTTCACATTACAATTGTGCATTACGATGTCAGATCCGTAAGAAGTTTCTCTACTATTTGAGACATTTGTTGCATGATACCTTCTCTCGATTGATAACAAGAATAATGTCTGCCCCTATGCATCTCTAATTTACCTAGTCATGTTCCATCCCTGAACAATGAAGCAGAAAATACAGGATATTTGTTACATTCTCAGAGGACAAACCTGACCCCTTGTGGCTGACTGGAAGAAGTCTTGTGATGAACCTTGGAGGTCATGCATTATGGAAGGGTGGGTTGTTCAGCAACAAAAGCGATGTGTGCGCAACCGTGGACAAAAACAGGCGTGGTTGGCTTAAAATCAAAGGATTGTTGACAACATGTAAACTACAGGTAACTGCCAGAATAAAGGAAACCATTAGTAATTCAAAGTATATTGAAAGCAGGTGCTTCCACACAGGTGTGGTTACTGAGTCAATAAAGCAATTAACATCCCAACATGCTTAGGGTCATGTATAAAAATGCCCAGTTGCCCAGTATTTTGGCTACCATGGCTAGAAGAAAAGATCTGACTTTGAAATAGGTCTCAAAGGCAAATAGGGGGTTTAAAGTGTGTGTGTCTGTTACCAGGTCGCAACCCAATTGAACACTTGCAATGAGCAGCATTTCCTGTATGACCTGGGGTTGTATGTGTGGGAGGGTGTGTGCTCTCTCTCTCTCTTTGAAGAATAGATGTCTTACTCTGGTCAGAAAAGCAAAGTCAACGTACTTCTTGAATCGTGTATCTGAGAGGGGTGGAAATCCAGCTCAATTCTGGAATGTGGTCAAGTCTTTGCCCCAGCAGGTCATGACATGCCTCTGCTCCCATAACAGACACACAAATGACATTGTTGGTGCTTTTAATTACCATTTAGCCTCCGCTGGCCATCTATTTGACAGAATGGTTTCTGAAAATACCTCAAGTTCCACTAGAGGGAGTCCTATATTCACCTCTTAACATGGCCTGGAAGTGCATCATTCTCTGCTCTCACCCTTTTTTCCCCCATTTGAACCATTTTATGTCAATTATGTATTAAGTGTCTTGCAAAACATTCGTGTCAACAACAACAAAAAATACACACGATCCCTTTCTACTGCAGTGTTCTGCCCCCCTCATTTTAGAACCTTTGACTCACATTTTAATTTAACAATTGCTTCTGGTGCTATCCCTAATATCTGGAAGGCAGCACATGTCCTCCCCATTGGTGGAGATCCTGACCTAGATAATTACTGCCCAATTTCTAAACTAATCTTGCCTTGCAAAAATATTAGAATCACTGGCAAACTGTCAAGTACCTTTTATAACTTAAATTATATTCTTAATGTGAACCAGTCTGGTTTTGGACCTGGATATAGCACAGTTTCTTAAATATTATACTAAATTGCTTAGATCATAGGATTCACTGGGCTGCCATATTTACAGACCTATCCAAGGCCTTTGATACTGTTGAGCATCCCCTACTCATTCAAAGGTTGTCTGAAATGGGCCTCGACCAGACGTCTTGCAAGTGGTTTGGAAACTATCTGTCAGACAGGACACAATGTGTGCTTTCTGATGGTGTCAAGTAACCTCGATATTACTAAAGGTAACCCGCGGGGGTAGATTTTGGGACATCTTAACTATTTATTCAAATAATATTGGTCAATCTGCAAAAACCTGTAACAATCACCTGTATGCAGATGAAACCTACGTATGCTATTGCCCCTACAACTGACCAGGCTGTTGGAGTTGCAATTCCGCTTTGCAGAAAATCCTTGTTGATTTAAACTTAGTACTTAACGCATGTTGTTTTCTAATTCTCTTAGAAATATTTCAGATGGCTTACACATTTATGCATTGGATGGTTCTTTCATCCTATAAATATCTGGCCTTTTGGGTTGACAATAATTTTACATTTAAAAAAATGACATACGGAAGAGCTAGTTAAGAAGCTGAGATTTAAAGGCTTATTTTATATACTGTAACTAGATCATACCTCTCCCTAAACAGCAGGAAGCAGATTGTACAGTCAACTTTCCTGTCAGCCACTACTCTTCAACCTTTGGATGCAGTCCACCATAGTGCCCTTCACTTTATCACACGTGTTTTAATACACATTACTGCATCCTGTATCAAAAGGATGGTCCTCAGTAGAGTCCCGTAGATCACACCATTATTCCCTCTTTGTTTACACAAGCTTCCGACCTACCTCACTTCACTGTTAAAATGTAAACATATGACACGCCAAACCCGTTCACAGGGATGGTTAACTCAAGGTTCCACAACTACGCACTGATTTAGGTCAATCTGCCATCAGTTTTGGTGCCCCCATTTTTTGAACAGCCTACAAAACTCCCTACATCTTGACTCTCTGGTGCCTCTAGGGAAGTTCAGGACTTTCATGTCGAGAATTTCAACTGTTTGGATGGAATAACTGTATTTGTGGTGTTTGAAGCTGTAGTGTTGATTCTGTAATTTGTAGTTAATTTATTTTTTATTCATCATTTTGAATTTGTTGTACTGTTGTCCTCAGGGCACCATTGTAAATGAGACCCTGGTCTCAAAGTTAAATAAAAAAATAAAAACACTTATGGGAGATTCTGGAGTGGCGCACGAGACAGCATTTTCCACCACCATCAACAAAACACCAATGATGGAATTTCTCATGGAAGAATGGTGTTGCATCCCTCCCATTGAGTTCCAGACACTTGTAGAATCAATGCCAAGGCGCATTGAAACTGTGCTGGTGGTTCAGTGACCTATTGAGGCCCTTATGTTGGTGTTTCCTTTAGTTTGGCGGTTACCTTTACATTTCCTCTTCAAATATTTATTGAAAACATAAATACATCTGCACAATGAGCACTTGTCTCTTAAACACATCGTTACAGATGTTGGTTAGCTGGCCCAAAGGCTGAACACCATGATTTGAATTAGGTGTGATATTAATGGGCTTGAATAAAAGCATGCACATACTGTAAATTGCCAGGACTGAAGTTGCAGAACACTGCATTATTGTACATGTACTGTCAATATACACTTGTTCAACTGAAGAAGATTCATCAAAGCTGTATAAAACTCAATGGTTGACATCCATATGTAATCCCTAAGATCCAACATCTATCAACATCTATCAACTAGGCACTGTTACAGCAATATAGAGCCTGCACTTCGGTTCAGTCCCACTAAACATGGAGTAAAAAAATATGTTACACAATTAGTTAAGCCCATGTTAATACCAATACAATCTTTCAATTCATGAGAAGTGAGCAAGTGCACACGCAGGGGGGAGAAGGGTAGGGGTCTGTTGTGTTCTTGCCATCTCCATTGAACATAGTCAAGCCATTTTGTACATGACAGCATAAACAGACTGGCAATCAGGCTAAAGTGTACTGGGTAAGAGAGACTGACTGTGTTTCAAACTCAAAGTAGACAGCCCTCAGCCCTTGAATCACATCGTCACATCCGAGTGTACCTTAAAATGTCCCTTGCCCAAGCAAGGGAGAGTGATGATCGGAGAGGCAACGTCCTTGGTGGAAATCTTGAAGTGGAGCTTAAAAAACAACCACCCTAAAGCTATTAATGTACCTACTAAGCTAACGTATCTAGCTAGCACTCCTGTCAGGAAGCTAGCTACAGTTACCCATAGCCGGCTAGCTAGTTTTATAGTTAAATATTTTTTTCCAATAAATTTCAAAAATATGTTTATGAATCTAGCAACGTTTTACAGGCTCCTCATCACGAGACTAAGCCAATTTGCCAACGCTAAAGTCAATGTATATACACTACCGTTCAAAAGTTTGGGGTCACTTGTTTTTGAAAGAAAAGCACATTTTGTCCATTAAAATAACATCAAATTGATCAGAAATACAGTGTAGACATTGTTAATGTTGTAAATTACTTGTAGCTGGAAGCGGCTGATTTTTTAAATGGAATATCTACAGTTGAAGTTGGAAGTCGGAAGATTACATACACCTTAGCCAAATACATTTAAACTCAGTTTCAATCAATCCTAGTAAAAATTACCTGTCTTAGGTCAGTTAGGATCACCGCTTTATTTTAAAAATGTAAAATGTCAAAATAATAGTAGAGAGAATGATTAATTTCAGCTTTTATTTCTTTCATCACATTCCCAGTGGGTCAGAAATTTACATACACTCAATTACAATTTTAAATTGTTTAACTTGGGTCAAACATTTTGGGTAGCCTTCCACAAGCTTCCCACAATAAGTTGGGTGAATTTTGGCCCCCCTGACAGAGCTGGTGTAACTGAGTCAGGTTTGTAGGCCTCCTTGAACGCACACGCCTTTTCAGTTCTGCCCACAAATTTCTATGGGATTGTGAGGTCAAGGCTTTGTGATTTCCACTCCAATACCTTGACTTTGTTGTCCTTATGCCATTTTGCCACAACTTTGGAAGTATGCTTGGGGTCATTGTCCATTTGGAAGACCCATTTGCGACCAAGCTTTAACTGATGTCTTGAGATGTTGCTTCAATATATCCACATCATTTTCCTACCTCATGATGCCATCTATTTTGTGAAGTGCACCAGTCCCTCCTGCAGCAAAGCACCTCCACAACATGATGCTGCCACCCCCGTGCTTCACGGTTGGGATGGTGTTCTTCAGCTAGCACGCCTCCCTCTTTTTCCTTCAAACATAACAATGGGCATTATGGCCAAACAGTTCTATTTTTGTTTCATCAGACCAGAGGACATTTCTCCAAAAAGTACAATCTTTGTCCCCATGTGCAGTTGCAAAACGTAGTCTGGCTTTTTTTATGGCGGTTTTGGAGCAGTGGCTTCTTCCTTGCTGAGCACCTTTCAGGTTATGTTGATATAGGACTTGTTTTACTGTGGATATAGATGCTTTTGTACCTGTTTCCTCCAGCATCTTCATACGGTCCATTGCTGTTGTTCTGGGATTGATTTGCATTTTTCACACCAAAGTATATTCATCTCTAGGAGACAGAATGCTTCTCCTTCTTGAGCGGTATGACGGCTGCATGGTCCCATGGTGTTTATACTTGCGTACTATTGTTTGTACAGATGAACGTGGTACCTTCAGGCGTTTGGAAATTGCTCCCAAGGATGAACCAGGCTTGTTGAGGTCTACAATTTTTTTGCTAAGGTCTTGGCTGATTTCTTTTGATTGTCTCATGATGTCAAGCAGATGCACCGAGTTTGAAGGTAGACCTTGAAATACATTCACAGGTACACCTCCAATTGACTTAAACAATGTCAATTAGCCTATCAGACAGAATCTTTTAAAGACAGACACTCAACTAGTCTAAATGCCAGTTTTATTGGTTCTTTAATCAGTACAACAGTTTTCAGCTGTGCTACCATAATTGCAAAAGGGCTTTCTAATGATCAATTACTATTTTAAAATTATCAACTTGGATTAGCTAACACGTGCTATTAGAACACAGGAGTGATGGTTGCTGATAATGGGCCTCTGAACACCTATGTAGATATTCCATTAAAAAAATCTGCCATTTCCAGCTACAATAGTCATTTACAACATTAACAATGTCTACACTGTATTTCTGATCAATTTGATTTTATTTTAATGGGGGGAAAAGTGCTTTTAATTCAAAAGCAAGGATATTTCGAAGTGTCCCCAAACTTTTGAACGGTAGTGTGTATACACACACACACAGCAAAAAAATAAATAAACGTCCTCTCACTGTCACCTGCGTTTATTTTCAGCAAACTTAACATGTGTAAATATTTGTATGAACATAAGATTTCAACAACTGGGACAAACTGAACATGTTCCACAGACATGTGTCTAACAGAAATGGAATAATGTGGCCCTGAACAAAGGTTGGGGTCAAAATAAAAAGTAACAGTCAGTATCTGGTGTGGCCACCAGCTGCATTAAGTACTGCAGTGCATCGCCCCCTCATGGACTGCACCAGATTTGCCCGTTCTTGCTGTGAGATGTTGCCCCACTCTTCCACCAAGGCACCTGCAAGGCACCGGACATTTCTGGGGGGGAATGGCCCTAACCCTCACTCTCCAATCCAACAAGTCCCAGACGTGCTCAATGGGTTTGAGATCCGGACTCGTCGCTGGCCATGGCAGAACACTGACATTCCTGTCTTGCAGGAAATCACGCACAGAATGAGCAGTATGGCTGGTGGCATTGTCATGCCCTTTACAATGAAGATCTATGAAGTTATTTGGACTTTTACAAATTATCTTTGAAAGACAGGGTCCTGAAAAAGGGACGTTTCTTTATTCTTTATTTTTTTATTTTTTTTAGCAAGCTAGCTATATACAGTGGGGCAAAAAAGTATTTAGTCAGCCACCAATTGCGCAAGTTCTCCCACTTAAAAAGATGAGAGAGGCCTGTAATTTTCATCATAGGTACACTTCAACTATGACAGACAAAATGAGGAAAAAAATCCAGAAAATCACATTGTAGGATTTTTTATTAATTTATTTGCAAATTATGGTGGAAAATAAGTATTTGGTCACCTACAAACAAGCAAGATTTCTGGCTCTCACAGACCTGTAACTTCTTCTTTAAGAGGCTCCTCTGTCCTCCACTCGTTACCTGTATTAATGGCACCTGTTTGAACTTGTTATCAGTATAAAATACACCTGTCCACAACCTCAAACAGTCATACTCCAAACTCCACTATTGCCAAGACCAAAGAGCTGTCAAAAGACACCATAAACAAAATTGTAGACCTGCACCAGGCTGGGAAGACTGAATCTGCAATAGGTAAGCAGCTTGGTTTGAAGAAATCAACTGTGGGAGCAATTATTAGGAAATGGAAGACATACAAGACCACTGATAATCTCCCTCGATCTGGGGCTCCACGCAAGATCTCACCCCGTGGGGTCAAAATGATCACAAGAACGGTGAGCAAAAATCCCAGAACCACACGGGGTGACCTAGTGAATGACCTGCAGAGAGCTGGGAGCAAAGTAACAAAGCCTACCATCAGCAAGGGCATTGAAGCTGAAACGTGGCTGGGTCTTTCAGCATGACAATGATCCCAAACACACCGCCCGGGCAACGAAGGAGTGGCTTCGTAAGAAGCATTTCAAGGTCCTGGAGTGGCCTAGCCAGTCTCCAGATCTCAACCCCATAGAAAACCTTTGGAGGGAGTTGAAAGTCCGTGTTGCCCCGCAACAGCCCCAAAACATCACTGCTCTAGAGGAGATCTGCATTGAGGAATGGGCCAAAATACCAGCAACAGTGTGTGAAAACCTTGTGAAGACTTACAGAAAACGTTTGACCTCTGTCATTGCCAACAAAGGGTATATAACAAAGTTTTTAGATAAACTTTTGTTATTGACCAAATACTTATTTTCCACCATAATTTGCAAATAAATTCATAAAAAATCCTATAATGTGATTTTCTGGATATTTTCTTCTAATTTTGTCTGTCATAGTTGAAGTGTACCTATGATGAAAATTACAGGCCTCTCTCATCTTTTTAAGTGGGAGAACTTGCACAATTGGTGGCTGACTAAATACTTTTTTGCCCCACTGTACTTTTTTCTGACGTGCCAAAAATGCGGCCTTGTAGATTCAATGTGACACTCCACAGCCACCAGAGTTTGACATGACTACAGTTTGCATTCTATTGTCAGTCATAGAAATACCACAAGTGACCAAAGTTGTTCACTTGCTCCCTTGAGCTAAATCAAGAGCTGAGGGGGAAACGTTAGGGAATTGAACCACTTAAGATGACAGTCAAACTGCATCCGGTTTCAACAGGGATTCCCCGAAGGAAAGTAGCTAGCGCAAGGGCTGAGGGGGTAAAAATAAAATGTTTGGACTTCAGCCCCTGTTGACCAGCTCAAAGCTTTTGCTTCTCCTTACTATGCAGCTTGTCTAAGTGTCCAGAAAGCTCTGGACAGGCAAAGTCCTGGTGCAGCCGCTCCTTGATCTCCAACACCTTCTTCAAGAGGCCACAGAAAGCTTGCGTTCTCGTCCACCAGCTGTCTGTAGTGGTCAAAGTCATAGTGGGGCCCTGTCCTCATGTATGCTTCATGGCCTCTGGAGAGAAATAAACATGATGATAGTTAGACCACCTTCATCAACCTACTTTAAGTGAACAGAAAGGCAGGAGGTGCATCTATGTACCAATTTTGAAAAATAAACTTACTCATTGAAAAGCCTTTCAGCTTGAACAGCATACAGTCAATGGGCCAATGCTTGAAAGTCTGGGTACCTAGGAGAATGGACATAATGTGAACACAAAAGTTAGTTAGCATATATACCTATATTATAACTATATTTGGGAGCTGGTGTTAGTTAGATTAACATAGTTACAACATGTTTTGCAGAACTTGGCAATGTCCATTTACCTACCCCACTGGGTAAAGACGTAATTTCATTGAAATGACGTGGAAACAAAGTTGATTCAACCAGTGTTTATTAGCTAACTAACTTTAGTTATTAAACAATATTGTTATAGCTAGCTTGATAGTTACACAGCAATGTGCCTACTTGGCATTGTAGCTAGCTTCTTGCCCTGTGTATTGCTCACTTAGCCCACGCGAGCTATCTAGCTTTTATATACAAACTGCATGTTGTTGCCTCAAATGTACTGCAACAATACACAAACTTACCATGGAAATGATCTTGAAAATGTTGATGTACAACTTGGTTAATACGTGAGGTGCAAACCAGTAGCACGTTCCCAAGAAAGCTAAGGTAACTGAGCTAAACGACTACCGCCCCGTAGCACTCACTTCCGTCATCATGAAGTGCTTTGAGAGACTAGTCAAGGACCATATCACCTCCACCCTACCTGACACCCTAGACCCACTCCAATTTGCTTACCGCCCAAATAGGTCCACAGACGATGCAATCTCAACCACACTGCACACTGCCCTAACCCACCTGGACAAGAGGAATACCTATGTGAGAATGCTGTTCATCGACTACAGCTCGGCATTTAACACCATAGTGCCCTCCAAGCTTGTCATCAAGCATGAGACCCTGGGTCTCGACCCCGCCCTGTGCAACTGGGTACTGGACTTCCTGACTCAATCATCAAGTTTGCGGACAACACAACAGTGGTAGGCTTGATTACCAACAACTACGAGACGGCCTACAGGGAGGAGGTGAGGGCCGTCGGAGTGTGGTGTCAGGAAAATAACCTCACACTCAACGTCAACAAAACTAAGGAGATGATTGTGGACTTCAGGAAACAGCAGAGGGAACACCCCCCTATCCACATCGATGGAACAGTAGTGGAGAGGGTAGTAAGTTTTAAGTTCCTCGGCGTACACATCACAGACAAACTGAATTGGTCCACCCACACAGACAGCATCGTGAAGAAGGCGCAGCAGCGCCTCTTCAACCTCAGGAGGCTGAAGAAATTTGGCTTGTCACCAAAAGCACTCCCAAACTTCTACAGATGCACAATCGAGAGCATCCTGTCGGGCTGTATCACCGCCTGGTACGGCAACTGCTCCGCCCACAACCGTAAGGCTCTCCAGAGGGTAGTGAGGTCTGCACAACGCATCACCGGGGGCAAACTACCTGCCCTCCAGGACACCTACACTACCTGATGTCACAGGAAGGCCATAAAGATCATCAAGGACAACAACCACCCGAGCCACTGCCTGTTCACCCCGCTATCATCCAGAAGGCGAGGTCAGTACAGGTGCATCAAAGCTGGGACTGAGAGACTGAAAAACAGCTTCTATCTCAAGGCCATCAGACTGTTAAACAGCCACCAAGTAACAAGTAACATTGAGTGGCTGCTGCCAACACACTGACTCAACTCCAGCCACTTTAATAATGGGAATTGATGGGAAATGATGTAAAATATATCACTAGCCACTTTAAACAATGCTACCTAATATAATGTTTACACACCCTACATTATTCATCTCATATGTATACGTATATACTGTACTCTATATCATCTACTGCATCTTTATGTAATACATGTATCACTAGCCACTTTAACTATGCCACTTTGTTTACATACTCATCTCACATGTATATACTGTACTCAATACCATCTACTGTATCTTGCCTATGCTGCTCTGTACCATCACTCATTCATATATTTTTATGTACATATTCTTTATCCCCTTACACTTGTGTATAAGGTAGTAGTTTTGGAATTGTTAACTAGATTACTTGTTGGTTATTACTGCATTGTCGGAACTAGAAGCACAAGCATTTCGCTACACTCGCATTAACATCTGCTAACCATGTGTATGTGACAAATTACATTTGATTACTACTAGACTGGAGTACAACTCCTTTATGCTTTGCTTGAAAAATACAAATTTACTAAATAAATACCCTACCATCTAACACTACACTCACTAATTTCAAAATTATATAAAATTACATTAAAACCACCATACTCCACTAATTGAATGTATTTATTCCTACCTCATGCCATCATCCTGAAAGGATGGGACATCACCACTTAACACACCCTGTAACTCTTCTGATGTCAAGTCTCGCACACCCAAATACCTCTCTGCACCTGTCACCACAACCTCAATTTTTTTGTGACTTCGGTTCCATCCCTGCAGTACAGTTGATAACCATTGCTATAATGCTAAAAATCCAAACTTACTGAAACGTATCACTTTTGTCCTATCCCTCTGTACTGGTATACCTCTACTACTCTCACCACTCCTCCCCTTGCCCATCTTCCTCTACTTTCTTCACTGCCTCAGCATGACAACTTCTGCACTACTCTAACCCTGGAAACCTCAATCTGCATCTCTCTCACACGACAATTCGGATCCCCAGCTCCATGGGCACCCCTACAATTAACACATTCCATTACTTTCCCCAATACTACACATTCCTTTGTCTTTGTCACATTCCTACTACACACGCTCCCTCCTACACACGGATGCCATATGCCCATAAGCTTGACACCTGTGACATCGTAATGTATTTGGCACGTACAGGATAACTTTTATATCCTAACTTCACTTTGTCAGGCAAAGACTCAAAACTCAAAAGAACAGACAATGACTCTTCTGTTTCCCCACTCTCGTCACCCTGTCTGCGTCGCATCAAACGACGAGCATCACATACACCAGGAATCTTTCCCCTCAGCTGGTCAACTTTTATATTTATCTACAACCCCAGTGATCACTCTTTTCATTGGCGCTCTTTTCTTGAGAAAGAAACAATTCACTTTTCTTGCTCCCATTCGTTGTATTCCGAGCGCATTCTCCCTCTGACCAACAGAAACACAAACAATTATCACTAGACCCCTTCTGGTTACCCTCACCGATTCCACGTTACCCAACTCTTTTTTCACCCATAGTGAAACCACAAATGGATCAGCCAAAAGGCAAGAGTCCACTTTTTCCATGAACTTCACTCCTACTGTCAAGACAAATATACGTCCACTGTTCAACCTTAAATTCTGTCTGATGGTACAACTAGAACCAGAGGTTGCTACACAAATATAATTAGGAGTTAGAAGACTAGAATGGGCCTGAACCTTCTTATAATGGGCTAAAGGTCAGCCATTTTGGTCAGGGAGTTACTCAACCATGGTCAGCCAGATATTGTGTCAAATAATTAATTTTAAGAATTTATCTGCACTTTATGTTTGTCAGCTAGCTAGCCATCCAGTTTTAAAGGAATGATTCCATGTTTCAAATTAACTGCCAATATGACCACATTCCATTCAAACAATGCAGTCAATCCACTGCCGTACACTGGCTGAAGTCAGATAAGACTTTAGACAAGTTGTAAATGCAACAAGTACTGATATTGTATCATATAATAGCACTCACAACTTTCCAAGAACACTAAATTGAGACATTTATGGTCTGTTTACATTTATTTTAGAGGCTATTTATACAGAACATTTCTATAAAACCTTCATAAACTGTATTTATAATTATATTACAATATAAGACCTGTTTGGGTCTTTGCATGTCAAAAGCTATACACGTCGTGTGTACTGAATTTGCACGTCAAGCCAACCACCACCATTACGATCACTGTCAAGTGGTAGCGAGCTAGCTTTAGGGTTGTACCTAGCTAGCACCAATGCAACCAGTCTGAAAACAATGCAGTAGAAACTGCAGGCATTTTCATTATTCTTAGCAATGGTTTAGGAATCCATGTGAGTAAGTATTAGCCTGGTAGCCACTTGTTGTTCTCCTATTGAAATAACTAGCTAGCCAGATACTTAACCCTGTTGCCCAAAACAAACGTTAAAAACAGCCAGCTATCTTCATCCGGCTAGTATGGCTTGACCGGACCCGGTTATGTGTTGTGAAGCTAACCACAATAAGGATTAGCCACAATAGTAGAATTTGCATTTCAAATCAAATAGAATTTGTCACGTGCGCCGAATACAACAGGTGTAGAACAGTGAAATGCTTACTTACAAGCCCTTTAACCAACAATGCTTTAAGAAGTGTTAAGGAAAAAAAAGTTAAGTATAGATAAGTAAAGAATAGTAATAGTAATAAAAGTAACAATAATTAAATAGTGGGGGGGGGGTACCGATACAGAGTCAATGTGCGGGGGGCACCGGTTAGTTGAAGTAATAGGTACATGTAGGTAGAGTTACAGTGACAATGTATAGATAATAAACAGAGTAGCCACAGCGTAAAAGAGGGGTCTAGGTAGCCTTTTGATTAGCTGTTTTTATGGCTTGGGGGTAGAAGCTGTTAAGAAGCCTTTTGGAACTAGACTTGGCACTCAGGTACCGCTTGCAGTGCGGTAGCAGAGAGAACAGTCTATGACTAGGGTGGTTGGAGTTTTTAACCATTTTTAGGACCTTCCTTTGATGCCTCCCTGGGCCGTACGCACTACCCTCTGTAGTGCCTTGCGGTTAGAGGCCGAGCAATTGCCATACCTGTCATGTATTGTCATGTTGTGTGTTCCTGTCCTTTCCCTTCACCCTGTCTCCCTCTGCTGGTCGTTGTTAGGTTACCTTTTCTCCCCCTCTTTCCCCCAGCTGTGCCTTGTCTCCTCCTAACTACCCATTCACCCCGTTTCCCACCTGTTCCCTTTTTCCCTCTGATTAGGTCCCTATATCTCTCTCTGTTTTTGTTCCTGTCCTTGTCGGATTCTTGTTTGTTGTGTTTCATGCCTGAACCAGACTATCGTCCTGTTTGCTGTAACCTTGTCCTGTCCTGTCGGAATCTGCCGGTCTATCTGAGCCTACCTACGTTTGGTTATTAAAGAAGCTCTGTTTAAGTTAGTTCGCTTTTGGGTCCTCATTCACTCACCGTAACAGAAGAATCCGACCAAGAATGGACCCAGCGACTTCGGATCCTCTCCACTCAGCCGTCGAGGTCCAGGGAGCGATGCTAGGCAGACACGAGCAGGAATTGTCTGCTGCTCGACATGCCGTTGAGACCCTGGCCACCCAAGTCTCCAACCTCACAGAACAGGTTCACCATCTCCGCCTCGATCCACCGGCCACTTCCAGGGCTTTCGAATCTCCGGAGCCCAGAATCAATAACCCGCCGTGTTACTCTGGGGAGCCCACTGAATGCCGCTCGTTCCTCACCCAGTGTGATATTGTGTTTTCTCTCCAGCCCAACACTTACGCCAGGAGCACTGCTCGTGTCGCCTACGTCATATCTCTCCTTACTGGACGGGCTCGTGAGTGGGGCACGGCAATCTGGGAGGCAAGGGCTGAGTGTACTAACCAGTATCAGGACTTTAAGGAGGAGATGATACGGGTTTTTGATCGATCTGTTTTTGGGGAGGAGGCTTCCAGGGCCCTGTCTTCCCTATGTCAAGGCAATCGATCCATAACTGACTACTCTATTGAGTTTCGCACTCTTGCTGCCTCCAGTGGCTGGAACGAGCCGGCTTTGCTCGCTCGTCTTCTGGAGGGTCTCCGCGCAGAGGTAAAGGATGAGATTCTCTCCCGGGAGGTTCCTTCCAGCGTGGATTCCTTGATTGAACTCGCTATTCGCATTGAGCGACGGGTTGATCTTCGTCACCGAGCTCGTGGAAAGGAGCTCGCGTTCTCCGTTGCCCCCCTCTCCGCATCACTACCATCTTCCTCTGCCGGCTCGGGAGCTGAGCCTATGCAGCTGGGAGGTATCCGCATCTCGACTAAGGAGAGGGAACGGAGAATCACCAACCGCCTCTGTCTCTATTGCGGTTCTGCTGGCCATTTTGTCACTTCATGTCCAGTAAAAGCCAGAGCTCATCAGTAAGCGGAGGGCTACTGGTGAGCGCTACTACTCCTGTCTCTCCTTCAAGATCCTGCACTACCTTGTCGGTCCATCTACGCTGGACCGGTTCGTCAGCTTCCTGCAGTGCCTTAATAGACTCTGGGGCCGAGGGCTGTTTTATGGACGAGACCTGGGCTCGGGAACATGACATTCCTCTCAGACAGTTAAGGGAGTCCACGGCCTTGTTCGCCCTGGATGGTAGTCCTCTCCCCAGGATTCAGCGTGAGACGCTACCTTTAACCCTCACTGTTTCTGGTAATCATAGCGAAACCATTTCTTTTTTGATTTTTCGTTCACCTTTTACACCTGTTGTTTTGGGCCATCCCTGGCTAGTTTGTCATAATCCTTCCATTAATTGGTCTAGTAATTCTATCCTCTCCTGGAACGTCTCTTGTCATGTGAAATGTTTAATGTCTGCTATCCCTCCTGTTTCCTCTGTCTCTTCTTCACAGGAGGAGCCTGGTGATTTGACAGGGGTGCCGGAGGAATATCACGATCTGCGCACGGTGTTCAGTCGGTCCAGGGCCACCTCTCTTCCTCCACACCGGTCGTATGATTGTAGTATTGATCTCCTTCCGGGAACCACTCCCCCCCGGGGTAGACTATACTCTCTGTCGGCTCCCGAACGTAAGGCTCTCGAGGATTATTTGTCTGTAGCTCTTGACGCCGGTACCATAGTCCCCTCCTCCTCTCCCGCCGGAGCGGGGTTTTTTTTTGTCAAGAAGAAGGACGGGTCTCTGCGCCCCTGCATAGATTATCGAGGGCTGAATGACATAACAGTTAAGAATCGTTATCCGCTTCCTCTTATGTCCTCAGCCTTCGAGATCCTGCAGGGAGCCAGGTTTTTCACTAAGTTGGACCTTCGTAACGCTTACCATCTCGTGCGCATCAGGGAGGGGGACGAGTGGAAGACGGCGTTTAACACTCCGTTAGGGCACTTTGAATACCGGGTTCTTCCTTTCGGCCTCGCTAACGCTCCAGCTGTCTTTCAGGCATTAGTCAATGATGTCCTGAGAGACATGCTGAACATCTTTGTTTTCGTTTACCTTGACGATATCCTGATTTTTTCACCGTCACTCCAGATTCATCTTCAGCACGTTCGACGTGTCCTCCAGCGCCTTTTAGAGAATTGTCTTTTTGTGAAGGCTGAGAAGTGCACTTTTCATGCCTCCTCCGTCACATTTCTCGGTTCTGTTATTTCCGCTGAAGGCATTAAGATGGATCCCGCTAAGGTCCAAGCTGTCATTGATTGGCCCGCCCCTAAGTCACGCGTCGAGCTGCAGCGCTTTCTCGGCTTCGCGAACTTCTATCGTCGTTTCATCCGTAATTTCGGTCAGGTGGCAGCTCCTCTCACAGCCCTTACTTCTGTCAAGACGTGCTTTAAGTGGTCCGTTTCCGCCCAGGGAGCTTTTGATCTCCTCAAGAATCGTTTTACATCCGCTCCTATCCTTGTTACACCTGATGTCTCTAGACAGTTCGTTGTCGAGGTTGACGCGTCAGAGGTGGGCGTGGGAGCCATTCTTTCTCAGCGCTCCCTCTCTGACGACAAGGTCCACCCATGCGCGTATTTTTCTCATCGCCTGTCCCCGTCGGAACGTAACTATGATGTGGGAAACCGCGAACTGCTCGCCATCCGGTTAGCCCTAGGCGAATGGCGACAGTGGTTGGAGGGGGCGACCGTTCCTTTTGTCGTTTGGACTGACCATAGGAACCTTGAGTACATCCGTTCTGCCAAACGACTTAATGCGCGTCAGGCGCGTTGGGCACTGTTTTTCGCTCGTTTCGAGTTCGTGATTTCTTATCGTCCGGGCTCTAAGAACACCAAGCCTGATGCTTTATCTCGTCTCTTCAGTTCTTCAGTAGCCTCCACTGACCCCGAGGGGATTCTCCCTGAGGGGCGTGTTGTCGGGTTGACTGTCTGGGGAATTGAGAGGCAGGTAAAGCAAGCGCTCACTCACACTCCGTCGCCGCGCGCTTGTCCTAGGAACCTTCTTTTCGTTCCCGTTCCTACTCGTCTGGCCGTTCTTCAGTGGGCTCACTCTGCCAAGTTAGCCGGCCACCCTGGCGTTCGGGGTACGCTTGCTTCCATTCGCCAGCGTTTTTGGTGGCCCACCCGGGAGCATGACACGCGTCGTTTCGTGGCTGCTTGTTCGGTCTGCGCGCAGACTAAGTCCGGTAACTCCCCTCCTGCCGGCCGTCTCAGGCCGCTTCCCATTCCCTCTCGACCGTGGTCTCACATCGCCTTAGATTTTGTCACCGGACTGCCTTCGTCAGCGGGGAAGACTGTTATTCTTACGGTTGTCGATAGGTTCTCTAAGGCGGCTCATTTCATTCCCCTTGCTAAGCTTCCTTCTGCTAAAGAGACGGCACAAATCATCATCGAGAATGTTTTCAGAATTCATGGCCTTCCGTCAGACGTCGTTTCGGACAGAGGTCCGCAATTCACGTCTCAATTTTGGAGGGAGTTTTGCCGTTTGATTGGGGCTTCCGTCAGTCTCTCTTCCGGCTTTCACCCCCAGTCTAACGGTCAAGCAGAACGGGCCAATCAGACTATTGGTCGCATCTTACGCAGTCTTTCTTTTCGCAACCCTGCGTCTTGGTCAGAACAGCTCCCCTGGGCAGAATACGCCCACAACTCGCTTCCTTCGTCTGCGACCGGGCTATCTCCTTTTCAGAGTAGCCTCGGGTACCAGCCTCCGCTGTTCTCATCTCAGTTCGCCGAGTCCAGCGTCCCCTCCGCTCAGGCTTTTGTCCAACGTTGCGAGCGCACCTGGAAGAGGGTCAGGTCTGCACTTTGCCGTTATAGGACGCAGACTGTGAGGGCTGCTAATAAGCGTAGAACTAAGAGTCCTAGATATTGTCGCGGTCAGAGAGTTTGGCTCTCCACTCAGAACCTTCCCCTTAAGACGGCTTCTCGCAAGTTGACCCCGCGGTTCATTGGTCCGTTCCGTATTTCTCGGGTCATTAATCCTGTCGCAGTTCGACTTCTTCTTCCGCGATACCTTCGTCGCGTCCACCCGGTCTTCCATGTCTCCTGTATTAAGCCCGTTCTTCGCGCCCCCGCTCGTCTTCCCCCCCCCCCCCCATCCTTGTCGAGGGCGCACCCATCTACAGGGTCCGCAGGATTTTGGACATGCGTCCTCGGGGCCGTGGTCACCAGTACCTTGTTGATTGGGAGGGGTACGGTCCTGAGGAGAGGAGTTGGGTTCCCTCTCGGGACGTGCTGGACCGTGCGCTGATCGAGGATTTCCTCCGTTGCCGCCAGGTTTCCTCCTCGAGTGCGCCAGGAGGCGCTCGGTGAGTGGGGGGGTACTGTCATGTATTGTCATGTTGTGTGTTCCTGTCCTTTCCCTTCACCCTGTCTCCCTCTGCTGGTCGTTGTTAGGTTACCTTTTCTCCCCCTCTTTCCCCCAGCTGTGCCTTGTCTCCTCCTAACTACCCATTCACCCCGTTTCCCACCTGTTCCCTTTTTCCCTCTGATTAGGTCCCTATATCTCTCTCTGTTTTTGTTCCTGTCCTTGTCGGATTCTTGTTTGTTGTGTTTCATGCCTGAACCAGACTATCGTCCTGTTTGCTGTAACCTTGTCCTGTCCTGTCGGAATCTGCCGGTCTATCTGAGCCTACCTACGTTTGGTTATTAAAGAAGCTCTGTTTAAGTTAGTTCACTTTTGGGTCCTCATTCACTCACCGTAACAATACCAGTAAGTGATGCAAGCAGTCAGGATCATCTTGATGGTGCAGCTGTAGAACCTTTTGAGAATCTGAGGACCCATGCCAAATCTTTTCAGTCTAATGAGGGGAATAGGCTTTGTCTTGCCCTCTTCACGACTTTCTTAGTGTGTTTGGACCATGATAGTTTGTTGGTGATGTGGACACCAAGGAACTTGAAGCTCTCAACCTGCTCCACTACAGCCTTCACAATCATCTCCTTTGTCTTGATCACGTTGAGGGAGAGGTTGTCCTCGCACCACACGGCCAGCTCTCTGACCTCCCTATAGGCTGTCTCATCGTTGTTGGTGATCAGGCCTACCACTGTTGTGTCATTGGCAAACTTGATGATGGTGTTGGATTCGTGCCTGGCCATGCAATCATGAGTGAACAGGGAGTACAGGAGGGGACTGAGCGTACACCCCAGAGGGGCCCAATGTTGAGGATCAGCGTGACGAGTGTATTGTTACCTACCCATACCACCTGGCGGCGGTCCGTCAGGAAGTCCAGGATCCAGTTGCAGAGGGAGGTGTTCAGTTCCAGGATCCTTAGTTTAGTGATGAGCTTTGAGGGCACTATGGTCTTGAACACCTAGCTGTAGTCTATGAATAGCATTCTGACATAGGTGTTCCTTTTGTCCAGGTAGGAAAGGGCAGTGTTGAGTGCAATAGAGATTGTGTCATCTGTGGATCTGTTGGGCCGGTATGCAAATTGGAGTGGGTCTAGGGTTTCTGGGATAATGGTGTTGATGTGAGCCATGATTAGCCTTTCAAAGCACTTCATGGCTGCAGACGTGAGTACTACTGGTCAGTAGTCATTTAGTCATCGTTTTGCCTTCAAAATAAAAGTCCCTCTTTGAAAGTGATGCAGAAGGTTACAATTGGTGGAATCCTGCCATGTTTAGACTAGATAATGTTAAACGAGGTTAGAATGTGGAGCGATAAAGTGCTTTTCTCCCAAAGTCCTCCTCAGAGTTATCAGGCTCCAAAACATCCACATCGTATTGTTTTTCCTCTGGAATAGTGTTCAATTCACATCGTAGGTTAACTGGTACAATAAATGTTGCTCAATTCACAGTGGTTTCAGAGTCCAGCAATAAGACTTACGACCCTAATGTTCTCTGGGTGTCACTGAGCAGACTGGTACCCCATGTCATTGATCCACACTCCATAGGTAAGGCTGTACAGTGAAATAAGTATGCCCCCAATGAAATTCTATAGTCTAATAGATCCAGTGTGATTAACATATTTTGTCAAATTAACCAATTATTGTATTTTGTTACATTTATATAACATTCCAAACATGTTTAGCATGATCTATTCCATTATGGCACAATTCCACCTTTTGTTTTAATTTACATCACTTTCAACAATGGACTTTTTTTTTAAGGCGAACCGCAAATTGTTTGCATCCATCCATCATGCATCCAATGACTTGCCTAGTTAAATAAAGGTTAAATAAAAAATAAAATCAGCTAGCTAGCTTTTTTATGACCAGCACTGTCCAGAGCAAGGGAAAGTGTGTCTGCGCTCTTGCGGCAGCGGCATGATCATGAATCGTTGTGACATGAAATACGAGTGATAGTGTAATCAATGTTTAATGACTACGTAAAAAATGTATGAACGTGTTCAATTATTACGTGAGGTGCAGTCATATTCAAGTCCTGATTGGTCAACAAGCTTATTTGATGCGTCAAATAGTGTTATTTGACATATTCAAAGTTGACATAGTGATGGGCATTCTGGATCTTTTCAGTGAGCCGGCTCGTTCGGCTCAGCTCACCAAAAAGAGCCGGCTCTTTTGGCTCCCAAACGGCTCTTTAAAAAAATATGTTATGTATTTTTTCAAGTCAAACAGTTTGCGAGAATGATTGGTGTTAAAACAATTCTAAATAAATGATTAAATTAAATCATACTCTACCTTAACTACAATCTATTTACAATGCATTTTTTTGTAATGAAAAAGAATGATATTAAACATTTGCATTTAAAGTACAACTTTTTAATGTACATAAACAAAGTGCATATAAATGTAACCATTCAAAACGAATACAATCTGAACAGCATAATAGAATATTGCACTTTATCAAAGAAAAATAAATAACAATGTGCAAAACTGCAGCATCCCACTTAAAACATTAAACTGGTCCCTCTTTTCTCTCTCTTCTTTACTGCCATGTTATAACCAGCAGCACACAGCAATGCTGACCATATTTTGCTTTTATGTGAGATTTGCATTCAGAAATGCAAGCTGCCTCACTTTCGAGGGGCTGATGCGGTTTCTTCTCTCAGTAATTATTTGTCCCGTTTTCGAGAAGACCCTCTCAGAGGGAACAGATGTGGCCACTATGTAGAGTCTCCCTGTCATGACTTTAGTAAGCTGTGGGTAGACAGGGGCCTTGTTCTTCCACCAGCTCAGAGGATCTGCAGATCTTTGAAGGAGTGGCTCCTCCAAATAGGATCGGATCTCCATTATGGCATCTGCTGAGGGATTCCTTCGGGCTGCATCCCAAGGTGCTCTCTCATCAAACAGCATCCAAACAGCAGACGTTTGTGGCACTACTGCTGGTGCTTCTGCTCCATCTGCTCCCTCTTCGTCCTTTTGCCCTGGTGCCTGAGCCAGCTGACTGCTGGGGCTATCCCTCCCTGCTGCTGAGGTTATTATTTGAAGAGCCTCATCAATCGCTCTGGCATCACAGAAGGCTAACTTCTTAAACCTGGGGTCAAGTGCAGCGGTTTCTGATAGCACGTGATTATATTCCATTCTGTGGAACTTTCTGTCCATTGATGAACATAGGGTGTCCATCAACTCTGTCACATGTCCTGTGGTTACATTTGCTTCTCTCTGGCGGCTGGCTGTGATTCGCTGCAGACCCTTACACAGGAGTATCATTTTTGAGGCTGTCACATAGCTGAAAAGAGAGAACAGTAACTTATTAGTTCAGGTTCATGTTTTGTCTACTGATCATATACATATATAATACTGGATTAAATAATGATGTAGTAATAACTGCTTACTGTACCTCTCTCCACTGATCTCCACTGTGACCTGCTCAAAGGGTTCCAGGACTCTGCACACCTCCTCCACCACCTCCCATTCTTCCTGGGTCAGAGCATCAACAGGTGCATTGACAATAGAGATGACAGTAGAGATGAATGCATCCTTTGACTCAAGAAACCACTTCAACATATAAAATGTTGAATTCCACATTGTAGTGCAGTCTTGTTTAGGCCTCAGCTCAGGCATCCCTATCTGGCGTTGTGTAGACTTTAGTTTTTCAGCACCTACTTTGCTCCTGTGGAAGTATTCCACAGCTGCTTTCACTTTGTCCACAGTGGGCTTCATCACCTTTAGAGCATCTCTTACAATCAGGTTGATTGTGTGGGAAAGACATGGATGATGGGTCCATTTTTAAATTTTCATGGCTTTGGTTATGTTAACTGCATTGTCGCTAACACAACAGAATACTTTTCCATCTACTTGCCATTCTCTAGCCACTCTCAACAGTTCCTCTGCCAAGTTCTTTGAGGTGTGTGTCGCTGAACTCAAAGCAGTCAAGAATACAGCTAGACATTGAAACGTCTTAAATGAAGTGACATGTAACCAACATGTAAGAAGTGGTTACCCTTGATGTCCAGCAGTCAATGGTAAGACAAACTGCAGTAGCTTTTTGGACTCTTTCCCGCACTGAAGCCTGTGTGCTCTCGTACAGTTCTGGAATAAGTGATTTTGAAAGGGTTTTCCTGCTTGGAATTGTGTACATTGGATTTAGACTATTGCTATAATTTCTGAAACCTCTATCCTCCACGATCGAAAATGGCTGGAAATCGGTGGCAATCATTTTAGCCAATCCAATATCAATTTGGCCTTGTTTTGCCACAGACATAGACTTTAGCATAAACTGGTCCATAGAAGACTGCGTTGCTGTGGGTCGCGGAGTATGCCTAATTGACTGAGTGGATACATCTCCAGTGTGGAGGTGCCGGCTCCACCACTATCACTAGCAGGCCCACTAGTTTCTCAAAACTCAGATACAGCTAGCTTCACAGTTGGGTGCACAGTTAGCATATGCCGGTGTAGGTTGTGCGTAGAACCAGCTTTATATGAGATTTTATTTTGGCAAATTCTACACTGTGCTCTAACATTGTCTACATTATTAAAATGCATCCAAATGCTACGGTGCTTCCGACTCATTTTCCAGCTGTTGTTTTCACAGCTGTCCTTCCTCTCTCTCCTCGCTGCTAAGTGTGTGACTGTGAGTGAGTTGGCTCGGCCCTCCCTCACGCATCTTTGGTTCATTGGTTGACACTGCGTGTCTGATTGACAGGATCAACAGGTGAGGCTGTTAGTCTGAGTAGACAGTCAGAACGAATGTGTGTGCGCTTGAGCATTTAGACCGATATTATTTTTTATATTAGTTATTCTTTGAATTAGTTAATTCTATTCATTTAAATATTTTGATTATTAATACATTAATTTTTGTATATTTTTATAAATAGATTTGGCTCTTCTGATATGCGAGCCGGCTCCCAACGTTCACCTACAAGAGCCGGCTCTTAGAGCCGACTCGTTAGCGAACGACCCATCACTAGTTGACAATAATTACATTACACAATTTCTGATACATCACGTCTTACTTTTATTTTCATGCGTAAATATCAGGATTATGCCTCTACTGCCATTAATTTCAGTTAGACTGGTTTGGATTTCTCCCTAACCACTTGTGGGTTTATGACGGTTTTGTCCAAAAGTGGATCAGCTTTTGTCAAAATTGACTTTTAGTAGCAGGTTAAAGATAACTTACACAGCAGGTAAGCCATGTTGCAGGTTAGGATAATTAGGTTAAGAAAAGGCTTACGATTAGCTAAAATACAAAAAAAATCTACTTTTGATGTAAATTCTCAAATTAATAGAACTTTGCCATTAATGACAACACTTAACTCCTCTAATAATGTAATAGCTATGGCTACAACATTTTACATACAATTAACGTTAATAGTGGTCTATATTTATTGTAGATAAACCTAAACAAGTTCATAAGTAAATTTTACATTTTGAATTTCAAGAAACAATATTGTATTTGCTAAACAGGGTTTGTAACACAGGCTAAGAATGTATCACTATCATCTTCACAGGATTTGTTTCAAGCCGGACATGAAAGTTATTGTACACGCTGTTCACTTGAAAGAAAAATGGCGTCAAGAACCGCCAACTGTTCCTAAAAGTCAGAAACCTACACTTGGAGATTCAGAAAGGTAGATACACATGTTCTTCATCCATGTATAATGCTAATATAATTGTATGTTTACAAAATATGAATCTAATTGATGTAATTTAACTGTGATGGTGCGATCAGCTGCTAACTAGCAGTGTTGTCGTGGACACGTTACAAGAAAATGTGTACAGATATGTAAGGTTACTTATGTGCTGTCACTATCTTGTGGATCTCACCATCTTTTATTAGCTGCATTTACCCTTAGGCTACATGTTTAAACTTTTGTGTTATTTTCAGTTCCAAAGCTGTGAGTGAAAACAGCGAGAACAACAACAGTGGAACTGTTGAAAAGGCACCTCTCGCCAGGGTAGTGTTATGAGTTCATGTCATTTGCTGATCTCTTCTTTTTTAACATTTTTATTAGTAGTTAGAGTTCTCACAATTTTAATTCATTGCACCCATGTACTTTTCCACAGAACAATTTCCTCACCAATGAGTCCACCTTCGTGCCACCAAGGCCTGCCCCACCTTAACCAGGTGGGGATTATCCACAGGTGGGGATTATCCACGGGTGGGCTCTTTCGCAAATGGTTCTCAGTCATTTTGCAATCCTACTCGTGAGTGCTTTCAGTGATCAGTGAGATGTTTGGCTGTGATCTACCATGGGCAACCTGTTTATTTTCCCAATGTCTTTGGCCATGTGGAGTTGGTTAAGTGTCGAGTGTCTGAGATCATATGCTTACTTGCAACACAACACTTTTTATCCTCCAGCAATGATGTCCAGTGTCCTTGAGCCTTCACAATTTGGAACAAGTATTCTGCAGTCCACAATCTTAATGGTCACTGTCTTCGCCCAGACATTGATGTATCTGCCATTTTAAAGGTAAACTGTCCTTTTATTCAGATCATGATAATAACAAACCAACAATAAGTTAACATGCCATGTCTCACCTATACTACAGACAATACAGTCTTACCAGCAGTAGAACCTGAAAGGAACAATGAACATGAAAAGAGACTCCCAAGAGATGCAGATATTCTTGTTGGCCTACCTCACAGCAAAGGTAACTACTAACTGTTGTATTTAGTGTTTTTCTAAATTGGACAACATGTTCTATTGGTATTCCACCCATTAGGATGAACCTTTTTCTTATACTCTGTTCTGTTTGATTTCAGATGGCGAATAATAGCCAGACATTTGAGGTGGGGGTGGAGGGGTGTATTTTATCAGTGATGGAGGAAGAGGAGCAGCTACGGAAGGAAGACCGTGAGAAGAACAAGCAGCTTGATGACCAGCTCGATTTACAGGTCAGAGGTAATTTCTCTCAATACATCCTAAACAATCTTTGATTTATGTAAATAAGTTGTGAAGCTGAAAATGTTGTTATCCTTTTTGTTTTGTGTGTGTTATTATTGTGGGATGGTTATTGATTTGAATTATAAAAGATAAATTGCTTGTAACATGTAAAACAATCAAACAACACTATATTTTCTGTGGCTGATGCTGTCAAGCAGTTCACAGAGAAATTACAAGCCTTTTGCCACCGCAGTCGACACCCACGTCATGAGCTGCCAGTGAAGAACTTCTTTATTGAGGGGGACAGAATTATGTTTCTGGGTTGGTGTAATTCAATTATTTCTTTACTGGTGTGAAGCGAAAAACCTACATCAAAGTTAAAAATGTATTTTTTGCTTACGCATAGGATATGATTTCCTATTAATGTGTTTGAATGTGTCCTACCCATGCAGATAGCTGCTGCACAGAACATCAGCTCTCAGGGTAAGACTATAGATTAGAGACCTAAGACGGTATTTTTTTAAAGTGTTTTGAAGCAATTATGAATTTTCAACTTGTTATTAGTGAGTCTTGCCCTTTGACTGATTTACTCTATGTGAATGCACGCATAAGCTAAGTGTTTACACAGGTCAACACACTAACATTATGGTGTCACTTCAAGACACTGTAACGTTTTCCAAAGACATGATCAACAATTAATTAATGTGTAGTGGGTTTATTTTTGTTTTGGTGACCACAGGATTTCCTTCTTCACGGGGGTCTTTCAGAGTTGGTGGAGCTGTCATCGCTGGTCAGTCACCAGACCGTTCAGATTCAGCAGTTCTTGGAGGAGCTTGGCTTGACCAAAAATTGCCCCAAACAGTGAAGCAGCATTGGAGAACGTTGTATAGCATGTACAGTCTATAGTTTTTGTTAACATAGTTTAATTACTGAACATGGGAAATGTTTTGTAAAACTTTATAATAAATTGTATACCTCAATATGTAATGTATTTTACGTGCTTTTCAAATTACTTGATATTGTAAGACATTTCCGTCACCTCGGAAGTGTTTCAATTGTAAACATTTGTATCCGTATAATATTGCTGCAAGGATACATTGTGGCACCGTTACTGAATTGATACATTTTACTAGTTATTGCTAAAGTTCCGTTCGCCGGATGTGACATAGGAGCCATCACGCTAAACGTGGAATTCGTTGTTGCTGATTGGCTCATTCTGGCAAGTGACGTTGTTGCCGTCACAGTTGACCAATGAACAACAAGAGAGCGTCCTGTCGTGTGTGAGTTTTTGTTTGGTTTGATCTAAATATAAGTGTTTATCCACGTTTTTAAGATGAATTTGTAAATGATCTGTAGCATCGTAGAAAATGGATAAGAAAATAATATTGCACAGTATTATGTAGAATCAATTCGCGGTACAGTAAGCTAACACTGGCAAGCAAGCACACAGCCTAGCTAGCTAACGTTAGCTATACATTCAGGGAGTGCTTAGTCGACTGGCATTTTCTTCGTGCTAGTTCTTTTGAATGGCAGCCTTGCATGTAAAGCTGCTAGAAGGATGAAATTATGCCATTCCCGCTATGAACATGCTTTTGCAAAGACCGCTAGTGCTGCGTCCATTATACCTATTTAATGTTATGCACTTGCCACTATTCTTTCTCAGTGATAGTATTTTGAGGCTTGATCAAAAATGTCTCTTCAATAGTTCCCACTCCAGAAGGAGAGGACAGCCCGTGGAAAGGGATTTTAGGCACCACAACCAGGGGGTATGGCGAGAAGTGCAAGAGGAGAGGAGGCAGGAGTCCATCCCCAGGGGTTTCTGCCTGTCTATGTGCCCTATCCGCGAGCTGCAGGACAGGGAGGCCCAGAACTTACTGCACCGATTTGAGGTGTTGTCGGGTACTGAGCGGGAACGCTGGCCCAGGGCTGACCCCTCAGGTGTGGTAAAGGAGTATGCTAGACCTGCAGCAGGGAAGGACTCCACTCGACCTAGTGACCTGCGACCACCAGCTGTGCTGCTAAAGACTGTGTTCTACCTCGTCGACAACATCGCTGCCTCCCCCACACTGCGTCCATGGACCGAGGCTAGTCATCTCCACTAGATGCCTTCTGTTATCTTGTCATATTATTTTATGCAACATTTCATTAACACATTTCTTCTTGTGCTGTGCATTTCTAGGTGTATGATTTTGTCTTTGACCGGCTGCGCAGTGTGAGACAGGATATGATCATCCAGAGGGTGTCTGGTGCTGACTGTGTGGCCGTGCTGGAGAGGACAGTCCGCTTCCTGATCTACGCCTCCTACCGGCTGTGTGGGGAGCCCCTGCGCCTCTACGACCCCCGCATCAATGATACCCACCTGCAGGAAAGCCTCAGCTGGCTGCTGGAATGCTACACCAGTGGAAAGCACCCCAACCAGGAGGAGTTCCAGGCTCTCGGTCTCCTCTACAACCTGGGTGAGTAGTCCTGGGCCCAGTCTCCCAAATGCATCTTTAAGCTCAGTTCGTCGCCAGAACCTTCGTAGGAGCGTCGGTAAATTCCTGAGCTGTTTCCCCAAAACCATCGTTATTAACGTTGCACTTAAACGCTTATAATCTAACGCCTGCCACAGACCACTCATCGAACAGCTAAATGCGTCGTTAGATGCTTTTTTTTTTGCCCTCGCACCTCACTTTATACACAGTTCTCCGCTAAACATAGAATCACACATCATATTTGTCTCTGTGACGCCGAGAACTTCAGAACAAAGTTGACTACAAACACAAAGTTGACATTGTTTTTGCAGTTGATACAAACAAGCAATGTGTAAAAAGATGCATCAAATAAAAAATGAGAACTGCATTAAAATATGAACAGTAAGCTATTGGCCCATTTCAATCATATAAAAATATGAACAGTAAGCTATTGGCCCATTTAAATCATATAAAAATATGAACAGTAAGCTATTGGCCCATTTAAATCATATTAAAATATGAACAGTAAGCTGTTGGCCCATTTCAATCATATAAAAATATGAACAGTAAGCTATTGGCCCATTTCAATCATATTAAAATATGAACAGTAAGCTGTTGGCCCATTTCAATCATATAAAAATATGAACAGTAAGCTATTGGCCCATTTCAATCATATAAAAATATGAACAGTAAGCTATTGGCCCATTTCAATCATATTAAAATATGAACAGTAAGCTGTTGGCCCATTTCAATCATATAAAAATATGAACAGTAAGCTATTGGCCCATTTCAATCATATTAAAATAAATGTAATGTTCAATCAGTTCTATTTTGCTACTGTCTGTAATTTGTCAACATGTTTCATGTGTAGCTTAACATTGGTGCAATGATGGGCCAAATTGGTGATAAGCCACCTCAATATTTGCAGCCATGGGTGGTAATATCTTTATAGGAGCTGATCTGTCATCAGTTTTGTGAAATAATTATAATGTTAAGGAAAGATTTGAATGGAGAAAGCTGATCTGAGAGCAACACACCCTTTCGATCCTATCAGTATCAACACATGCTCCAACAACGTACTTAGCAATTGTTCTCTGTGTGTGGTGTTTTGGGGAACACGTTGCATCTTGGCCCATTGTAAGAAAGATGCATGGTTAAATACTCGTAAGTTCTGGGCCCTGGATTGTAGCCAACATTGTGTTCACATAAATGCAAGACAACCTGAGAAGGTTCTAGCTTGTTGTTTATTTTACTCTCACTTACTGAGACATCCACTGTGAGTTTGGGAGTAAAAAAACACAAAAAATGGATGGTAAATTGCTGTCTTCAAACAGATAGCTGACATACAGAGCACGACTCTTAAAGATAATTGAATCACAGCCTCTATGAGGACAGGGTTGGGTTCACCAATGGTACATATGAGATGAAGGAAATGGAAATGGCCAAAGGACCAATATTGTGTAAAAGAGCTGCATATGATTAATGATGGTGTTACTGCGAATTACAAGCTTGTAATTTCACTAAACGCCAGAGAAACTGACAGCCGAGTGTACTGAAAAGCAGCAAGTGGTCGTCCTATCGCCTCTGACCACAGAACATCATCAGTTATTTTATATTAATTTCTAGACAATTCTACATGTTGATCTTCACGGTGATCTACTGTGCACTGTCTTCCTTCTTAACAGACTCATATTTCCTGTATAATATATCCAGGTTCAAGCCGTGCCACACAGCACACCATGGAGCTGCCAGAGCGGATACGCTCCTCCCCTGTCATGCATCTGGCCCTGTCAGTGAGCCGGGCCTTCATTGAACGCAACCCTGTACGACTCCTCCGATTGGCCCACAGTCTGGACTTCCTGCAGAGCTGTGCCCTGCACCGGCACCTAGAGACCTGTCGCAGAGACCTGCTGCTGATCTACAGCCACGGACACAGCAGCAAGAACTGCCGCTTCCCCCTCCACAAGCTGGCCCACATCCTGGCCCTGGATGTCCCCCTCACCAACCAGCTGTGCCAGGCCCATGGGGTGGAAGTCCATGGGGACTATGTGGTCTTCTCCAAGACCTCCTTCACTGAGCCAGAGGCTGGGAAGCTACAGTGTGCACACTTTCATGATCTGGTGGACAGGAAGCAGAGGGATCTCACTGTTGGTAGCATCATTCATGGCTGCACTTGATATGACCAGACATGGACATTGGATAAACTGCGGCCTGCCTGCTCCAAGAAGACTGAGATGCACTTGATTTTATAGATTTTAAAGTTTTCTAAATAAACTTGTTTTAAAGTGATTTGTGAATATTCCCTTAACATCGACACCTGTTACATTTACACATAAAAATGTTGTGATTATAAAGTTGCCCTTTTGGACAAATCAAACATTTGATTATGATAGATCAGCGATCACACAAGAAATGTATGCCATATAGAGAACCACATGAATTACCATGTTTTATATACTGTATCTATAATTGTTTTTGACTTCTGCTGCCTTTGGTTTTAAAATAAAGCATTTATTTTTTGAAGAGTTTAGTCTGTTTTCTTTCATGCATTTTTACTTCTCTGCCAGTGCTATTGACGTTTTGTGAGTGCTGCAGTGGTTGAGTATGAGTGGGTGTAGTCTAGAAGTTCAGGCTTCTCACATGAGTCAATGAAACAACATTTGGAAGGATGGTCATGTGAGGCTAGAGCGGTTGTAACAGGCTGTTTTTCTATAACTAAATGGGTAAATATAATTGCTGTCTTTCTAATGAATCCTTGTGAATTGTATGAAGCGCTGGAAGATTATGGAAAAGGATGCAAGTGCTCATTCAATGGCAATGAATGTCCAGACTGTATTACACTTATCAGTGCTCTCAATTTGCCACTTGAGGGGGCTAAAGGTTTATCTGGAGAGTGTGAGCACTGCAAGCATTGAAACGCATATTAATTTGAACTACCCTGATATTTCTAACATTAGTTCACATACCCAAGTTAAGAGGGTTCTCATCAATATTGCATGCATGCAACTAATCATATTCATACTTAGAGGTGATCTATGTCAGGTTAATTAAAGATCATGCCTGGATTAATTAGACTGTTAAGTAGACAACACTGATTAGTACAAAATGTAATGCCAACTGCAAAGAGATTTTTACTCCAGACTGTTAAATTTATTTCATTTTTATTTAACCAGGTAGGCCAGTTGAGAACCATTTACAACTGCGACCTGGCCAAGATGAAGCAAAGCAGTGTGACAAAAACAACACAGAGTTACACAAACGTACAGTCAATAACACAAAATAAAAATCTATGTAGTGTGTGCAAATGTAGAAGAGTAAGGAGGTAGGCAATAAATAGGCCCTAGAGGTGAAAATAATTACAATTTAGCATTAATACTGGAGTTATAGATGTGCAGATGATGTGCAAGTAGAGATACCGGGGTGCAAAAGGGTAAGTAATAATATGGGGATGAGGTTGTCGGGTGTGCTATTTACAGATTGGAAGCAGGGGCTTAGCTGTATTTTATTTTTGTTCAGGCCAGGGCCATTGTCAAATGTCCAGATCAACTGGCGTGTGTCAGCTAACGTTTTTTTTTTTTTTGCCCATAGATATTGTAATTATTTAGTCATATCACATGAATACACATTAGACATGACACAATGTATAAAATTGCAGGAAATGTAGCTTTAAAACTGCAACATTTTCTTTTTCACCCATGACAAATGGTGTAGAATTGCAGGAATTAAGCTTGAAATTATTTCCACCAACAAGCAGTTTGTGTCATGAATAGTGCTGTGCCCATAGAAATAGACGTGGCGCGTGCGCGCGCGGGGAGAATTCTGGAAGAGGGGCCCCGGAGTGAAAAAGCTTGGGAACCCCAGAGCTAGGCTATAGGAGCTGTTCTGACTCGAACCAGCCGTGACAAAGCTTTGAAACGTCAAGGAGGCGAGGAGGCACAGTTGGAGAAGAAAGGGACAACACCAAGGCTCTGGAAATAAATGTATAAACATTATCTATTTTCTATCGTGCTACATTTCAGGGGATGGGAGGACACTAATAATCTGGAATGCTGTTATATGAGAGAACGAAACTGAGGCGGGTGAATCAGGCACGCAAAAAGAGGACTGTCTATGTGCCTTGAGCTCTGACGGAAAAAGCCAGTTGCCCCGAAACGGGATTTCTCAAAGTGGGATGCTGATAACATGATCCTTGCTTGCCGATTCGAGACAGAAGTTGGCGCTCACACATTAGTGCCTCAATGAATAGGCTACGTAAGAATGAGAGGATGGTCGAAGCTACTGTACATTTGAAGCGTTGAGTATCTGAAGTCTGAACTTTATAACTCTGAGCGACTTTAGAACTCTCGTCACAGCAAACTGGGGTAATATTGAGAATGTGGAGGTCCTGCTGGACAGCGTGTATCTCGTGGACTTTATTCATCTGCATCGTCAGAAGTTATGCACAAGAAAGACAGTAAGTGGTTGACCTAATTCTATTGTAAATGAGCATGTTGCCATTTTTACTGCAATACGCAAAACCACACTGTTTCAACTCTGCTCATTCCTAGTTTAACAGATCAATCACTACTTCATTTATTGCAAACATTTTTACTTGTACACATCGCATTGTTTTGTATTTGTATTGATTTTTTTCTTCATTTTCAGTACAAGCTAAATTTTGCATTTGCGGAATGAAATCAGGATTGTTTGGGAAAATCGAATGACATGGATTTATAAAGAGGGTTTGTTCATTATGCTATGAACGTGAAACAATGTATCGAACTCACTTGACACGTTCAGCGCCCTAGTTGCGGTTGGATTGATGATGCTGTCGACACGTTTTCACATGAAGTATGGGATTTTTAAAATTCTAAAATGTTATTACAACGCTTTATAAATTATACTATGTCCCATTAGCAGGCGACATTTGGGTTATATGATGCAAATCGAATGGTTGAGCCCCAATTGTTTATTTATTTGTGACTTCGTTGTAATACTTTGCAGCAAATATCAACCCTGATAAAAGTTTGTGTTTTTCTCATTAGTTTTCACCTACTCCCTATTTGCATAAACAACACTATTGAAATTTAAACAGTTAAAAATAAAGTCCTTTGTATAGAATTGGTCAATCAGGACTCCTCTTCTGCTTCGAGAAGTGTTTTAGAGCCCATTTACAACAAGAAAACAGTAAATGTTTTATTTTACAATACACCATTCATATACCATTATCTCTGATAGGAGAAGAAAATGACAAAGAGCTTACAGTCTAAGCCCAATGAGATGCTTTACTTGATTTGTGTACATATTATTTCCTATGAATGGAAAACTCTCCTCCACACTTAGCACCTTATGGTCACTATAGTACCATACCGCTATTTCCTCCACCTCCCTGTGTTTGACAAAAAGCTCTACTGAAATTCGTTTGACTTTGGGCTCTTTGATGCTATCAGTCATGCTGCTGTCAACAGTATGACAGAGCCTAATCCTGAACAGTGGAGAATTTGGCTGTGTTATAATTACAAGCTGTGCTGAGGCCACAACACCACACCATAGAGAACTCTATAGGACTAATACCAGCGTTCCTAACAAAATAACATCCGTCTTCAAGCATTGGAGACTGAATTCGGAGACAGGCAGAACCACTTTGAAGTTCCGTGCATCTGCCTGTGTGACTAAAGTGAGCATGGTCCTCAGCACCTGACGCAGGGCTGTCAAAGAGATGATTGAACTTGCTGCAGATCAAACCCTGAGAGTCAATTTCCTCATATTATCTTGCTATTCTCAAAGCCCCCCTTATCCAAGGGATTTTCTCATGACTCTGGGACTTAGATAGCCTCTGGCTCCCAGCACTGTAATGCTAAACACATGATCGGACAATAAGACATGGGTGATCTCGATTAAAGTTTAAGAAGGGAGCTCCCAGGTCTGGAAAAACTGTCACCTGAATGACAAACAGAACTAGCTTTTTATATACTGTAATCACATTTTTATTGAGTTTCACTCATGAAAAGGTTAAATGAGCATGTAATAACACCATAGCAATTGTAATGTAATAGTAGTGTGATAGTGTACAACATGGAAACCTAAGTATGTCTCCAAACTAAAGCCAGTTGAACCCCTTGCTCTCATTTATGGTGGTCTTTTGCCTACCATTGGTCAAAGTTTACTTGGTCTTTTAGAATGTTTATGTGCATCTGAGGATGTCATTTGGCCTCCAACCCTTCTGACAGCCGTCTTCCCTCGACTAAATATCAGAATGACTGTCTGGAATCTTGCTCGTTATGTAAAAAAAAAAAACGACTATAAGGTTACATCAGAAGTGGTTTCAGACCACCCAAAGAGAACACTAGAGCAGAGCCCTGTTGGCTGACAGGTACTGTGTCGCTGCTAACATCGAGTTAAACCTTAGCTCACTTTGCAAATCCCTTGAGGTGTGTTTGTGTGTGTGCGTCAATACTGTCTTAGGAACAGCCATATTTGGAGGGCAGGAGGAGGGTGAAGTTGGGGTCATATGGTGTGTTGATATTGGATGCTGCTGGAAGCATAGTTGGATGAGAATGATCTATATATCAGAACCTTTAAAAAACAGCAAGCCCTCAAGGACCAGAGTTGTGAACCACTGGCTGAAGTACTGTCTGATCAAAAGCCCACTCTTTGTCCTGGTCACTAGGGGTTACCTGATTGCTGCTCCCTCAGTTTTCCGCGCTGGCGTGGAGGAGGCCCTGAGCATTACCATCTTCAATGCTGTGGAGGAGACGCATGTCCAAGTCCAGCTCTCTGTGAAGGGTGAGACGGTGGCACACAGCCATGGCACTGTGCTAGGTGAGGACCCACACACACACACACACACACACACACACACACACACACACACACACACACACACACACACACACACACACACACACACACACACACCACCATTCCCTACACACACTGAGAGTGGATTACACACACGCTCTTACAGGGGACAGTGTGAGGCTGATTGACCCCTGACCTGTTGGGTTGAGTGTAAACTCCTGACCTCACAGGGCCCTTAACGGATGTTTCTTATGATAGGGGGTTTATGGAAAAGCCTGGCTTGTCTAACCAGGCTTTTGTGTATATCTATGTGGGCTTTGTTTGACAGCACTACTAATGGGACTTCAGCACTTCATTGAAAGAGCCTGTAGCTGTATTTCCTGCATAGTGCATCGCTCCAGTTCCACTGGTTTTCCTTTCCTCTGGCAATTCATTGATAACTGTAAAATTGAGATTTCACATAACTGGTTATTGTGATGTATCTAAATGTTTGCACACATCGCACCGAATGTGGATCTAGCGTTCTTCTGCCAATCGTTCAGACATTTGTCACTCGATTCTACATGTAAAATCGGTGCGTCCTCGGTTCGCAAATTACGTTCATTAGTGCTAAGTAGTCTCGGCCAGCAAATGCTATTGGACGTGTGTCTGAGCCTAAAGTACAGTATAACCAAACATTATATAACTAAGATTCTTGATTACTGTAAATGACAAGGACGGAAACCGGTATACAATGTGCCCCTCAAGGACCGGTGTTGGCACGAGTTAATGTTCCTTGAATCAAACCACACCTCAATCACAAGAGCTTAATCATTTTGACAGAAGGTTTTACTTGGTTTTGTGTGAACTTTTACTGATTGATTTTATTTCATTTTCTCCATTTCAGACAAAGGTACAATCAAATTAAAGGTGAGAGCAACGTCATTGTGTTTAACAGCATTTTTATCTACCATTCATCAGTTGATCATATCAGGTCTTTCTTGTGTGGAGTTATAAATAAAGAACGCAATTGTTGTTTCAAGAGTGTATTTGAAATGCATTGAAATGGTTGTGGCTCCAGCTGCGCAGTAGTGAGATCCCATTCAGTTTGTCAGCATTCCACAAACGAAATACAGAACAACACGAACATCATTTGTATGTGAACATCTGCCTTTTTGCACATTCATTTGGAATAAGGTAACAGCCTCAATATAATATGCAACATCTGTTTATGTGCATGTAAGGGTCTGCAGCCCCCCAAAGGCTAGAATGGATCAATCCAACATGCACGACTTGATTCCTCCACTCCCTCTAACCCCCACCCCTGTCTTTATCAAATATAGTCTTGTATTGTCCACTGTGTTAGCTAAGCACTTTAGCATCTGGTTTGCCACTGCTCTGTGTGGTGTGGTGTTGTGTTAGGGACCGCATCCTGAAGATATACTATATGTGTCCTTCCTGGTTGCAGGTCCCTCCTGGTCTGAGAGGTCAGGCCCATCTGAAGGTGTGGGGGAATCGCCACATTACTGAGGGGGGATATATCTTCCACAACTACACCACTGTCACTGTGGACAGCAAGGGCACAGCCGTCTTCATCCAGACTGATAAGCCAGTCTACAAGCCCAAACACAAAGGTCTCAATCTCCCTGGCCCTTTAATTTTTTTTATTTCACCTTTGTTTAACCAGGTAGGCTAGTTGAGAACAAGTTCTCATTTACAACTACGAACTGGCCAAGATAAAGCAAAGCAGTTTGACACATACAACATCACAGAGTTACACATGGAATAAACAAACATACAGTCAATAATACAGTAGAAATAAAGTATATATACAGTGTGTGCAAATGAGGTAAGATAAGGTAGGTAAGGCAATAAATAGGCCATAGTGGCGAGGTAATTATGATATAGCAAATAAACACTGGAGTGATAGATGTGCAGAAGATGAATGTGCGAGTAGAGATACTGGGGTGCAAAGGTGCAAAATAAATAAATAAATACAGTATGGGGATGAGGTAGTTGGATGGGCTATTTACAGATGGGCTATGTACAGGTGCAATGATCTGTGAGCTGCTCTGACAGCTGGTGCTTGAAGTTAGTGAGGGAGATGAGTCTCCAGCTTCAGTGATTTTTGCAGTTCGTTCCAGTCATTGGCAGCAGAGAACCGGAAGGAAAGGCGGCCAAAGGTGGAATTGGCTTTGGGGGTGACCAGTGAAATATACAGTGCCTTGCGAAAGTATTCGGCCCCCTTGAACTTTGCGACCTTTTGCCACATTTCAGGCTTCAAACATAAAGATATAAAACTGTATTTTTTTGTGAAGAATCAACAACAAGTGGGACACAATCATGAAGTGGAATGACATTTATTGGATATTTAAAACTTTTTTAACAAATCAAAAACGGAAAAATTGGGCGTGCAAAATTATTCAGCCCCCTTAAGTTAATACTTTGTAGCGCCACCTTTTGCTGCGATTCCAGCTGTAAGTCGCTTGGGGTATGTCTCTATCAGTTTTGCACATCGAGAGACTGACATTTTTTCCCATTCCTCCTTGCAAAACAGCTCGAGCTCAGTGAGGTTGGATGGAGAGCATTTGTGAACAGCAGTTTTCAGTTCTTTCCACAGATTCTCGATTGGATTCAGGTCTGGACTTTGACTTGGCCATTCTAACACCTGGATATGTTTATTTTTGAACCATTCCATTGTAGATTTTGCTTTATGTTTTGGATCATTGTCTTGTTGGAAGACAATTCTCCATCCCAGTCTCAGGTCTTTTGCAGACTCCATCAGGTTTTCTTCCAGAATGGTCCTGTATTTGGCTCCATCCATCTTCCCATCAATTTTAACCATCTTCCCTGTCCCTGCTGAAGAAAAGCAGGCCCAAACCACGATGCTGCCACCACCATGTTTGACAGTGTGTTCAGCTGTGTTGCTTTTACGCCAAACATAACGTCTTGCATTGTTGCCAAAAAGTTCAATTTTGGTTTCATCTGACCAGAGCACCTTCTTCCACATGTTTGGTGTGTCTCCCAGGTGGCTTGTGGCAAACTTTAAACAACACTTTTTATGGATATCTTTAAGAAATGGCTTTCTTCTTGCCACTCTTCCATAAAGGCCAGATTTGTGCAATATACGACTGATTGTTGTCCTATGGACAGAGTCTCCCACCTCAGCTGTAGATCTCTGCAGTTCATCCAGAGTGATCATGGGCCTCTTGGCTGCATCTCTGATCAGTCTTCTCCTTGTATGAGCTGAAAGTTTAGAGGGACGGCCAGGTCTTGGTAGATTTGCAGTGGTCTGATACTCCTTCCATTTCAATATTATCGCCTGCACAGTGCTCCTTGGGATGTTTAAAGCTTGGGAAATCTTTTTGTATCCAAATCCGGCTTTAAACTTCTTCACAACAGTATCTCGGACCTGCCTGGTGTGTTCCTTGTTCTTCATGATGCTCTCTGCGCTTTTAACGGACCTCTGAGACTATCACAGTGCAGGTGCATTTATACGGAGACTTGATTACACACAGGTGGATTGTATTTATCATCATTAGTCATTTAGGTCAACATTGGATCATTCAGAGATCCTCACTGAACTTCTGGAGAGAGTTTGCTGCACTGAAAGTAAAGGGGCTGAATAATTTTGCACGCCCAATTTTTCAGTTTTTGATTTGTTAAAAAAGTATGAAATATCCAATAAATGTCATTCCACTTCATGATTGTGTCCCACTTGTTGTTGATTCTTCACAAAAAATACAGTTTTATATCTTTATGTTTGAAGCCTGAAATGTGGCAAAAGGTCGCAAAGTTCAAGGGGGCCGAATACTTTCGCAAGGCACTGTACCTGCTGGAGCGCGTGTTGCGGGTGGGTGCTGCTATGGTGACCAGTGAACTGAGATAAGGCAGGCTTTACCTAGCAAAGACCTGTAGATGACCTGGAGCCAGTGGGTTTGGCGACGAGTATGAAGCGAGGGCCAGCCAACAAGAGCGTACAGGTCGCAGTGGTGGGTAGTATATGGGGCTTTGGTGACAAAACGGATGGCACTGTAATAGACTGCATCCAATTTGTTGAGTAGAGTGTTGGAGGCTATTTTGTAAATGACATCGCCGAAGTCGAGGATCGGTAGGATAGTCAGTTTTACGAGGGTGGTTGGCAGCATTAGTGAAGGATGCTTTGTTGCGAAATAGGAAGCCGATTCTAGATTTAATTTTGGATTGGAGATGCTTAATGTGGGTCTGGAAGGAGAGTTTACAGTCTAACCAGACCCCTAGGTATTTGTAGTTGTCCACATATTCTAAGTCAGAACCGTCCAGAGTAGTGATGCTAGACGGGCGGGCGGGTGCGGGCAGCGATCGGTTGAAGAGCATGCATTTAGTTTTACTTGCATTTAAGAGCAGTTGGAGGCCACGGAAGGAGAGTTGTATGGCATTGAAGCTCATCTGGAGGTTAGTTAGCACAGTGTCCAAAGAAGGGCCAGAAGTATACAGAATTGTGTCGTCTGCATAGAGGTGGATCAGAGAATCACCAGCAGCAAGAGCGACATCATTGATGTATACAGAGAAGAGAGTCAGCCCGAGAATTGAAACCTGTGGCACCCCCATAGAGACTGCCAGAGGTCCCGACAACAGGCCCTCCGATTTTACACACTGAACTCTATCAGAGAAGTAGTTGGTGAATCAGGCGAGGCAGTCATTTGAGAAACCAAGGCTCTCAAATGACTGCCTCGTCTGCTGATAAGAATGTGGTGATTGACAGAGTCGAAAGCCTTGTCCAGGTCGATAAATATGGCTACACAGTATTGTCTCTTATCGATGACAGTTATGATATCGTTTAGGACCTTGAGCGTGGCTGAGGTGCATCCCTGAGGTGACCGGGGAAGGGGTAACCAGGTGGAAAGCATGGCCAGCTGTAGAAAAATGCTTTATCGGTGGTGACAGTGTTTCCAAGCCTCAGTGCAGTGGGCAGCTGGGAGGAGGTGCTCTTATTCTCCATGGACTTTACAGTGTCCCAGAATGGATGCAAATTTCTGTTAAAAAAGCTAGCCTTAGCTTTCCTAACTGCCTGTGTATATTGGTTCCTAACTTCCCTGAAAAGTTGCATATCACAGGGGCTATTTGATGCTAGTGCAGTACGCCACAGGATGTTTTTGTGCTGGTCAAGGGCAGTCAGGTCTGGAGTGAACCAAGGGCTATATCTGTTCCTGGTTCTACATTTTTTGAATTCCATTTTGAATTTAGTATCAGCAATACAGTAGATAGATTTACTCATAGGCCATTATGTCTTAATAGCAGCCCAGGAGAAAAGCTAATGACATGGATTGTCTATTCCACTCTACATTAAAAAAAATGCATTAAAGTGGGTAATAATCTGTTCCTCTCTCAATCCAGTGCTCATCAACGTGTACTCTGTCACTCCGGATCTGAGGCCGGCCAATGACAAGGTAATGCAACCAGTCTCTCACATCAAAGCCAAGACATCACACCCACTTACAGGAAATGGATGGGATATGAATTATGAGAATCAGGTGTGTTGACCTAATGTGTGTCAGTGGGCCTTGATGCCAAGCAGCTGGCCTCCTCTCTTTTGATGTGTACCGGCTTCAAATGAAGGGTGGCGGCATCATGCTAGTTTTACACACTTATTTTTTCCAAGAACACCTCAGAGGGGAGTGAAGCGGGGGAAACCTGGCCTGAGTGTACCAAATGTACAGTAACCTATTTACCTCCACAAACCTTGAGTCATTTCTGCTGGATTTTTTGAAATGGCTCCAAATATACCATTGCCACTGTGTAGACAGTGTGTTTATTGATGGCTAGAGCTATAAAGGTCTGCTGCTGGCAATGGCTAACGAACGCACTCACAGATAGATGATTGTTGGAGAGGGGAGGGGGAGGAGATATTTTACCATGTGGCTGTGCAGTTTGTCTAATGTGTGTGCCAACCTTGACTATTTTTTCCCCATCTTCTTCTTTCCCTGGTTGCAGATTGAAGCCTACGTTGTGGTGAGTGGATGGAGAAGGACCACTTGGTCCGGGAGGGAGGGCCACGGACACTGGGGGTTTAGTGTCCCAATCCCAGGCAGAAGATTACAGGGCAGGGAAGGGCTCACTTTGATAACAGGCCTGTGCTCTGAGCTCCAGCCTGGCCCCTGAAGCAGACCAACCTAACACTGAACATGAAAGGAACTTCTCTCTTTGACTCAGCTGCTCTCCCCTGCTGTTACTAGCTCCTCAATCTCTCTCCTTCTCTCTCTCCCCCACTCTCCGTCCATCTCATGTCCTCCAGTGCTCTGTCTGCAGTGGCTTTGTAGTGTAAATATGCTACTTGGTGTTAAGATTCCAGTAGAAGTTGTTGTATAAATGAGCTCAGCTCAGGCACTAAGAATAACTGTGTAGCTGTTGTGTTATTCTGTCACCTGCAGCCAGCAGACCAGTGGCCTTCTGGGTAGGGGAGTTTCTGTGAGAGTAGCTGTAATTACCTGATTGACAGCAGTTAGTGTTAGTCTTTCTCCTAGAGTCAGAGCCAGGCCAGTAAGAAGTAGCTTACTGTAGGAGTGGGGGACATGGAGGGGTTATCCCCAATATATGTATTTACATAACCCTTACATAACTTCACTCGTGAGTACTTATGTAAGTTCATGCTGTTTTAGGGCAATCCTCCACAGCTTTCACGTAGGGAGAAACAGATTGATGCCTGTTTTGATGAAAGTAGAATCTCTTGATCAACTGTGTATTCATACTCTGGATTGCAGGACCCAAGAGGATCGCGGATGGTCCAGTGGAAAGGGCTTAAACCCCTCTGCTGCGGTGAGAGAAACTCCCTATGTTATCATGTGATGTTGACTGAGTCAAAAACACTGTTTTTTTACCCCTGCTTTTCTCCTCAGGGGTCGTCAACATGAGTTTCCCTCTCTCAGACCAGCCTGTGTTTGGAGAGTGGTTCATCTTTGTAGAGATGCAGGGACACACCTACAACAAGTCCTTTGAAGTGCAGAAGTATAGTGAGTTGATAACTGAGCGTGACCATTTATCCAGATTGGGATGTGGTTTGGGTTGAAAGGTTTTGGAACTCCAGCATGATTACATAACATAGATATGTTCAAAGATCCTTCTGTTTGAGGTGGTATTTATAGGTTTGAACTGGGACTGTACAGCCAAGTTGTCACGCCTCTCTTTGCATAATGTGGACTCCTCTCCCCCTGCTCCACACAGTGATGCCCAAGTTTGAGCTGGTGATAGACCCTCCACAGTACATCCAGGACCTCAACATGTGTGAACAGGCTACTGTGAGGGCCGGGTGAGTGACTGACTCGCATCATTCACTTCAACATGGTCAATGTGATTTCCTAACACATATTGTTCTTTGAATATTAGAAAGGCAAAGTAGCACCTCTACTCTTGTTAAAACACAAACTACTTTTCTGTCTTTAGATATATCTTTGGGAAGCCAGTGACCGGGAAGATGACAGTGAACATGACAGTGAATGGAGTTGGGTACTACCGGCATGAGGTGGGCCATCCTGTGGTCAAGACCATGGAGGTGAGTGAACCCTGCTGCAGTGCTGAAGAATCTAAAACTATCAGGAAAATGGAATCACATTCAACCCTTTTAGTATTAATTTCAGATATTTAACAGTCTGTCTGTTTCCTCCACTATTATTAGATCAAAGGCTCAGCGACCTTCAGCCTGTGTGTCAAAGACATGATGCCCCTGGATGTGGCTGATCATTTCCGGGGCACGGTGAACATGTGGGTGTCAGTGACCAGCAAGGACGGAGGGCGACAAACCATGTTCGATGATTCAACCCCAGTTCACAAGCAGCTTATCGACATCAAATACTCAAAGGACACTCGCAAACAGTTCAAGCCTGGTCTGCCCTACAAGGGAAAGGTAAGAGACAGCCAAAGGTATTCATACCACTGACTTCACATGACCTCTATCAAGGGAAGCTGGACTGTACAAGACTTGCGTTCACTTATGCGTCTCAATGCGAGAGACCTGACTGTCTGTCCCCCTGTCCCCCAGGTAGAGGTAACTTACCCTGACGGTAGCCCAGCAGATGGGGTGCGGGTGCGTGTGAAGGCGGAGCTGACCCCTAAGGACAACGTGTACACCAGCGAGCTGACTTCCAGGGATGGCCGGGCCACGTTTGAGATCCCCTCCATTCCCAACTCTGCCCAGTACGTCTGGCTGGAGGTCAGTGGACCATGGAGGTGGAGAGATGGAGGGAGGTGGAGAGATGGAGGGAGGAGGACAAATAGAGGGAGGTGGACAAATGGAGGCTGGTGGAGAGATGGAGGGAGGATGACAAATAGAGGGAGGTGGACAAATGGAGGCTGGTGGAGAGATGGAGGGAGGAGGACAAATAGAGGAAGGTGGACAAATAGAGGCTGGTGGAGAGATGGAGGGAGGAGGACAATAGAGGGAGGTGGACAAATGGAGGCTGGTGGAGAGATGGAGGGAGGTGGACAAATAGAGGAAAGTGGACAAATAGAGGCTGGTGGAGAGATGGAGGGAGGAGGACAAATAGAGGGAGGTGGACAAATAGAGGAAGGAGGACAGATAGAGGCTGTTGGAGAGATGGAGGGAGGAGGTGGAGGGATAGAGGTGGAGTGTTCGAGGGAGAGGTGGAGCGAGAAGGAGGGATAGAGGGAGAGGTGGAGAGATAGAGGGAATGGCGATAGAGAGGGAGAGGTGGAGGGGGAAGAGAGAGATGGAGGTGGACATGGCTAGAGCTTAGTTAGTTTCTCATAAGAGCTATTCATAAAACCCGAGCTATCAGGATTTTGTTTGATGTCATCATAGTCCAGAGAGTGGGATGTATTGGTGGGTTAAATCCTATTGTGTGTTGTGCCCCAGACCAAGGTGACAGCCATAAATGGCCGTCCGGCTGGAGACCAGTACCTCCCCAGCTACCTGTCCATCAGCAGCTGGTACTCCCCCAGCAAGTGTCACATTCAGATCCAGAGCCTCAGCGCTCCTCTCAAGGTAGGCACTCCACTCGACTTATCATTACTTTACTAGCATTACAGATCATCAGGTCTCCAACACCATCGTTGAGACATGGGCCACATATCATAGACATACTGTATGTAAACAGTAATAACATGGTACTTCTAATACTGTTATGATCCTTATGATGTCCCTAGGGTAATAGTGGTGTGTGTTTTTGTGTGTTTAGATCGATCAAGAGGCTGAGGTCACTTTGAAGTCCACCTGTCCCTGTAACTTCACCCTCCACTATGAGATCGCCTCCAGAGGAAACATTGTCCAGTCCGGCCAGCAGCAGCCCAACGCTACAGCCCACAGAAGCAAGAGGGCAGCGGTCACCTTTGACAAGAACATCCACACCACCATGCCACCCAGTGGCTCTGGTCAGTACTATAGAGTCCCATAATGAAGAGCAGAGAACTTTGACCAATGGACACCATGTTTGCACCAAACGTTTCAATAGAGGATAGATGGTCAAACATATTTAACTCTGAATCTCCCCACTCTGTCTCTTCCACCCCTTATCTCCTCTCTCCCTTTACCCTCTCTTTCTCTTCCCATGCTCTCCAGGTCCGGAAGCCTCCTCCCCACAGGGTGAGACAGACAGCTGTATGGTGGTGCTGCGTTTCCCAGTGACCCACTCCATGGCGCCCCTCAGCCGCCTCCTGGTCTACTATGTGAAGGGGAATGGAGAGGGCGTCACTGACAGTCTACAGATCCCCGTACAGCCCAGCTTTGAGAACCAGGTACCGTACAGGACGTCCCTCTCTGAGTCCTTGCGTCCCTCAATGTGCACTGTACACACAGTCTTGCCTGTAGACACAGTCCTACCTGTACACACAGTCCTGCCTGTACACACAGTAGCTGTCAGAATGATAGGTAGGTCTATCATGGTTGCCAGTTTGTCCCTGATTTAGCCAACTCATGCCAGACAACAAAGGAGTTGGCTAAAGCAGAAACATACTGGCAACCAGGCCACGTTCAGTTTGGGATAGGGCTGGGCGAAATGGCCTAAAAATCTTATCTCAATGATAATTTTTTATTTTTCTAAAAATATGTTTTGCTGTACAATTAAAGGTAAAATACACTGCATGTCAAGCAGTCAGCAATAATCAAATTAATTCAGGGCTTGTGCAATGATACCTAAACTAAATATAAGCCTTACAAAACCCTAAGACCCACTAATTATTTCATTATTACAAATAGATGCTTTTTTTTTGCAATAATCAGTGATCTGGCATTCAGGTCAGTCTTTGAAAAGGCCCTTTTTGTTACCAATTTAACTAGAACCATGCATAATGCACATTCACTAATAATGACTAACTTCTTGAAGCAGGCATTATAGAAAATGAACACAGGTCTCATAAACAACCTCTCAAGCACAAGCCCACGTGTTAGTGAGTAGCCAGCTAATATTTATAGTTGAAGTTTATCCAACTTGGATCTATTTGCTGTCTAACAAGGTAGAACAGTTGAATTGTTATGAACACACCCTGCTGTCCATCTCCAACTGTTGGAACAGCATGCTAGCCTGTCCACTTTGTTCAGATGTTGAAATCAAGTGGCCTACCTTATTTCTCAGAATAACTTATTTCTCAAGTTGCACATTTTTATACTTATTGCACATTAATAAAACACAGACAAGACAGCTAGTATAACAGTCTTTGGCAGAAATGCTGCTATAGTGGTACTGCAATGGCACGCGACAAACTGAGCATTCATATTCCAGAACCAATGTGCATCAATACTCCTGTTTTAGTAGTGTCTGTTTGGCGTGCAGTTTGAGTAGTTGAGACATAAAAAGGGTTAACTTCTCCTCTGTTACAGTAAAAGGCCTCAATGTGTTTCGGTGTCTATGTGACCAATTCTGTCGGACCAAACATCAAATGCAAATAGCGAATTGAAACAACTTGTCAGAGAGGAAGTGATCTCTCATCTTTGTTGTTGTGAGTGGCAGGAGAGGGGCTTGGTGTGTGTGTGTAAGCGTAAGCAGAAAGGAAGAGGCGAAGCAAGAGGTTTTACTCTTGCCGAAATCTGTCCAAAATATGACTTATATGTGTTTCTATGGGTTTATTTTGGACCTAAGCTTGTCACCTGCCTTCCTGCCTTTGGGACAACGGCTCCAATTGTTAGGGCGGAGACATGAGCATCTCGTCATTATATACAGATCTCTGGTGTAAATGTGAAGTTGCACACAGCACAGAAGGCGTGAAAGAGACAAGAGGAGACCAAAAAGACAACATGAGAACAAGCGGACATAAAAGAAAAATAACAAAACCTTGATTCTTGCGATACAGGTATTTGGAATATCGCGCAGCCTAGTTTGGGATGACTGAGACATATCCCACTGTTCGTGTGTAGTTGACTGAAGTCTCATGCTATGCTACAGTGGGATCCCTAGGGCCAGTGAGTCCCTGTAAACAACCCATGAGCCCATGAGCTCCCCAGTTGCTGACCGCATTAGGCAGGCTGGGTTAACTCCTCCCCTGAAGTATTTACTGCTCCCTGGTATGCAATCAATGAGGTAGGGAGGTGTGTGTGTGGCTACCTGCATGGGCATGATTAGACAGAGTGTGTGTGTGTGTGTGTGTGTGTGTGTGTGTGGGTGGGTGGGTGGGTGGGTGGGGTGCTTGCGTGCGGGGTCATGACAGGCAGGATGATGAGGGGTTAGGTTAGGAGCTGGAAAAAGGAGGTCAGCAGGAACGCATATAGGGCTAAAGTTTAGAGCTGTCATTGTCCATCTACAGGCCTGGCTATGGGTCTCACAGGAACTCTCATCTGTATCTTTGTTTGTCTGTAGGTGTCTGTCTCTCTATCTACCAATGAGTCGATGCCAGGTGACCCTATCAGTATGCGTGTCACTGGTGAGAAGGGCTCCTGCGTGTGTGTCGCCACTGTGGACAAGAGCCTCTATCTCCTCAAGCCAGACTTCCAGCTCAGTCCAGACAAGGTCTGTCTCCCTCTATCTTACCCTGTTTCTAATCTATAGTACCACTTAACTACATTCAAACAGGAAAATAATGTAAGCCATCCATGTCCACTGTTCTGTAGGTGTTTAAAGAACTGGCAGACTTTGATGTGTCCGATGCCTTCGGAGTCCCCAAAGACGACGGGCACTTCTGGTGGCCGGGACTGTCGTCTAGCCGACGGAGGCGTTCTTCAGTGTTCCCCTGGCACTGGGACATCACTAAAGATGCCCGCTTCGCCTTCACGGTGAGAGCAACGCCCAATCACCAGTCATTAGGTGTAGCATAAGATCCTCAATCTATCGTTTTTACATTGTGTGTCTGTGATGTGTAACAGGAGACTGGTCTCGTGGTGATGACTGACATGGTGACCCTGAACCACAGACAGACTGGAGGAATGTACACAGACGAGGCCGTTCCTGCCTTTCAGCCTCACACATCCACACTGGTGGCAGCCATGCACTCGCGCACTGTGCCCAGGTAGCTACACATACAGTGTAACGCCAGGTTTTTGCCCATTAGAACTTGTCAATGTGCCCACTATTCTGAACAAGAAACTGGACTGTTGGGATGGGGACCATAAATATTTAGGACTTTACTCTTCAAATGACTTCAATCCTTGAGATGAACATTACATACATGTGCCTTAAATGTCAGCGTGAGTTTAAAAACAATCAATTTTCCAATTACAGGTTGTTGCATCAAGATTCATAATGGAAGGCCTTTATTGATGTCAGGTTGTGTTGTTTTGGTTGCAGAGCCGAGAAGCGCAGGCGGACATTCTTCCCGGAGACGTGGGTGTGGCACTGCATCAATGTCAGGTACAGGAACACCCACACCATCTGTGTGTGCGTGCGTGTCTGTGTGTATGCGTCTGGGTAAAAGATCGAAAGGAATGTAAGTCTTATTTTTTAATTGCTTGCTTTTCTAGTCTCCCAACCTTGCCAGCAGGCATACCAGCTAAGATAGTTAGACAAGCTAGCTACTCTAACTTGAAATGGCTTCTTGGTATTGGGTTTGGAAATTGGGAACCTATCTGAGCTAGCTTAAAGCCAACTTCATAAAATTGCTAGGTGGCTTATAGTATTACAAAGAAACGACAGCAAAATAAAAAAGTTAAATATATTTTTTTTTTACGGGTCAAATCTGAGGTTGGCACATGCCCCTGTGCCCCCTATGGGTATGACACCTGTGTGTCTGAATGCATTTGTGTGTGTGTTTGAGAGAGTGGGTGGAGATGGTCTCAGCTGCATCAGATTGTGGGTATTTAATTAGGATTTGGTGGTGTTCCAGATCTGTGAGGATGGAGGAGTGGGAGGGGTAAGGGAGCACATATTTGAGAGGGGGATATTTCACCAGTGGGTGTGAATGTGGCCCATTTAAGCAGGGTTGTCTTGGAACACACATCGGCTTTCTCAACAGCTCCTGCCATTCATTTCCAGCCAATATAAATTAACTGGCCATAGATTTCCATATGCTTGATTCCTTTGGGCAGAGTTATGTTATGCCTAATTTCCTATTCAATCCAATGCTTTGATTTCCCTTATTGACTGTATCAAAGTAATTTTGGGTTGACTTTGATCAAAAGGCAGTGCGGTAGTAATTTCCGAGAACGTTTATTATGCCCTGTGAAAGCCGGCCAAAACCAACGTCAGTATGGGTAGCCAACAATGATCTCACTAATTTACAGCTTTACTGAACAACTGCCTGTTTTTCACACCTATGTATTGCAATGTGTTATGGGCAGAATATTACTTAGTTACAGGTGTTTCCCAGATGAGACACATATTAGATCAATCCCCTTCATTCCCATAATGGGGTCTTGTTCCAAACGTTAGTCTGAAACAGTGTTTTCTATGGGGTCATGATTAGAGAACATTGTTTGTTGGAATGGTGCATTAGCTTTTGAGTAAAAATGTTCCACCCAAATCTGTTTTGGCAGTGATGTCACCGGCGAAGCTGAGTTACGATTGGACGTTCCAGACTCCATTACCACCTGGGTGACAGAGGCCATTGGCTTGTCAGAGGAGAAGGGGCTGGGCCTTGCCAAGAGGGCGGAGCTTCGTACCTTCAAGCCCTTCTTCGTAGACTTCACCCTCCCCTACGGTGTGATACGTGGGGAGCAGACCAAAGTACCGCTGACTGTTTACAACTACCTGTCTACCTGCGCAGAGGTAAGGGGGGCGAAAGAAGGGGTGGATCCTATACCATGACGACCACAAGGAAATATGTACGCTTTTAGCAGAGCAATCTGGTCCTAACATGACCATAAGTGTGTCCATCCTCCTGTTTACAGAGATGACATCATGATGTTGGCAGATGAGCCTGTTGAAGGGCTATGCATGGTGTGCTTTAATGTCATGTTAGGTGATTATGTAAGCCAATGGAGCCCTGCCTTTGATGTCTGCCTGAAAACATGTGATTCTTATATTTCCTGCAAAGTTATTTATGACTTGTAGCGTGTAGATAAAGAACAGTGAAACAATCTGACTGCATTACCGAGCCCTCTGCGAAATTTGGATGATGGGTGAAACTTAATCCTTCAGGGAGCCTTAGAGCCATGAGTCAGTCAGCATGGAAAATGTGCAATGTGATTCGAAATTCCCCAAAATCCTTTAAGAGCTTTGAGGAGGTCACGCTACATGAAGGGACGAAACGGAGAGCAGATATGACGAAATCATGTCTTGTCAGAAAATATACATATCTGTTGCGCTAATGCAGTGCCTTCCTCTGTGTGTGTGTGTGTGTGTGTGTGTGTGTGTGTGTGTGTGTGTCCCTCTCCATCTTGCTCAGGTCTATGTCAAAGTCACCATTCCCAAAGGCATCAAGTTTGTGGGTCACCCCGGGAAGCATCACCTGACCAGGAAGAAATGTGTGGCTCCTGGAGAGGCCACACCCACATCCATAGTGCTGTCCTTCACTGAGCTGGGCGCAGCTAACATCACAGGTTATTCCATCTAGTCAGTTACTGGGGAACCCCTGGGGAAGAGTTCCAGGTTCTCTCATAGTTCTTACAGTTCCGGAAAACCTCAGTTTTCTGATGCTGTAAGCGTATTGCTAGTAACTCTTGAACTTTGGGATTTGATTCATAGGATATTGCAGGTTGGTATGGTACACTGCCTTTTGTGAATGCTGTTGTTACATGCTGTATGAGTAACACCTACCTTTTAACTTTCCTCTCCATCCAACTCTAAATACTGCTAAAAGACCTGAGGCTTCCGCATTCTTCCCAGACCAAACAGTTCGGAAGAGTTTGTGCATATATTCTGACGACATTGCGAAGTACTGCACCAAACATCTCAGTTAGATGTAAAATTGCGCGACTAAGATTTCCTTTGCAAAAACTTCAAAACGAATCACAGTTCTCTTGAGTTATCTTAGATTAATTGTGACTATTTTGAGGAAATGTATACTGGCTACTAAATGTCGACCGATTAATCGGAATGGCCGATTAATTAGGGCCGATTTCAAGTTTTCATAACAATCTGAAATTGGTATATATTTTTTTTTTTACACCGTAACTAGGCAAGCCAGTTAAGAACACATTCTTATTTTCAATGACAGCCTAGGAACGGTGGGTTAACTGCCTTGTTCAGGGGCAGAACGACAGATTTTTACCTTGTCAGCTCGGGGATTCAGACTTGCAACCTTACAGTTAACTAGTCCAACGCTCTAACCACCTGCCTTACATTGTACTCCACGAATAGCCTGCCTGTTACGCGAATGCAGTAAGAAGCCAAGGTAAGTAGCTAGCTAGCATTAAACTTATCTTATAAAAAACAATCAATATGTCACGCCCTGACCTTAGAGATAGGTCAGGGTGTGACTCGGGTGGGAAAGTCTATGTTTTATTTTTCTTTGTTTTGGCCAAGTGTGGTTCCCAATCAGAGGCAGCTGTCTATCGTTGTCTCTGATAGGGATCATATATAAGTTGTAATTTTCTGTTTGGGTTTTGTGGGATCTTTGTGCGCTTTCTTTTTCACTTTGGTTATTTTATTTGAGTGTTTTTTGAAAATAAATCATGGACACTTTCCACGCTGCGCTTTGGTCCACTCCTTTTGATGAGAGCCGTTACACAATCAATCAATCAATCATAATCACTAGTTAACTACACATGGTTGATGATATTACTAGTTTATCTAGCGTATCCTGCGTTGCATATAATCGATGCGGTGGCATTCTCAAAAAAGGACTGTCGTGTACCTAACCATTAACATCAATGCCTTTCTTAAAATCAATACACAAGTATATATTTTTAAACCTGCATATTTAGTTAATATTGCCTGCTAACATGAATTTCTTTTAACTAGGTAAATGGTGTCACTTCTCTTGCAGCAGAGTCAGAGTATATACAGCAGTTTGGGCCTCCTGGCTTGTTGCGAACTGTTTGAAGACTATTTCTTCCTAACAAAGACAGCCAACTTCGCCAAACCGGGGATGATTTAACAAAAGCGCATTTGCGAAAAAAGCACAATCGTTGCATGACTGTATCTAACCATAAACATCAATGCCTTTCTTAAAATCAATACACAGAAGTATATATTTTTAAACCTGCATATTTAGCTAAAAGAAATCCAGGTTAGCAGGCAATATTAACCAGGTGAAATTGTGTCACTTCTCTTGCGTTCATTGCACGCATAGTCAGGGTTTATGCAACAGTTTGGGCCGCCTGGCTCGTTGCGAACTAATTTGCCAGGATTTTACGTAATTATGACATAACATTGAAGGTTGTACAATGTAGCAGGAATATTTAGACTTATGGATGCCACCCGTTAGATAAAATACGGAACGGTTCCGTATTTCACTGAAAGAATAAACGTTTTGTTTTCGAGATTATAGTTTCCATATTAATGACCTAAGGTTCGTATTTCTGTGTGTTATTATGTTATAAATAAGTCTATGATTTGATAGAGCAGTCTGACTGAGCGATGGTAGGCACCAGCAGGCTCGTAAGCATTCATTCAAACAGCACTTTCGTGCGTTTTGCCAGCAGCTCTTCGCAATGCTTCAAGCATTGAGATGTTTATGACTTCAAGCCTATCAACTCCCGTGATTAGGCTGGTGTAACCGATGTGAAATGGCTAGCTAGTTAGCGGGGTGCGCGCTAATAGTGTTTCAAATGTCACTCGCTCTGAGACTTGGAGCAGTTGTTCCCCTTACTCTGCATGGGTAACACTGCTTCGTCGATCTGTTCCTGGTTCGAGCCCAGGTAGGAGCGAGGAGAGGGACGGAAGCTATACTGTTACACTGGCAATACTAAAGTGTCTATAAGAACATCCAATAGTCAAAGGTATATGAAATACAAATGGTATAGAGAGAAATAGTCCTATAATTCCTATAATAACTACAACCTAAAACTTCTTACCTGGGAATATTGAAGACTCATGTTAAAAGGAACCACCAGCTTTCATATGTTCGCATGTTCTGAGCAAGGAACTTAAATGTTAGCTTTCTTACATGGCACATATTGCACTTTTACTTTCTTCTCCAACACTTTGTTTTTGCATTATTTAAACCAAATTGAACTTGTTTCATTATTTATTTGAGGCTAAATAGATTTTATTGATGTATTATATTAAGTTAAAATAAGCGTTCATTCAGTATTGTTGTAATTGTCATTATTAGAAATACATTTTAAAAATCAGCTGATTAATCGGTATCGGCTTTTTTTGGTCCTCCAATAATCGGTTTCGGTATCGGCGTTGAAAAATCATAATCGGTCGACCTCTACTGGCTACGGCCTCTCAAATTGGACAATGAGTACTATTCCCGTTTTTTTCTCGCAAAGGTCTTTTAAGGGAGTGTGTGAGCACACTCGTTCGGTTCGCCTAGCCGGCAGCCTGAACTGAAGCATGCTGACGCCTTTATGTGATCTGGTCATCCAGCGATACAAACAGTCCCATCAAAGGTACAAAGCAGGCCACCAGCAGGGGAGCAGTCGGGGCCTTGCACTGACACTCAGTGGCATGTTGATGAGTTTTCAGGTCACTGGTGGTCAATGGGCCCCCCACGGCTCTATCGCTCCCCTGGTCTTTCCCTTTCACTACACACATACAAAGAGAACACATTGGCACACAGCCATGTCTCCAATGTGCTCCTCTGCAAAGGGAACTACATGTTCTTTGACAACCATGATTTATGTTGTTGTGCAATGTGGGATTGTGTTGTTGATAGATGTATTACAAAGCAATTTCATTAACATAACTATGTTTTCTTCAAATAGCATTCTTCACGCTATAGTCTTTTGGCTGCTTGTTCGGTTTATTTTATACAGTACATTTGTACTTAAAATGTATGCAATAAAAGTGCTTAGTGGGAACTTACAGGCAAAAAAACCCATCCTGATATAAAGTATGGTGAGGTGAAGTATGTCTCTGTTTTTTCCTGCCGTAGCACGGGCCATTGCCTATAGTGAGCCGGGCTGCTGCTTAGATGGACTCCAGTCAACTAAAACAGGCAAAAACATAGATGACCCGGAGGACCGGAGGACCCCCATTGGCCTTGACTATGTCCGAAGGAGTGTCCTGGTGGAGGTATGAGAAATGGGGGAGAGACTGCTTGGGGAGAGAGCTGAGATGGGGAGCAGATGCTTGTTGTACCATGTACTGTCATTAGTAGAGAGTGATGTCAGCTCTAACATGTTGTTTCTCCCCCTACAGCCAGAGGGCCTGCCCAGACAGTACACCTACAGTGTCTTCTTCTGCCCCAACGGTCAGTATACAGTTATATTCGCGACTATTGCATCTTGCCTATGCCGCTCGGCCATCGCTCATCCGTATATGTTTATGTACATATTCTTATTCCATCCCTTTACATTTGTGTGTATAAGGTATTTGTTGTGGAATTGTTAAATTACTTGTTAGATATTACTCCACTGTCGAAACTAAAAGCACTATGTGTATGTGACCAATACAATTTGATTTGATATATGTTGTACTATAGTACAACAAGGGTATAAGAGCAAATACATTTGAAGTGTTACCCAATACCTTTCTGCCTCTACAGTCTGGTTTATTTTCTGCACTGGGCCACGATTTAATGTGAATCTGACATTTCTATTCTCAGAGCGAATCCACATCTCCACACCCAACAAGTATGAGTACCAGTACGTGAAGAAGCCGGCCAAGATGACTCACTTTGAGGTGGCAGTGAAGACCCACAACGATGCCCATTTTGCCCTCTCACCCAGCCCCCACGACTGTGCTGAGATGCTGGAGATTGTACTGGGGGGCAGACAGAACACCCGCTCCTGGATCTCCCTGGGCAAGATGGGTGAACCAGTGGTCAGCTCCCCCACCCCGGGCATCCTCTCCTGGGATGAGTTCCGCAGCTTCTGGGTCAGCTGGAAGGGTGGCGTGGTGCAGGTGAGAGGAGGGGGGTGGTCAAGCCTAGTTCTCTTGGTTATTGTAGCATATATTCTAGAAATGAGTTCTGGGATTTGTGTCCTCATATGAATCCTATACAGATCCACTGTGGCATCTCCAACATAGAGCCCCAGTCAGACAATCAGACAGACAGTCAGTCAGTCACTCAGACAGTCACTCAGTCACTCAGTCAGTCAGCAAGTCAGGGCTTGAGGTAGAGTATAGTAGTGAGTTGGGGTAGTAAGAGAGGGAGTGTTCGACTGGACAGGCACAGGGGCTGTGTAGTCAAGAGGACTGGCGCCACTTTTAATGACATGCCTGTGAGGTCACGCTTAACGGGCTGGACACTGTGATCTGTGGCGTCCGCAGGCAGCGGCCTGGCACACGGGCCTGAAAACTGCATTAGCCTCGTACCATTCACCAAAGGGAGCAATTAAAACCTTGCACTAGAACCCAGTATGGCCCAATAAGATTCATTTATTTTTCTAGTGACTGATTGCATTTCATTTTCAGCTCTGCATGGTCTTTGGTTTAATGTGATTACAAAATGCCTAGAAATACCCAGGGTGCCATCTGTTCATTTGGAAATACGGATTGAGTGGATGTAGGAAAAAGGTGATGCAGACTGCTGTTGCCAACTCTTGGAAATTGACTTTATGTGTGCCTAGGATTTGAAATGCAAAAGCAACCCAAATGGCTTTTTAAGTAGAATCTTATTGGCTTCCAGTATTTTACTATTGACCTTAAGCCACAGGGGCTTCCTCTATACAGCATTAGCAAACACTTATTTCTATCATGTTATTAGATATTCATTTAATCAGGGTGAAATTCAGAACCACATTTATATCGTGTCAGGCTTTCATTTGAACCTGGCAAAAACCAAGTCACTACACATTGTTGTAACAACCATAGAATTTGAATTACAACATCCTGGTTTATCTCTCTGAGTTTGACCAGTACTCGAGGTAGAAGTTGCCCTTAAGAACAGATTTAGAATCAGATACCTTACCCTCCTAATCATTAGGTCAATAAAAGACACCTGACCCTGCATCAGTGGTTAGGGACAACTTCACTCTTTCACTCCAGTCAAAAACCTAAAATCTTTAAAATCGATCTCTGATAGGTCGGACATGGTTTGCAGCCATCCAATGAGTCGGTGATCCTACAGTGGTCTGGCCCCCTCCCTGGCCAGGTGCGTCACATAGGTTTCTCCACGGGCTGGGGCTCGGTGGGTGAGTTTAAGATCTGGAGGAAGGAGGACACTGATGAGAACCACAACGAGGCCTTCACCCTGGGCGTCCCTCACAACGTGGTGCCTGGCTCTGAGACCGCCACTGCCTCCATGATAGGTGAGGAGGGACACCATTTATTTCTCATCCTTCTTAAAGACCTATCATTTCCGTTATCTGAATGTCTGCTTCTCCTCCTCCTATTCACTTTGACATACCTTGTCCATGTGGTTAATTAGAGTTGGAATTAATAATTTCTCTCTGAATGATGTTTGATGAAGCAGTTGTAGCCTACCATTTGTAATACTCTTGACCCTGCAGCTGTGTTGAAGAAGAGATGTTATCTTAATGAAACTAACTTTATGTGAGGCAGTGTAGCAGTGTTGCTGAACAGTTTGTGTATTGTGTTTTGTGATGTGCCAGGAGACGTGATGGGCCCCACCCTCAACAACCTGGACAAGCTGCTGCGGCTGCCCTTCGGCTGTGGAGAGCAGAACATGATCCACTTCGCCCCCAATGTTTTTGTCCTCAAGTACCTGCAGAAGACCAGGCAGCTCAGCCCTGAGGTGGAGGCTGAGGCCACAGACTACTTGCTGCAAGGTAGCCACCGGAGAGATCAAGTAGTTCAAGGGCTTTGAGACCTAGAGCCAAATGCTACCTTGAGAACCTTGAGATATTCCCATTGGGTGATGTCAGTTACCCCTGTGAAGATCATCTTATAAAGTCAATGCATTTACTGTCCACTTAGTTCTAAAACAGTGTTTTTCTGATATTCACCAAGGGCCCAGATTCACAAAACCTTCTTAAGATTACATTTCTTCTTAGCTGCCATTTTTCCTTAATTAACTACAGACTTAAGAAGAAAGTTAAGAAAAGTTGCTATTCCTCGAAAGGTTATTGGAAATGTTATTGTGCTATTTCTTGTGTTTCTTCTCCTTACGCAAAAAGTTAAGAAGAAATTAGATTCTTGAAAATAAAGTTCCTGGAAATGTTGTTAATTCCAAGATAGCTAAACCCTTGTCTTAAACTCAGGGTAGTGAGAAAAAAGCTAATGAAAGCATGTTTTGTTCACTCAGACTTCCTCTGAAAGTTTCAGTGTTAATTATTTTAAACCCAAGAACATGTTTTAGAACAGAAATCTCAGTAAGAAATACGCTAACATGATTTTAAAAATGTATTATTATTTTTAATTTTTTTATTATGAACACAACAAATACAAAAAAAAAACAGAAATATACAAACTAGAGTACATAAACCTAACAGTATTACATATCAAGATTCATTTTACATTTGTTAAATACTTTTATGGTGCGTATTGCTTTGTTGCTTTTACATTTACTGATCATTTCAAAATAATATTTCAATTCTATCTTAAATAATGTGAAAAGTGGTTTGTTTTCTGCCCACTTCATTTTATGGACAAAGAATCTTCCATGAAAGACAAACAAATTAACAATGAAAGTTAAATCAGGGTTCATATCATTTGGTTCAAAATAAAACATAATATCAGAGTCTTTTAAATTATCATTAATAGTTGTTTCTTTTAAAATAAAATCTTCTAACTCACACCAAAATCTTCTGACATAAGAGCAGTCCCAAAATAAATGGTCAAGAGTCTCTGGGTCACAACCACAAAATACACACTTGTTATCAATAGCTATTTTGAATCTGTGTATAATAAAGGTCTTTACAGGGTAGATTCTATGAATGAGTTTGTAGGATACTTCTTTCACCTTATTAGATATACAATATTTACCAGATAACAACAAAACTTTGTTCCAGTTCACTTGGGCTGCATTCCAGTACATTTTAGCAGAGGGAATAGTAACATATTGACATAGTTTCCTTATATACATGTTATTACATTTATAGTTTAAAATGTCAATTCCTTCTAGTTGTATTGAGGCTACTACGCTAACATGATTGCTATTGCTAGATAGCTAGCTAAAATGGTTGCTTAGCAACAAACAATTTGTAAGAAGACAATTTGTAAGAAGATATTTGAGAAGTTCTTAAGAAAATCATTACATCTTAAGATATTGTTGAGGAATTGCACATACAGACTATCTTATGAAGTTCTTATTTTTTTCTTAAGAATCTTTTGCGTAAGTGTTTTAAGTGTTTTATGAATCTGGGCACTGGTTTGGATAGCAGTATTAGTGAAAAAGTACTTTAGCATCAACCCACTAATTCCTTCCCCCCTGTACTATTCCAGGGTACCAGAGACAGCTGACCTATAAGCGCCAGGATGGATCCTACAGTGCCTTTGGAGAGAGGGACTCCTCTGGAAGCATGTGGTAAGTCATCTACTCTTCACTTAGGTTTACATCCCTCAGTAAGTCATCTACTCTTCACTTAGGTTTACATCCCTCAGTAAGTCCTTTACTTTTCAATTAGGTTTACATCCCTCGGTAAGTCATCTACACTTCACTTAGGTTTACATCCCTCAGTAAGTCCTTTACTTTTCAATTAGGTTTACATCCCTCAGTAAGTCATCTAATCTTCACTTAGGTTTACATCCCTCAGTAAGTCATCTACTCTTCACTTAGGTTTACATCCCTCAGTAAGTCATCTACTCTTCACTTAGGTTTACATCCCTCAGTAAGTCCTTTACTTTTCAATTAGGTTAACATCCCTCAGTAAGTCCTTTACTTTTCAATTAGGTTTACATCCCTCAGTAAGTCATCTACTCTTCACTTAGGTTTACATCCCTCAGTAAGTCCTTTACTTTTCATTTAGGTTTACATCCTTCAGTAAGTCATCTACTCTTCACTTAGGTTTACATCCCTCAGTAAGTCATCTACTCTTCACTTAGGTTTACATCCCTCAGTAAGTCCTTTACTTTTCAATTAGGTTAACATCCCTCAGTAAGTCCTTTACTTTTCAATTAGGTTAACATCCCTCACTAAGTCCTTTACTATTCACTTAGGTTTACATCCCTCAGTAAGTCCTCTAGTCTTCCCTTAGGTTTACATCCCTCAGTAAGTCCTTTACTTTTCAATTAGGTTAACATCCCTCACTAAGTCCTTTACTATTCACTTAGGTTTACATCCCTCAGTAAGTCCTCTAGTCTTCCCTTAGGTTTACATCCCTCAGTAAGTCCTCTAGTCTTCCCTTAGGTTTACATCCCTCAGTAAGTCCTCTAGTCTTCCCTTAGGTTTACATCCCTCAGTAAGTCCTCTAGTCTTCCCTTAGGTTTACATCCCTCAGTAAGTCCTCTAGTCTTCCCTTAGGTTTACATCCCTCAGTAAGTCCTTTACTCTTTCCTTTGGTTTACATCCCTTAGTAAGTCCTTTACTTTTCACTTAGGTTTACATCCCTCAGTAAGTCCTTTACTTTTCCCTTAGGTTTACATCCCTCAGTAAGTCCTCTAGTCTTCCCTTAGGTTTACACCCCCAAGTTAGTCATCACTTAGGTTTACAGCCCTCAGTAAGTAATTTTCTTTTCACTTAGGTTAACATCCCTCAGTAAGTCCTTTACTTTTCACTTAGGTTTACATCCCTCAGTAAGTCATTTACTTTTCAATTAGGTTAACATCCCTCAGTAAGTCCTTTACTTTTCAATTAGGTTAACATCCCTCACTAAGTCCTTTACTATTCACTTAGGTTTACATCCCTCAGTAAGTCCTCTAGTCTTCCCTTAGGTTTACATCCCTCAGTAAGTCCTTTACCTTTCAATTAGGTTAACATCCCTCAGTAAGTCCTTTACTATTCACTTAGGTTTACATCCCTCAGTAAGTCCTCTAGTCCTCCCTTAGGTTTACATCCCTCAGTAAGTCCTTTACTTTTCAATTAGGTTAACATCCCTCCCTAAGTCCTTTACTATTCACTTAGGTTTACATCCCTCAGTAAGTCCTCTAGTCTTCACTTAGGTTTACATCCCTCAGTAAGTCCTTTACTTTTCAATTAGGTAAACATCCCTCCCTAAGTCCTTTACTATTCACTTAGGTTTACATCCCTCAGTAAGTCCTCTAGTCTTCCCTTAGGTTTACATCCCTCAGTAAGTCCTTTATTTTTCAATTAGGTTTACATCCCTCAGTAAGTCCTCTGGTCTTCCCTTAGGTTTACATCCCTCAGTAAGTCCTTTACTTTTCAATTAGGTTTACATCCCTCAGTAAGTCCTCTAGTCTTCCCTTAGGTTTACATCCCTCAGTAAGTCCTTTACTATTCACTTAGGTTTACATCCCTCAGTAAGTCCTCTAGTCTTTCCTTAGGTTTACATCCCTCAGTAAGTCCTTTACTTTTCAATTAGGTTAATATCCCTCAGTAAGTCCTTTACTATTCACTTAGGTTTACATCCCCCAGTAAGTCCTTTACTTTTCAATTAGGTTAACATCCCTCAGTAAGTCCTTTACTATTCACTTAGGTTTACATCCCTCAGTAAGTCCTCTAGTCCTCCCTTAAGTTTACATCCCTCAGTAAGTCCTCTAGTCTTCCCTTAGGTTTACATCCCTCAGTAAGTCCTCTAGTCTTCCCTTAGGTTTACATCCCTCAGTAAGTTCTTTACTTTTCACTTAGGTTTACATCCCTCAGTAAGTCCTTTACTTTTCACTTAGGTTTACATCCCTCAGTAAGTCCTCTAGTCTTCCCTTAGGTTTACACCCCCAAGTTAGTCATCACTTAGGTTTACAGCCCTCAGTAAGTCATTTTATTTTCACTTAGGTTAACATCCCTCAGTAAGTCCTTTACTTTTCACTTAGGTATACATCCCTCAGTAAGTCCTCTAGTCTTCCCTTAGGTTTACATCCCTCAGTAAGTCCTCTAGTCTTGCCTTAGGTTTACATCCCTCAGTAAGTCCTCTAGTCTTCCCTTAGGTTTACATCCCTCAGTAAGTCCTTTACTTTTCACTTAGGTTAACATCCCTCAGTAAGTCCTTTACTATTCACTTAGGTTTACATCCCTCAGTAAGTCCTCTACTCTTTCCTTAGGTTAACATCCCTCAGTAAGTCCTTTACTATTCACTTAGGTTTACATCCCTCAGTAAGTCCTTTACTTTTCACTTAGGTTTACATCCCTCAGTAAGTCCTTTACTCTTTCCTTAGGTTTACATCCCTCAGTAAGTCCTTTACTTTTCACTTAGGTTTACATCCCTCAGTAAGTCCTTTACTCTTTCCTTTGGTTTACATCCCTTAGTAAGTCCTTTACTTTTCACTTAGGTTTACATCCCTCAGTAAGTCCTTTACTTTTCACTTAGGTTTACATCCCTCAGTAAGTCCTCTAGTCTTCCCTTAGGTTTACACCCCCAAGTTAGTCATCACTTAGGTTTACAGCCCTCAGTAAGTAATTTTCTTTTCACTTAGGTTAACATCCCTCAGTAAGTCCTTTACTTTTCACTTAGGTTTACATCCCTCAGTAAGTCATTTACTTTTCAATTAGGTTAACATCCCTCAGTAAGTCCTTTACTATTCACTTAGGTTTACATCCCTCAGTAAGTCCTCTAGTCCTCCCTTAGGTTTACATCCCTCAGTAAGTCCTTTACCTTTCAATTAGGTTAACATCACTCAGTAAGTCCTTTACTATTCACTTAGGTTTACATCCCTCAGTAAGTCCTCTAGTCCTCCCTTAGGTTTACATCCCTCAGTAAGTCCTTTACTTTTCAATTAGGTTAACATCCCTCCCTAAGTCCTTTACTATTCACTTAGGTTTACATCCCTCAGTAAGTCCTCTAGTCTTCCCTTAGGTTTACATCCCTCAGTAAGTCCTTTACTTTTCAATTAGGTAAACATCCCTCCCTAAGTCCTTTACTATTCACTTAGGTTTACATCCCTCAGTAAGTCCTCTAGTCTTCCCTTAGGTTTACATCCCTCAGTAAGTCCTTTACTTTTCAATTAGGTTTACATCCCTCAGTAAGTCCTCTGGTCTTCCCTTAGGTTTACATCCCTCAGTAAGTCCTTTACTTTTCAATTAGGTTTACATCCCTCAGTAAGTCCTCTAGTCTTCCCTTAGGTTTACATCCCTCAGTAAGTCCTTTACTATTCACTTAGGTTTACATCCCTCAGTAAGTCCTCTAGTCTTTCCTTAGGTTTACATCCCTCAGTACGTCCTTTACTTTTCAATTAGGTTAATATCCCTCAGTAAGTCCTTTACTATTCACTTAGGTTTACATCCCTCAGTAAGTCCTTTACTTTTCAATTAGGTTAACATCCCTCAGTAAGTCCTTTACTATTCACTTAGGTTTACATCCCTCAGTAAGTCCTCTAGTCCTCCCTTAAGTTTACATCCCTCAGTAAGTCCTCTAGTCTTCCCTTAGGTTTACATCCCTCAGTAAGTCCTCTAGTCTTCCCTTAGGTTTACATCCCTCAGTAAGTCCTTTACTTTTCACTTAGGTTTACATCCCTCAGTAAGTCCTTTACTTTTCACTTAGGTTTACATCCCTCAGTAAGTCCTCTAGTCTTCCCTTAGGTTTACACCCCCAAGTTAGTCATCAATTAGGTTTACAGCCCTCAATAAGTCATTTTATTTTCACTTAGGTTAACATCCCTCAGTAAGTCCTTTACTTTTCACTTAGGTATACATCCCTCAGTAATTCCTCTAGTCTTCCCTTAGGTTTACATCCCTCAGTAAGTCCTCTAGTCTTCCCTTAGGTTTACATCCCTCAGTAAGTCCTCTAGTCTTCCCTTAGGTTTACATCCCTCAGTAAGTCCTTTACTTTTCACTTAGGTTAACATCCCTCAGTAAGTCCTTTACTATTCACTTAGGTTTACATCCCTCAGTAAGTCCTCTACTCTTTCCTTAGGTTAACATCCCTCAGTAAGTCCTTTACTATTCACTTAGGTTTACATCCCTCAGTAAGTCCTTTACTTTTCACTTAGGTTTACATCCCTCAGTAAGTCCTTTACTCTTTCCTTAGGTTTACATCCCTCAGTAAGTCCTTTACTTTTCACTTAGGTTTACATCCCTCAGTAAGTCCTTTACTTTTTCCTTTGGTTTACATCCCTTAGTAAGTCCTTTACTTTTCACTTAGGTTTACATCCCTCAGTAAGTCCTTTACTTTTCACTTAGGTTTACATCCCTCAGTAAGTCCTCTAGTCTTCCCTTAGGTTTACACCCCCAAGTTAGTCATCACTTAGGTTTACAGCCCTCAGTAAGTAATTTTCTTTTCACTTAGGTTAACATCCCTCAGTAAGTCCTTTACTTTTCACTTAGGTTTACATCCCTCAGTAAGTCATTTACTTTTCAATTAGGTTAACATCCCTCAGTAAGTCCTTTACTATTCACTTAGGTTTACATCCCTCAGTAAGTCCTCTAGTCCTCCCTTAGGTTTACATCCCTCAGTAAGTCCTTTACCTTTCAATTAGGTTAACATCACTCAGTAAGTCCTTTACTATTCACTTAGGTTTACATCCCTCAGTAAGTCCTCTAGTCCTCCCTTAGCTTTACATCCCTCAGTAAGTCCTTTACTTTTCAATTAGGTTAACATCCCTCCCTAACTCCTTTACTATTCACTTAGGTTCACATCCCTCAGTAAGTCCTTTACTTTTCACTTAGGTTTACATCCCTCAGTAAGTCCTTTACTCTTTCCTTAGGTTTACATCCCTCAGTAAGTCCTTTACTTTTCACTTAGGTTTACATCCCTCAGTAAGTCCTTTACTCTTTCCTTTGGTTTACATCCCTTAGTAAGTCCTTTACTTTTCAATTAGGTTAACATCCCTCACTAAGTCCTTTACTATTCACTTAGGTTTACATCCCTCAGTAAGTCCTCTAGTCTTCCCTTAGGTTTACATCCCTCAGTAAGTCCTTTACCTTTCAATTAGGTTAACATCCCTCAGTAAGTCCTTTACTATTCACTTAGGTTTACATCCCTCAATAAGTCCTCTAGTCCTCCCTTAGGTTTACATCCCTCAGTAAGTCCTTTACTTTTCAATTAGGTTAACATCCCTCCCTAAGTCCTTTACTATTCACTTAGGTTTACATCCCTCAGTAAGTCCTTTAGTCTTCCCTTAGGTTTACATCCCTCAGTAAGTCCTTTACTTTTCAATTAGGTAAACATCCCTCCCTAAGTCCTTTACTATTCACTTAGGTTTACATCCCTCAGTAAGTCCTCTAGTCTTCCCTTAGGTTTACATCCCTCAGTAAGTCCTTTATTTTTCAATTAGGTTTACATCCCTCAGTAAGTCCTCTGGTCTTCCCTTAGGTTTACATCCCTCAGTAAGTCCTTTACCTTTCAATTAGGTTAACATCACTCAGTAAGTCCTTTACTATTCACTTAGGTTTACATCCCTCAGTAAGTCCTCTAGTCCTCCCTTAGGTTTACATCCCTCAGTAAGTCCTTTACTTTTCAATTAGGTTAACATCCCTCCCTAAGTCCTTTACTATTCACTTAGGTTTACATCCCTCAGTAAGTCCTCTAGTCTTCCCTTAGGTTTACATCCCTCAGTAAGTCCTTTACTTTTCAATTAGGTAAACATCCCTCCCTAAGTCCTTTACTATTCACTTAGGTTTACATCCCTCAGTAAGTCCTCTAGTCTTCCCTTAGGTTTACATCCCTCAGTAAGTCCTTTATTTTTCAATTAGGTTTACATCCCTCAGTAAGTCCTCTAGTCTTCCCTTAGGTTTACATCCCTCAGTAAGTCCTTTACTATTCACTTAGGTTTACATCCCTCAGTAAGTCCTCTAGTCTTTCCTTAGGTTTACATCCCTCAGTAAGTCCTTTACTTTTCAATTAGGTTAATATCCCTCAGTAAGTCCTTTACTATTCACTTAGGTTTACATCCCTCAGTAAGTCCTTTACTTTTCAATTAGGTTAACATCCCTCAGTAAGTCCTTTACTATTCACTTAGGTTTACATCCCTCAGTAAGTCCTCTAGTCCTCCCTTAAGTTTACATCCCTCAGTAAGTCCTCTAGTCTTCCCTTAGGTTTACATCCCTCAGTAAGTCCTCTAGTCTTCCCTTAGGTTTACATCCCTCAGTAAGTCCTTTACTTTTCACTTAGGTTTACATCCCTCAGTAAGTCCTTTACTTTTCACTTAGGTTTACATCCCTCAGTAAGTCCTCTAGTCTTCCCTTAGGTTTACACCCCCAAGTTAGTCATCACTTAGGTTTACAGCCCTCAGTAAGTCATTTTATTTTCACTTAGGTTAACATCCCTCAGTAAGTCCTTTACTTTTCACTTAGGTATACATCCCTCAGTAAGTCCTCTAGTCTTCCCTTAGGTTTACATCCCTCAGTAAGTCCTCTAGTCTTCCCGTAGGTTTACATCCCTCAGTAAGTCCTCTAGTCTTCCCTTAGGTTTACATCCCTCAGTAAGTCCTTTACTTTTCACTTAGGTTAACATCCCTCAGTAAGTCCTTTACTATTCACTTAGGTTTACATCCCTCAGTAAGTCCTCTACTCTTTCCTTAGGTTAACATCCCTCAGTAAGTCCTTTACTATTCACTTAGGTTTACATCCCTCAGTAAGTCCTTTACTTTTCACTTAGGTTTACATCCCTCAGTAAGTCCTTTACTCTTTCCTTAGGTTTACATCCCTCAGTAAGTCCTTTACTTTTCACTTAGGTTTACATCCCTCAGTAAGTCCTCTAGTCTTCCCTTAGGTTTACATCCCTCAGTAAGTCCTTTATTTTTCAATTAGGTTTACATCCCTCAGTAAGTCCTCTGGTCTTCCCTTAGGTTTACATCCCTCAGTAAGTCCTTTACCTTTCAATTAGGTTAACATCACTCAGTAAGTCCTTTACTATTCACTTAGGTTTACATCCCTCAGTAAGTCCTTTACTTTTCAATTAGGTTAACATCCCTCAGTAAGTCCTTTACTATTCACTTAGGTTTACATCCCTCAGTAAGTCCTCTAGTCCTCCCTTAAGTTTACATCCCTCAGTAAGTCCTCTAGTCTTCCCTTAGGTTTACATCCCTCAGTAAGTCCTCTAGTCTTCCCTTAGGTTTACATCCCTCAGTAAGTCCTTTACTTTTCACTTAGGTTTACATCCCTCAGTAAGTCCTTTACTTTTCACTTAGGTTTACATCCCTCAGTAAGTCCTCTAGTCTTCCCTTAGGTTTACACCCCCAAGTTAGTCATCACTTAGGTTTACAGCCCTCAGTAAGTCATTTTATTTTCACTTAGGTTAACATCCCTCAGTAAGTCCTTTACTTTTCACTTAGGTATACATCCCTCAGTAAGTCCTCTAGTCTTCCCTTAGGTTTACATCCCTCAGTAAGTCCTCTAGTCTTCCCGTAGGTTTACATCCCTCAGTAAGTCCTCTAGTCTTCCCTTAGGTTTACATCCCTCAGTAAGTCCTTTACTTTTCACTTAGGTTAACATCCCTCAGTAAGTCCTTTACTATTCACTTAGGTTTACATCCCTCAGTAAGTCCTCTACTCTTTCCTTAGGTTAACATCCCTCAGTAAGTCCTTTACTATTCACTTAGGTTTACATCCCTCAGTAAGTCCTTTACTTTTCACTTAGGTTTACATCCCTCAGTAAGTCCTTTACTCTTTCCTTAGGTTTACATCCCTCAGCAAGTCCTTTACTTTTCACTTAGGTTTACATCCCTCAGTAAGTCCTCTAGTCTTCCCTTAGGTTTACATCCCTCAGTAAGTCCTTTATTTTTCAATTAGGTTTACATCCCTCAGTAAGTCCTCTGGTCTTCCCTTAGGTTTACATCCCTCAGTAAGTCCTTTACCTTTCAATTAGGTTAACATCACTCAGTAAGTCCTTTACTATTCACTTAGGTTTACATCCCTCAGTAAGTCCTCTAGTCCTCCCTTAGGTTTACATCCCTCAGTAAGTCCTTTACTTTTCAATTAGGTTAACATCCCTCCCTAAGTCCTTTACTATTCACTTAGGTTTACATCCCTCAGTAAGTCCTCTAGTCTTCCCTTAGGTTTACATCCCTCAGTAAGTCCTTTACTTTTCAATTAGGTAAACATCCCTCCCTAAGACCTTTACTATTCACTTAGGTTTACATCCCTCAGTAAGTCCTCTAGTCTTCCCTTAGGTTTACATCCCTCAGTAAGTCCTTTATTTTTCAATTAGGTTTACATCCCTCAGTAAGTCCTCTAGTCTTCCCTTAGGTTTACATCCCTCAGTAAGTCCTTTACTATTCACTTAGGTTTACATCCCTCAGTAAGTCCTCTAGTCTTTCCTTAGGTTTACATCCCTCAGTAAGTCCTTTACTTTTCAATTAGGTTAATATCCCTCAGTAAGTCCTTTACTATTCACTTAGGTTTACATCCCTCAGTAAGTCCTTTACTTTTCAATTAGGTTAACATCCCTCAGTAAGTCCTTTACTATTCACTTAGGTTTACATCCCTCAGTAAGTCCTCTAGTCCTCCCTTAAGTTTACATCCCTCAGTAAGTCCTCTAGTCTTCCCTTAGGTTTACATCCCTCAGTAAGTCCTCTAGTCTTCCCTTAGGTTTACATCCCTCAGTAAGTCCTTTACTTTTCACTTAGGTTTACATCCCTCAGTAAGTCCTTTACTTTTCACTTAGGTTTACATCCCTCAGTAAGTCCTCTAGTCTTCCCTTAGGTTTACACCCCCAAGTTAGTCATCACTTAGGTTTACAGCCCTCAGTAAGTCATTTTATTTTCACTTAGGTTAACATCCCTCAGTAAGTCCTTTACTTTTCACTTAGGTATACATCCCTCAGTAAGTCCTCTAGTCTTCCCTTAGGTTTACATCCCTCAGTAAGTCCTCTAGTCTTCCCTTAGGTTTACATCCCTCAGTAAGTCCTCTAGTCTTCCCTTAGGTTTACATCCCTCAGTAAGTCCTTTACTTTTCACTTAGGTTAACATCCCTCAGTAAGTCCTTTACTATTCACTTAGGTTTACATCCCTCAGTAAGTCCTCTACTCTTTCCTTAGGTTAACAGCCCTCAGTAAGTCATTTTATTTTCACTTAGGTTAACATCCCTCAGTAAGTCCTTTACTTTTCACTTAGGTATACATCCCTCAGTAAGTCCTCTAGTCTTCCCTTAGGTTTACATCCCTCAGTAAGTCCTCTAGTCTTCCCGTAGGTTTACATCCCTCAGTAAGTCCTCTAGTCTTCCCTTAGGTTTACATCCCTCAGTAAGTCCTTTACTTTTCACTTAGGTTAACATCCCTCAGTAAGTCCTTTACTATTCACTTAGGTTTACATCCCTCAGTAAGTCCTCTACTCTTTCCTTAGGTTAACATCCCTCAGTAAGTCCTTTACTATTCACTTAGGTTTACATCCCTCAGTAAGTCCTTTACTTTTCACTTAGGTTTACATCCCTCAGTAAGTCCTTTACTCTTTCCTTAGGTTTACATCCCTCAGTAAGTCCTTTACTTTTCACTTAGGTTTACATCCCTCAGTAAGTCCTCTAGTCTTCCCTTAGGTTTACATCCCTCAGTAAGTCCTTTATTTTTCAATTAGGTTTACATCCCTCAGTAAGTCCTCTGGTCTTCCCTTAGGTTTACATCCCTCAGTAAGTCCTTTACCTTTCAATTAGGTTAACATCACTCAGTAAGTCCTTTACTATTCACTTAGGTTTACATCCCTCAGTAAGTCCTCTAGTCCTCCCTTAGGTTTACATCCCTCAGTAAGTCCTTTACTTTTCAATTAGGTTAACATCCCTCCCTAAGTCCTTTACTATTCACTTAGGTTTACATCCCTCAGTAAGTCCTCTAGTCTTCCCTTAGGTTTACATCCCTCAGTAAGTCCTTTACTTTTCAATTAGGTAAACATCCCTCCCTAAGTCCTTTACTATTCACTTAGGTTTACATCCCTCAGTAAGTCCTCTAGTCTTCCCTTAGGTTTACATCCCTCAGTAAGTCCTTTATTTTTCAATTAGGTTTACATCCCTCAGTAAGTCCTCTAGTCTTCCCTTAGGTTTACATCCCTCAGTAAGTCCTTTACTATTCACTTAGGTTTACATCCCTCAGTAAGTCCTCTAGTCTTTCCTTAGGTTTACATCCCTCAGTAAGTCCTTTACTTTTCAATTAGGTTAATATCCCTCAGTAAGTCCTTTACTATTCACTTAGGTTTACATCCCTCAGTAAGTCCTTTACTTTTCAATTAGGTTAACATCCCTCAGTAAGTCCTTTACTATTCACTTAGGTTTACATCCCTCAGTAAGTCCTCTAGTCCTCCCTTAAGTTTACATCCCTCAGTAAGTCCTCTAGTCTTCCCTTAGGTTTACATCCCTCAGTAAGTCCTCTAGTCTTCCCTTAGGTTTACATCCCTCAGTAAGTCCTTTACTTTTCACTTAGGTTTACATCCCTCAGTAAGTCCTTTACTTTTCACTTAGGTTTACATCCCTCAGTAAGTCCTCTAGTCTTCCCTTAGGTTTACACCCCCAAGTTAGTCATCACTTAGGTTTACAGCCCTCAGTAAGTCATTTTATTTTCACTTAGGTTAACATCCCTCAGTAAGTCCTTTACTTTTCACTTAGGTATACATCCCTCAGTAAGTCCTCTAGTCTTCCCTTAGGTTTACATCCCTCAGTAAGTCCTCTAGTCTTCCCTTAGGTTTACATCCCTCAGTAAGTCCTCTAGTCTTCCCTTAGGTTTACATCCCTCAGTAAGTCCTTTACTTTTCACTTAGGTTAACATCCCTCAGTAAGTCCTTTACTATTCACTTAGGTTTACATCCCTCAGTAAGTCCTCTACTCTTTCCTTAGGTTAACATCCCTCAGTAAGTCCTTTACTATTCACTTAGGTTTACATCCCTCAGTAAGTCCTTTACTTTTCACTTAGGTTTACATCCCTCAGTAAGTCCTTTACTCTTTCCTTAGGTTTACATCCCTCAGTAAGTCCTTTACTTTTCACTTAGGTTTACATCCCTCAGTAAGTCCTTTACTCTTTCCTTTGGTTTACATCCCTTAGTAAGTCCTTTACTTTTCACTTAGGTTTACATCTCCCAGTAAGTCCTTTACTTTCCACTTAGGTTTACATCCCTCAGTAAGTCCTCTAGTCTTCCCTTAGGTTTACACCCCCAAGTTAGTCATCACTTAGGTTTACAGCCCTCAGTAAGTAATTTTCTTTTCACTTAGGTTAACATCCCTCAGTTAGTCCTTTACTTTTCACTTAGGTTTACATCCCTCAGGAAGTCATTTACTTTTCAATTAGGTTAACATCCCTCAGTAAGTCCTTTACTATTCACTTAGGTTTACATCCCTCAGTAAGACCTCTAGTCCTCCCTTAGGTTTACATCCCTCAGTAAGTCCTTTACCTTTCAATTAGGTTAACATCACTCAGTAAGTCCTTTACTATTCACTTAGGTTTACATCCCCCAGTAAGTCCTCTAGTCCTCCCTTAGGTTTACATCCCTCAGTAAGTCCTTTACTTTTCAATTAGGTTAACATCCCTCCCTAAGTCCTTTACTATTCACTTAGGTTTACATCCCTCAGTAAGTCCTCTAGTCTTCCCTTAGGTTTACATCCCTCAGTAAGTCCTTTATTTTTCAATTAGGTTTACATCCCTCAGTAAGTCCTCTGGTCTTCCCTTAGGTTTACATCCCTCAGTAAGTCCTTTACTTTTCAATTAGGTTTACATCCCTCAGTAAGTCCTCTAGTCTTCCCTTAGGTTTACATCCCTCAGTAAGTCCTTTACTATTCACTTAGGTTTACATCCCTCAGTAAGTCCTCTAGTCTTTCCTTAGGTTTACATCCCTCAGTAAGTCCTTTACTTTTCAATTAGGTTAAGATCCCTCAGTAAGTCCTTTACTATTCACTTAGGTTTACATCCCTCAGTAAGTCCTTTACTTTTCAATTAGGTTAACATCCCTCAGTAAGTCCTTTACTATTCACTTAGGTTTACATCCCTCAGTAAGTCCTCTAGTCCTCCCTTAGGTTTACATCCCTCAGTAAGTCCTCTAGTCTTCCCTTAGGTTTACATCCCTCAGTAAGTGCTCTAGTCTTCCCTTAGGTTTACATCCCTCAGTAAGTCCTTTACTTTTCACTTAGGTTTACATCCCTCAGTAAGTCCTTTACTTTTCACTTAGGTTTACATCCCTCAGTAAGTCCTCTAGTCTTCCCTTAGATTTACACCCCCAAGTTAGTCATCACTTAGGTTTACAGCCCTCAGTAAGTCCTCTAGTCTTCCCTTAGGTTTACATCCCTCAGTAAGTCCTCTAGTCCTCCCTTAAGTTTACATCCCTCAGTAAGTCCTCTAGTCTTCCCTTAGGTTTACATCCCTCAGTAAGTCCTCTAGTCTTCCCTTAGGTTTACATCCCTCAGTAAGTCCTTTACTTTTCACTTAGGTTTACATCCCTCAGTAAGTCCTTTACTTTTCACTTAGGTTTACATCCCTCAGTAAGTCCTCTAGTCTTCCCTTAGGTTTACACCCCCAAGTTAGTCATCACTTAGGTTTACAGCCCTCAGTAAGTCATTTTATTTTCACTTAGGTTAACATCCCTCAGTAAGTCCTTTACTTTTCACTTAGGTATACATCCCTCAGTAAGTCCTCTAGTCTTCCCTTAGGTTTACATCCCTCAGTAAGTCCTCTAGTCTTCCCTTAGGTTTACATCCCTCAGTAAGTCCTCTAGTCTTCCCTTAGGTTTACATCCCTCAGTAAGTCCTTTACTATTCACTTAGGTTTACATCCCTCAGTAAGTCCTCTAGTCTTTCCTTAGGTTTACATCCCTCAGTAAGTCCTTTACTTTTCAATTAGGTTAATATCCCTCAGTAAGTCCTTTACTATTCACTTAGGTTTACATCCCTCAGTAAGTCCTTTACTTTTCAATTAGGTTAACATCCCTCAGTAAGTCCTTTACTATTCACTTAGGTTTACATCCCTCAGTAAGTCCTCTAGTCCTCCCTTAAGTTTACATCCCCCAGTAAGTCCTCTAGTCTTCCCTTAGGTTTACATCCCTCAGTAAGTCCTCTAGTCTTCCCTTAGGTTTACATCCCTCAGTAAGTCCTTTACTTTTCACTTAGGTTTACATCCCTCAGTAAGTCCTTTACTTTTCACTTAGGTTTACATCCCTCAGTAAGTCCTCTAGTCTTCCCTTAGGTTTACACCCCCAAGTTAGTCATCACTTAGGTTTACAGCCCTCAGTAAGTCATTTTATTTTCACTTAGGTTAACATCCCTCAGTAAGTCCTTTACTTTTCACTTAGGTATACATCCCTCAGTAAGTCCTCTAGTCTTCCCTTAGGTTTACATCCCTCAGTAAGTCCTCTAGTCTTCCCTTAGGTTTACATCCCTCAGTAAGTCCTCTAGTCTTCCCTTAGGTTTACATCCCTCAGTAAGTCCTTTACTTTTCACTTAGGTTAACATCCCTCAGTAAGTCCTTTACTATTCACTTAGGTTTACATCCCTCAGTAAGTCCTCTACTCTTTCCTTAGGTTAACATCCCTCAGTAAGTCCTTTACTATTCACTTAGGTTTACATCCCTCAGTAAGTCCTTTACTTTTCACTTAGGTTTACATCCCTCAGTAAGTCCTTTACTCTTTCCTTAGGTTTACATCCCTCAGTAAGTCCTTTACTTTTCACTTAGGTTTACATCCCTCAGTAAGTCCTTTACTCTTTCCTTTGGTTTACATCCCTTAGTAAGTCCTTTACTTTTCACTTAGGTTTACATCTCCCAGTAAGTCCTTTACTTTCCACTTAGGTTTACATCCCTCAGTAAGTCCTCTAGTCTTCCCTTAGGTTTACACCCCCAAGTTAGTCATCACTTAGGTTTACAGCCCTCAGTAAGTAATTTTCTTTTCACTTAGGTTAACATCCCTCAGTAAGTCCTTTACTTTTCACTTAGGTTTACATCCCTCGGGAAGTCATTTACTTTTCAATTAGGTTAACATCCCTCAGTAAGTCCTTTACTATTCACTTAGGTTTACATCCCTCAGTAAGACCTCTAGTCCTCCCTTAGGTTTACATCCCTCAGTAAGTCCTTTACTTTTCAATTAGGTTAACATCCCTCCCTAAGTCCTTTACTATTCACTTAGGTTTACATCCCTCAGTAAGTCCTCTAGTCTTCCCTTAGGTTTACATCCCTCAGTAAGTCCTTTACTTTTCAATTAGGTAAACATCCCTCCCTAAGTCCTTTACTATTCACTTAGGTTTACATCCCTCAGTAAGTCCTCTAGTCTTCCCTTAGGTTTACATCCCTCAGTAAGTCCTTTATTTTTCAATTAGGTTTACATCCCTCAGTAAGTCCTCTAGTCTTCCCTTAGGTTTACATCCCTCAGTAAGTCCTTTACTATTCACTTAGGTTTACATCCCTCAGTAAGTCCTCTAGTCTTTCCTTAGGTTTACATCCCTCAGTAAGTCCTTTACTTTTCAATTAGGTTAATATCCCTCAGTAAGTCCTTTACTATTCACTTAGGTTTACATCCCTCAGTAAGTCCTTTACTTTTCAATTAGGTTAACATCCCTCAGTAAGTCCTTTACTATTCACTTAGGTTTACATCCCTCAGTAAGTCCTCTAGTCCTCCCTTAAGTTTACATCCCTCAGTAAGTCCTCTAGTCTTCCCTTAGGTTTACATCCCTCAGTAAGTCCTCTAGTCTTCCCTTAGGTTTACATCCCTCAGTAAGTCCTTTACTTTTCACTTAGGTTTACATCCCTCAGTAAGTCCTTTACTTTTCACTTAGGTTTACATCCCTCAGTAAGTCCTCTAGTCTTCCCTTAGGTTTACACCCCCAAGTTAGTCATCACTTAGGTTTACAGCCCTCAGTAAGTCATTTTATTTTCACTTAGGTTAACATCCCTCAGTAAGTCCTTTACTTTTCACTTAGGTATACATCCCTCAGTAAGTCCTCTAGTCTTCCCTTAGGTTTACATCCCTCAGTAAGTCCTCTAGTCTTCCCTTAGGTTTACATCCCTCAGTAAGTCCTCTAGTCTTCCCTTAGGTTTACATCCCTCAGTAAGTCCTTTACTTTTCACTTAGGTTAACATCCCTCAGTAAGTCCTTTACTATTCACTTAGGTTTACATCCCTCAGTAAGTCCTCTACTCTTTCCTTAGGTTAACAGCCCTCAGTAAGTCATTTTATTTTCACTTAGGTTAACATCCCTCAGTAAGTCCTTTACTTTTCACTTAGGTATACATCCCTCAGTAAGTCCTCTAGTCTTCCCTTAGGTTTACATCCCTCAGTAAGTCCTCTAGTCTTCCCGTAGGTTTACATCCCTCAGTAAGTCCTCTAGTCTTCCCTTAGGTTTACATCCCTCAGTAAGTCCTTTACTTTTCACTTAGGTTAACATCCCTCAGTAAGTCCTTTACTATTCACTTAGGTTTACATCCCTCAGTAAGTCCTCTACTCTTTCCTTAGGTTAACATCCCTCAGTAAGTCCTTTACTATTCACTTAGGTTTACATCCCTCAGTAAGTCCTTTACTTTTCACTTAGGTTTACATCCCTCAGTAAGTCCTTTACTCTTTCCTTAGGTTTACATCCCTCAGTAAGTCCTTTACTTTTCACTTAGGTTTACATCCCTCAGTAAGTCCTCTAGTCTTCCCTTAGGTTTACATCCCTCAGTAAGTCCTTTATTTTTCAATTAGGTTTACATCCCTCAGTAAGTCCTCTGGTCTTCCCTTAGGTTTACATCCCTCAGTAAGTCCTTTACCTTTCAATTAGGTTAACATCACTCAGTAAGTCCTTTACTATTCACTTAGGTTTACATCCCTCAGTAAGTCCTCTAGTCCTCCCTTAGGTTTACATCCCTCAGTAAGTCCTTTACTTTTCAATTAGGTTAACATCCCTCCCTAAGTCCTTTACTATTCACTTAGGTTTACATCCCTCAGTAAGTCCTCTAGTCTTCCCTTAGGTTTACATCCCTCAGTAAGTCCTTTACTTTTCAATTAGGTAAACATCCCTCCCTAAGTCCTTTACTATTCACTTAGGTTTACATCCCTCAGTAAGTCCTCTAGTCTTCCCTTAGGTTTACATCCCTCAGTAAGTCCTTTATTTTTCAATTAGGTTTACATCCCTCAGTAAGTCCTCTAGTCTTCCCTTAGGTTTACATCCCTCAGTAAGTCCTTTACTATTCACTTAGGTTTACATCCCTCAGTAAGTCCTCTAGTCTTTCCTTAGGTTTACATCCCTCAGTAAGTCCTTTACTTTTCAATTAGGTTAATATCCCTCAGTAAGTCCTTTACTATTCACTTAGGTTTACATCCCTCAGTAAGTCCTTTACTTTTCAATTAGGTTAACATCCCTCAGTAAGTCCTTTACTATTCACTTAGGTTTACATCCCTCAGTAAGTCCTCTAGTCCTCCCTTAAGTTTACATCCCTCAGTAAGTCCTCTAGTCTTCCCTTAGGTTTACATCCCTCAGTAAGTCCTCTAGTCTTCCCTTAGGTTTACATCCCTCAGTAAGTCCTTTACTTTTCACTTAGGTTTACATCCCTCAGTAAGTCCTTTACTTTTCACTTAGGTTTACATCCCTCAGTAAGTCCTCTAGTCTTCCCTTAGGTTTACACCCCCAAGTTAGTCATCACTTAGGTTTACAGCCCTCAGTAAGTCATTTTATTTTCACTTAGGTTAACATCCCTCAGTAAGTCCTTTACTTTTCACTTAGGTATACATCCCTCAGTAAGTCCTCTAGTCTTCCCTTAGGTTTACATCCCTCAGTAAGTCCTCTAGTCTTCCCTTAGGTTTACATCCCTCAGTAAGTCCTCTAGTCTTCCCTTAGGTTTACATCCCTCAGTAAGTCCTTTACTTTTCACTTAGGTTAACATCCCTCAGTAAGTCCTTTACTATTCACTTAGGTTTACATCCCTCAGTAAGTCCTCTACTCTTTCCTTAGGTTAACATCCCTCAGTAAGTCCTTTACTATTCACTTAGGTTTACATCCCTCAGTAAGTCCTTTACTTTTCACTTAGGTTTACATCCCTCAGTAAGTCCTTTACTCTTTCCTTAGGTTTACATCCCTCAGTAAGTCCTTTACTTTTCACTTAGGTTTACATCCCTCAGTAAGTCCTTTACTCTTTCCTTTGGTTTACATCCCTTAGTAAGTCCTTTACTTTTCACTTAGGTTTACATCTCCCAGTAAGTCCTTTACTTTCCACTTAGGTTTACATCCCTCAGTAAGTCCTCTAGTCTTCCCTTAGGTTTACACCCCCAAGTTAGTCATCACTTAGGTTTACAGCCCTCAGTAAGTAATTTTCTTTTCACTTAGGTTAACATCCCTCAGTTAGTCCTTTACTTTTCACTTAGGTTTACATCCCTCAGGAAGTCATTTACTTTTCAATTAGGTTAACATCCCTCAGTAAGTCCTTTACTATTCACTTAGGTTTACATCCCTCAGTAAGACCTCTAGTCCTCCCTTAGGTTTACATCCCTCAGTAAGTCCTTTACCTTTCAATTAGGTTAACATCACTCAGTAAGTCCTTTACTATTCACTTAGGTTTACATCCCCCAGTAAGTCCTCTAGTCCTCCCTTAGGTTTACATCCCTCAGTAAGTCCTTTACTTTTCAATTAGGTTAACATCCCTCCCTAAGTCCTTTACTATTCACTTAGGTTTACATCCCTCAGTAAGTCCTCTAGTCTTCCCTTAGGTTTACATCCCTCAGTAAGTCCTTTATTTTTCAATTAGGTTTACATCCCTCAGTAAGTCCTCTGGTCTTCCCTTAGGTTTACATCCCTCAGTAAGTCCTTTACTTTTCAATTAGGTTTACATCCCTCAGTAAGTCCTCTAGTCTTCCCTTAGGTTTACATCCCTCAGTAAGTCCTTTACTATTCACTTAGGTTTACATCCCTCAGTAAGTCCTCTAGTCTTTCCTTAGGTTTACATCCCTCAGTAAGTCCTTTACTTTTCAATTAGGTTAAGATCCCTCAGTAAGTCCTTTACTATTCACTTAGGTTTACATCCCTCAGTAAGTCCTTTACTTTTCAATTAGGTTAACATCCCTCAGTAAGTCCTTTACTATTCACTTAGGTTTACATCCCTCAGTAAGTCCTCTAGTCCTCCCTTAGGTTTACATCCCTCAGTAAGTCCTCTAGTCTTCCCTTAGGTTTACATCCCTCAGTAAGTGCTCTAGTCTTCCCTTAGGTTTACATCCCTCAGTAAGTCCTTTACTTTTCACTTAGGTTTACATCCCTCAGTAAGTCCTTTACTTTTCACTTAGGTTTACATCCCTCAGTAAGTCCTCTAGTCTTCCCTTAGATTTACACCCCCAAGTTAGTCATCACTTAGGTTTACAGCCCTCAGTAAGTCCTCTAGTCTTCCCTTAGGTTTACATCCCTCAGTAAGTCCTCTAGTCCTCCCTTAAGTTTACATCCCTCAGTAAGTCCTCTAGTCTTCCCTTAGGTTTACATCCCTCAGTAAGTCCTCTAGTCTTCCCTTAGGTTTACATCCCTCAGTAAGTCCTTTACTTTTCACTTAGGTTTACATCCCTCAGTAAGTCCTTTACTTTTCACTTAGGTTTACATCCCTCAGTAAGTCCTCTAGTCTTCCCTTAGGTTTACACCCCCAAGTTAGTCATCACTTAGGTTTACAGCCCTCAGTAAGTCATTTTATTTTCACTTAGGTTAACATCCCTCAGTAAGTCCTTTACTTTTCACTTAGGTATACATCCCTCAGTAAGTCCTCTAGTCTTCCCTTAGGTTTACATCCCTCAGTAAGTCCTCTAGTCTTCCCTTAGGTTTACATCCCTCAGTAAGTCCTCTAGTCTTCCCTTAGGTTTACATCCCTCAGTAAGTCCTTTACTATTCACTTAGGTTTACATCCCTCAGTAAGTCCTCTAGTCTTTCCTTAGGTTTACATCCCTCAGTAAGTCCTTTACTTTTCAATTAGGTTAATATCCCTCAGTAAGTCCTTTACTATTCACTTAGGTTTACATCCCTCAGTAAGTCCTTTACTTTTCAATTAGGTTAACATCCCTCAGTAAGTCCTTTACTATTCACTTAGGTTTACATCCCTCAGTAAGTCCTCTAGTCCTCCCTTAAGTTTACATCCCCCAGTAAGTCCTCTAGTCTTCCCTTAGGTTTACATCCCTCAGTAAGTCCTCTAGTCTTCCCTTAGGTTTACATCCCTCAGTAAGTCCTTTACTTTTCACTTAGGTTTACATCCCTCAGTAAGTCCTTTACTTTTCACTTAGGTTTACATCCCTCAGTAAGTCCTCTAGTCTTCCCTTAGGTTTACACCCCCAAGTTAGTCATCACTTAGGTTTACAGCCCTCAGTAAGTCATTTTATTTTCACTTAGGTTAACATCCCTCAGTAAGTCCTTTACTTTTCACTTAGGTATACATCCCTCAGTAAGTCCTCTAGTCTTCCCTTAGGTTTACATCCCTCAGTAAGTCCTCTAGTCTTCCCTTAGGTTTACATCCCTCAGTAAGTCCTCTAGTCTTCCCTTAGGTTTACATCCCTCAGTAAGTCCTTTACTTTTCACTTAGGTTAACATCCCTCAGTAAGTCCTTTACTATTCACTTAGGTTTACATCCCTCAGTAAGTCCTCTACTCTTTCCTTAGGTTAACATCCCTCAGTAAGTCCTTTACTATTCACTTAGGTTTACATCCCTCAGTAAGTCCTTTACTTTTCACTTAGGTTTACATCCCTCAGTAAGTCCTTTACTCTTTCCTTAGGTTTACATCCCTCAGTAAGTCCTTTACTTTTCACTTAGGTTTACATCCCTCAGTAAGTCCTTTACTCTTTCCTTTGGTTTACATCCCTTAGTAAGTCCTTTACTTTTCACTTAGGTTTACATCTCCCAGTAAGTCCTTTACTTTCCACTTAGGTTTACATCCCTCAGTAAGTCCTCTAGTCTTCCCTTAGGTTTACACCCCCAAGTTAGTCATCACTTAGGTTTACAGCCCTCAGTAAGTAATTTTCTTTTCACTTAGGTTAACATCCCTCAGTAAGTCCTTTACTTTTCACTTAGGTTTACATCCCTCGGGAAGTCATTTACTTTTCAATTAGGTTAACATCCCTCAGTAAGTCCTTTACTATTCACTTAGGTTTACATCCCTCAGTAAGACCTCTAGTCCTCCCTTAGGTTTACATCCCTCAGTAAGTCCTTTACCTTTCAATTAGGTTAACATCACTCAGTAAGTCCTTTACTATTCACTTAGGTTTACATCCCTCAGTAAGTCCTCTAGTCCTCCCTTAGGTTTACATCCCTCAATAAGTCCTTTACTTTTCAATTAGGTTAACATCCCTCCCTAAGTCCTTTACTATTCACTTAGGTTTACATCCCTCAGTAAGTCCTCTAGTCTTCCCTTAGGTTTACATCCCTCAGTAAGTCCTTTATTTTTCAATTAGGTTTACATCCCTCAGTAAGTCCTCTGGTCTACCCTTAGGTTTACATCCCTCAGTAAGTCCTTTACTTTTCAATTAGGTTTACATCCCTCAGTAAGTCCTCTAGTCTTCCCTTAGGTTTTACATCCCTCAGTAAGTCCTTTACTATTCACTTAGGTTTACATCCCTCAGTAAGTCCTCTAGTCTTTCCTTAGGTTTACATCCCTCAGTAAGTCCTTTACTTTTCAATTAGGTTAAGATCCCTCAGTAAGTCCTTTACTATTCACTTAGGTTTACATCCCTCAGTAAGTCCTTTACTTTTCAATTAGGTTAACATCCCTCAGTAAGTCCTTTACTATTCACTTAGGTTTACATCCCTCAGTAAGTCCTCTAGTCCTCCCTTAGGTTTACATCCCTCAGTAAGTCCTCTAGTCTTCCCTTAGGTTTACATCCCTCAGTAAGTGCTCTAGTCTTCCCTTAGGTTTACATCCCTCAGTAAGTCCTTTACTTTTCACTTAGGTTTACATCCCTCAGTAAGTCCTTTACTTTTCACTTAGGTTTACATCCCTCAGTAAGTCCTCTAGTCTTCCCTTAGGTTTACACCCCCAAGTTAGTCATCACTTAGGTTTACATCCCTCAGTAAGTCCTTTACTTTTCACTTAGGTTAACATCCCTCAGTAAGTCCTTTACTATTCGCTTAGGTTTACATCCCTCAGTAAGTCCTATACTCTTTCCTTAGGTTTACATCCCTCAGTAAGTCCTATACTCTTTCCTTAGGTTTACATCCCTCAGTAAGTCCTTTACTATTCACTTAGGTTTACATCCCTCAGTAAGTCCTATACTCTTTCCTTAGGTTTACATCCCTCAGTAAGTCCTATACTCTTTCCTTAGGTTTACATCCCTCAGTATGTCCTTTACTATTCGCTTAGGTTTACATCCCTCAGTAAGTCCTATACTCTTTCCTTAGGTTAACATCCCTCAGTAAGTCCTATACTCTTTCCTTAGGTTTACATCCCTCAGTAAGTCCTTTACTATTCACTTAGGTTTACATCCCTCAGTAAGTCCTTTACTTTTCACTTAGGTTTACATCCCTCAGTAAGTCCTTTACTCTTTCCTTAGGTTTACATCCCTCAGTAAGTCCTTTACTTTTCACTTAGGTTTACATCCCTCAGTAAGTCCTTTACTCTTTCCTTAGGTTTACATCCCTCAGTAAGTCCTTAACTCTTCCCTTAGGTTTACATCCCTCAGTAAGTCCTTTACTCTTTCCTTAGGTTTACATCCCTCAGTAAGTCCTTTACTCTTCCCTTAGGTTTACATCCCTCAGTAAGTCCTTTACTTTTCACTTAGGTTTACATCCCTCAGTAAGTCCTCTAGTCTTCCCTTAGGTTTACATCCCTCAGTAAGTCATTTACTCTTCCCTTAGGTTTACATCCCTCAGTAAGTCCTTTACTTTTCACTTAGGTTTACATCCTGCACGTCAGTTCAATCCCGATGGTGCATAGTTTAACACTGCATACCGCTCCTCCACTTACCCTGACCTGAAGTGGATTATTGGCAGAAACAATGGGAGCTCTTATCAGTAACATTGTATACGCATGTTCAACATTCATACCCTCATATTCCTGTGTTTAAATCGGTCTGAGTTATGCTTACTGAGTGTTTATTTAATATTTACACATCCCTGGAGGCAGGCAGGCGGCCACGACCATGTCATAATATTTGGAATAGTGAATACGGAGCGAATGAGAGGCTCCAATGTTCTGCTTGCATATTCAGGCCACTTGCATACCTTCAGGGTGATTTACTAGTTGATGTGGGTATTATGATATTTAATAGAGCTCAGACTGTGAAACAGTAGGTTAAATAAACCCAGGAGAATCATACACAAACTTCTAATTGGTTCCCAAGGCAGCCGTGGGGCTCCAGTAAGCTATTTGCTGTTAAAGAGGGTTAATGCATATGGAACAGAATGGCCCCTGGTTGTTTTGGCCCAGGGGCAAAGTAGCACCTCTGTATGTAGGCTACACTGACTACACCCCCTCCCAACCTCCTCCTCAGACCCCTACCACCACTGGAGACACAGGAGCTTGCTATGCTCTAGGCCACTTAACGAAAAAAGCGTTTTGACTTTCGACATGCCCTAGAACCTGGAACTAGGCCATGTCTTGTCCAAAACAATTGAATCACTGCTCTGGTATAATTGGTAATATCATTCAACTTTTCCATGAAAACCCTTGAAACCTCCATATGCGGGAAGAGGATATTAAGAAGATATGAAGTGTAACGGTCATAATAGTGTAAGCGTCGGTTTTGGAGCCACGGGCAACATGGCAGGACACAGATGTTGAACCTTATGTAAACCTGTAGCAACAAACTCTTTATGAATCCATCAGCTTGGTGTTTATATGTCAGAACAACCCACCTTTTGTTTGGCCTCCAGAGTTAGTCATTCGTACAGGTCATTTATGGGCAGGTAAACAGCGTTCTTAATGCAGTGTTAATGTATTCCAGTTGTAAAATTGTATCTAAGCGGAAATTGCAGGGCCTAATGAAAAGATTGTACATAATGACACAGGCAGTAATGTCTCCATAGGCTAATGCTGGGTCTGGCTGATGCCAAGGCACTTAGCCCTACTTTACTCTACTTTTCTCTACTCTGCTCTACTCTGCTCTACTCTACTCTGCTCTACTCTGGTCTACTCTACTCTGCTCTTCTCTACACTGCTCTACTCTACTCTGGTCTACTCTGCTCTACACTGCTCTACTCTACTCTGGTCTACTCTGGTCTACTCTACTCTGCTCTACTCTGCTCTACTTTGCTCTGCTATACTCTGGTCTACTCTGCTCTACTCTACTCTGCTCTACTCTACTCTGCTCTACTCTGTTCTGGTCTCTGTGTCTGTCCCTGTGGGTTGAACAGTCCCTGTGGGTTGAACAGGACCTCGGGGCACAGAGCTGAGGATGAGGAGGGGCTGGTTCTCATCACTAACCCCTGCTTGCCTCTCAGGCAGATGCAGATACCACTGGTGTGTGTGTGTGTGTGTGTTTAGGGGGGTGGTGTTGGGATATATCAACATATCTTTGCGGGATTGGAGGTGGGGGTGTTGTGGTGGGGCCTGGAGCGGACGTGGCAGCCCCTCTTCCGGCATCGCTTGCATACCTGTCTCCGTCTGGATCCAATGAGAGCCACATGCTGCTGTAATCTGCAGAACCCCCACCATCACCACCCTCCACCGCCTCAAACCCCGTAGCCTACTTACCCTGGCCTGGGGTAAATATGCAGCCCAATGGAGGGCTCCACAGCTCTACACTGTGGGTCTGTTATTGGTAGTCACTCTAGATATCTGCGTTGCTTCCCACAATTTTCAAATGCTCCTAGGGTCTGGTTTTCAAGACTATGTTAGTGGTGCCTGATTAGATACACACGGGACGTGTTGAGGCTGGCAAGGCATTTCCCTGTGAATGAGATTGATCTGGCAGTGAGGCTAGAGTGGATTGGATAGCAGAGATGGAGAGAACTGATCTACAGTGTTGTTCAACTATCTATTTCCACTCCAATGCCAAACATTGGGTGATTACAGCAGGAATTTGGTGTTTTTATCAAGCCAGATCTTAGATAACTGGGTGCTGAATTGATAGATGTTTACATGTTGAAATGGAGAATGGTTGTTATTGTTCTGTGCTTGGATGTGGTAACCCTTTCTCTCCCCTCTCACACACACTGCCATGGAAGCCCTGGTGTGTGTGTATCCATGTGGTTTAACCACAAACAGAGCACTCTGTCCTTCATTCAAACTAAAACTGTCTGCAGTAAGAACTGTGTGAGAACCAGGGTAATCTGCTGCCTTTGAAGACTTTAAGGAACTTGAACTATCATTTTGACTTTGAGAAACTATCATTTTGACTATCTTTACATTGAAGATAAAACATATTCTGTGTTGGACTTCTATAGAAAACCTCAGTCTATTTGGACTTCATATGACCCACATTTTACAACTGCTACTCAAACAATAAATATGTTTATATAACCTGCATCAAAATAACCAGTAGCCAGGGTATTTATCATGTTGTGGAGTTGTTAACATGGGCCGTATTTGTCAGTAAGTCTCGGTCGTTCCTGTAGGCAGTTATAAAAACCTTGGTTTCAACTTGCATTGACGTTGCAGGATCCAGCTCCAGTGTGCTGTTCTGAATGACCTCTGTGTGCTATCCAGAAAAACATGTCAACAACTGCAATACAGGGGGAGTGGAAGCCCGGAGGGAGGGACTTCAGCGGGCCAGAGTGGAGGAAGCAGCTCTGTCTCTGTCGTTTCCTCACACACTAAATCATCTATACGCTACCCAGCACCTCTCCCTGGGGCCTAGCAGTTAAAGCCGGTGACACAATATTACTTAACATTATAAAAATTCCTGCCGGCTTAAGACTCCATCCCTGCTGGCTCTCTGGGGAGACATAACTTCCAGGGCCCAGCAAGGGAAGATTTAGTACCGTGGTTTATGGGAGAGGGTTTTTTCTTACTCTCTTGGTTTGTTCCTTCAGTTACAGCCCAAATGTATGTTTGGGGGAAAAACACACATGGTTTATTTATTTATTTCACCTTTTTATGGTAAGCAGCTTGCCTCATCACTTGGTTGCTCTGGGGAGGATGCTGTAATGGAATGCCAGTCTGTAAGTGAAGAGCATTGGCCGTTGTGTGCAGGGGTTACTGAAGGGCAGTTGTTTATGTATGAACGTGTGTTTATTAGCCTAGCCAGGTCCCTCAGTCATCACCATTGGCCTCTCTGTGGGTCTTGAGTTCTTCTCTGTGATTCCCGCTGTGATTCCAGTTCAGAAACTACAGGTCACACACTGTTGCTGGAGATTAGGAATGCCAACCCTGGCGATGGCTGTTTGTATAAGTTCAGAATGCTTACGGGATAGTCCGGCATGCAGAAACATACTTGATTTTGTTTTGTGAAATTCCTTGTTCTTGAGACGGAACAGCTGCTGTATCCTGTGGTGACAATATGCGCTTTTCCCACTCCTCCTCCATCTTCCCCTCTTTCATCTTCCTCTGCTCTCCCTCCAACCCCCTCTCTGTCAGTTAGTCTGTTTTTGCCTGACAGGATTTTGATGTAGTTTGATCTTCTCAGCATGACGTGCTGTGTAGTTTGGCATGTATCAGCTGCCATCTCACTCATCCCTGTTGCTGTTGAGAGATTTAAAAGGTGTGACTGGTTGGGGAACATTTCACCCCATTCAAATGGTTTATGTGAACTCCGATGTGAAGTTTGCTAAGTATTTTTGAAGGATATGTCAGCACATGCTTGAAAGAGACCCAATCCCTCTCTCTCTCTCTCTCTCTCTCTCTCTCTCTCTCTCTCTCTCTCTCTCTCTCTCTCTCTCTCTCTCGCTGTCTCTGTCTCTTCCCTCTTCCTCTCTCCTCTCCAGGCTGACAGCGTTTGTGTTGAAATCCTTTGCTCAGTCTCGTGGGTTCATCTTCATTGACCCAGAGGAGCTGCAAGCTGCCAAGGCCTGGCTCATCAACCACCAGAGAGAGGAGGGCTCCTTCCCCGCCATGGGACGCATCCTCAACAAAGACTTGCAGGTGTGTGTGTGTGTGTGTGTGTGCGTGCTTGGGTGCTTGGGTGCGTGCGTGCGTGCCTGCCTGCCTGCGTGTGTGCCTGCCTGCCTGCCTGCGTGCGTGTGCATGTTTTCATAAGCACCATTAACCAGTGTTATTCCACATCTAAAGGGAGGAATCCATGGAAAAATCTCATTGACAGCATACGTGGTTGCAGCCCTCCTGGAGACAGGAATAACTTCAGAGGTAAGAGGATCAGTGGGGGGACCATGACCTCTCCCATTAAACACCTTCACCTCCCAAACAGTATTATTTAGCACAGTATTCCTCAAGGGGCGAATCTTAACCTAACATTCATATGTTTGTGTAAATTGGACTTTCAATTAAACTGTCAGGCTCAGACCTAATACCAGACTTTTGTAAATGCAGCTCTCTCTCTCACCCAGAGAGTGCGTGCGTGCGTGCGTGCGCCGGTACATTCCCATCAGTTGGAAATGTGGATGACCTGGCACAGAGCCCATTCATTTTTGTTATGCTCCAGTGGCTGTAATTTAATATCTAATCCCTGGCTGACTGCATCAAGAGATTTATGAGGAGGACATGCAGAGACAAGGATGCCTGTGAAAGGTAGTACACCCCAGCCACATTCCTGTCACCTCGCCATGCTCTTACCCTGGTGCTGAACCCTTGACCACGTGCTCACCGACCTGTTGAACTCTCTCCAGTGTGCATTGAGGCAACCCATAGGACACACTGGCAGTTGAACATTTGATCACCGTCATGGTCGCTCTAGTAAAAAGAGATCTTTGGCTATTGAAAGGTAGCAGTGTCCTTATTTTAGGGCCAAGTGTGGAATGCTCTTTATCTGCCAAAGTCATTGTTCCAGAAGAATGTTGCTGTTTATGTGTACAGTGACCGAGTCCATGTAATGTTTATGCTGTGTCCTACATTGAGAGTGTTGCCAATACCAATGTTAAAACCCAGATTGTTATTGTGTCAGCTCTCTGTTCATTCAGGCACAGCTCTTCGCAAAGTATTCACAAGGTAGTTCTTCCCTCTAGTTCCCCTTCCATCCATTTCCCTCCTCCTTCACCAAACCCCACCCCCTCTTCCAGTCTTCCTATCCTTCCCTATCAATCCTGAAGGGCTCTCCAGAGAATCAGGCCTCTTTAACTGATACCAACTGAAGAGGGATACTTTACATCAAAGCAAAACTCCTTCTTCCTTCCAAATTCAGTTAATGAAAAGGTAACTGGGCATATTAAAGTGAGTGGCTGTTGAGGTCTCTCATTTGAGCACATCTGGAAAAGCTCCTGCCTTTAATTGCAAAGTCGATGTTTATTTGCCTTTTGATAAGCAGCACATCTGAGTTGGGGAGTATGAGTTGGAACAGGACTGATCTTGAACACTCAGCAAAGATCAAATATGCCGGACTTAAGTGAAAGATGAATACGGAGGGAAGGGGGGAGTTGTGGAGAGAGGTGTATCCATCACTCATACGAAGGTTTGGTCTCTGTGCACACATGTAGTGCACCTGTGTTTATGTCTATTTAAATAAATATGTGTACTCTTCCCCAGGAGGAGAAGACTGCTGTGGCCAAGGCAAAGGGTTTCCTGGAGAGTAACACATACACAGCTGATGACCCGTACACCACAGCCCTGTCTGCCTACGCCCTGGCCCTGTTACGAAGCCCCTACGCCACCCTCGCCCTTCGACGCCTCAACCACATGGCCATCACGCAAGGTACTCAGCTGTTAGGACGTTTGGTTGCCTACCAATTCATATGAAACACTAAGCTGACATGACTAACCCACTGTTCTCCCTCATACTGTTTCTTACACTTTCGTCTCTCTCCATGTCCTTCTTTCTCTTACTTCTCTCCTCTTTCAATCAGACGGCTTTACCCACTGGAGTCTGACTGGTAGCACGGTGACAGATGAGGCCACCTTCATGGGCTTTAGTGACGGTCTTTCTCAGTCAGGTAGACAGATTGTCAGGCCACAGCCTGACTGTCCTCTATGATGGATGATTCAGATGTTCTCAGATCGGGACTTTTAGTGTTAGTGTGGCTGTCTAGTGTTTGTACGCTAATAGTCTCCTCCGTGTCCCAGTGGTGTCAGCGGAGGTGGAAATGACAGCATACGGTCTGCTGACCTACACCCTGCTGGGTGACGTGGCCTCCGCCCTGCCTGTGGTCAAGTGGCTCTCCCAGCAGAGGAACGCCCTCGGGGGCTTCTCCTCCACACAGGTACACCTCACAAACCCTGGAGAACCAGAGCCTCTCAGTCTCTTAGTCTAAAGTATTCTCCCAGATGCATCTCACCCATATGTATTGTGTTTTTTAAGCGGCCAAATGTGGTTTTATTTGACCAGGTTTTACCAGGTCAGCCTGATAATCTCTTTTAAAAGAGAGAACTGTCCTACCAACGTCTATTTGAAACAACTGGTAATTGGTCATCTGGTGTCCAAAGCCTTCTTCTAATAACTGTCTGTCCATCCACTCTCCTAGGACACGTGTGTAGCTCTTCAGGCATTGTCTGAGTATGCCATCCTGTCGTACGTGGGAGGAGTTAACCTGACCATCTCTCTGGCCTCTACCAACCTGGACTTCCAGGAGAGCTTTGAACTGCACCGCGACAACCAAAAGATGCTGCAGAGCGCCTCGGTAAGGAGTAGTGCCACGTTGCCACTAGACTCTAATGTAAGGTCAGTTATGGTTTTTCCTTTAATAGTTAAGGTTAGGATTGGAGGAAGGTAATCTGATCCTAGATCTGTTTCTAAGGGCATCTTCTTTCTGAGTTAAACGCTCTTTCTCAGGTAGTGAAGAGACTCCTACTGGACCAAGATACACACTACACACAGAAACTCAAGTTACACAATTGTCTGTTTTCAATGAAGAAAGGTACCTTAAATAACATCCCCAAAGTCAATTCCCTTGAAGATGACAATGAGACTCTATCTAAGAGCAATGGAATATGATTCCCAGTGAATGAACCAGTGAGTCTTTTCAGGCTGTTCGTCTACATTTCCTTCTCATTCCCAAGCACCTGCCAATCAGTCACAGTGAGGGAGTAGCTCAGGTGAAGGCTTGAACTTTTGTTCCCTCTGCCGGGCATGTAATTCTCTGCTGTAATTAGCTCTGTCAGTTTAATTGGGGGTAATTTAGTTGTGCTGGTTAGTGGCCAGGCTATTTGACTGCTACTGCTTGGGTCTACAGCATTAATTCACTTGATAAGTGTCTCTCTCACCCCCCCCTCTTTCTCTCTCTCTCTCTCAACCCCATTTTTTTCTCCTCTCGCTCTGTCTAGATCCCCAGTATTCCCACAGGGCTGTTTGTCAGTGCTAAAGGCGAGGGCTGCTGTCTAATGCAGGTATGTTACTACTGATCTCCTCTTCTTTCATTCTATCCTTCAGTCACACTGAGAATCCTCCAGAGGGGAAAAGCCAGTTCATTCCCATGACTCATTGCTCTAATGCCCAAATTCCTGAATGTAATTTGGAATGATCTGGTAAAACTTAGGCAATTGTTCAGCGGGGACTGTTCGTTCCTCAATAACACTGACCCCCTGGATAGGATGCTGTTTTTGCTGTACCTTGTCACTAAAAACAAAAAGCTCTTTGAGGCCAGGGTGGATAAACAACTTCTTGGGGGGCCAGTTTCTCCTCTCTTCTTCTCTCCTCTCCTCTGCTGGATGTTTAGAAGAGTGTGTCAACCTTATCCCTCTTCACATGACAGGTGATCATTACGCTGGTCTCAAATGGGCTCTGTGATCCTCCAGATAACACTTAACAGTTTTTGGATCCTTTGAAAAGGGACATAAAGCATATGTGTATCACTACTGTTGAAATGCTGCATTTATATATATGTATATATCAATCAATCAAATGTATTTTAGAAAGCAATTTGTCACCAAGTGCTATAGAAACCCAGCCTAAAACCAAAGAGCCATACATACAGATGCAGAAGCACAGTGGCTAAGAAACTTCCTTTGGAGGAAGGAAGGTCATTTTAAAGGCAGGAACCTACGGCAGGAACCTAAGAAGAACCCTAGATAGGAACCAGGCTCCGAGGGGTGGCCAGTCCTCTTCTGGCTGTGCCAGGTGGAGATTATAAGAGTACAAGGCCATTAAGGCCAGATCATTCTTCAAATGCTCATAGATGACCAGCAGGGTCAAATAATTATCACAGTGGTTATAGAGGGTGCAGCAGTTCAACACTTCAGGAGTGAATATCAGTTGGTTTTCATAGCCGGGCATACAGTGCATTCAGAAAGTATTCAGACCCCTTGACTTTTTCCACATTTTGTTACGTTACAGCCTTATTCTAAAATGGATTGTCTATTTTCCCCTCATCAATCTACACACAATACCCCATAATGCCGAAGCAAAAACAGGTTTTTAGACATTTTTGCATATTTATAAAAAATTTAAAACTGAAATATCACATTTACAGGATTCAGACACTTTACTCAGTACTTTGTTGAAACACCTTTGGCAGTGATTATAGACTCCAGTCTTCTTGGGTATGATGCTACAAGCTTGGCACACCTGTATTTGGGTAGTTTCTCCCATTATTCTCTGTAGATCCTCTAAAGCTCTGTCAGGATGGATGGAGAGAGTCGCTGCACAGCTATTTTCGGGTCTCCAGAGATGTTAGATCAGGTTCAAGTCCAGGCTCTGGCTGGGCAGCTAAAGGACATTCAGAGACTTGTACCGAAGCCACTCCTGCATTGTCTTGGTTGTGTGCTTTGGGTCGTTGTCCTGTTGAAAGGTGAACCTTCGCCCCATTCTGAGATCCTGAACACCCTGGAGCAGGTTTTCATCAAGGATCTCTCTGTACTTTGCTCCGTTCATCTTTCCCTAGATTCTGACTACTCTCCCATTCCCTGCCACTGAAAAACATCCCCACAGCATGATGCTGCCTCCACCATGCTTCACCATAAGGATGGTGGCAGGTTTCCTCCAGACATGACGCTTGGCATTCAGGCAAATGAGTTCAATCTTGGTTTCATCAGACCAGAGAATCTTGTTTCTCATGGTCTGAGAGTCTTTAGGTGCCTTTTGGCAAACTCCAAGCGGGCTGTCATGCTCCTTTTACTGACGAGTGGCTTCCGTCTACCATAAAAACCTGATTGGTAGAGTGCTGCAGAGATGGTTGTCCTTCTGGAAGGTTCTCCCTTCTGCAAAGAGGAACTCTGAAGCTCTGTCAGAGTGACCATCGAGTTCTTGGTCACCTCCCTGACCAAGGCCCTTCTCCCCTGATTGTTCAGTTTGGCCGGGCAGCCAGCTCTAGTAACAGTCTTGGTGGTTGTAAACTTCTTCCATTTAAGAATGATGGAGGCCACTGTGTTCTTGAGGACCCAGATCTGTTCCTTGACACAATCCTGTCTCGGAGCTCTACAGACAATTCATTCGACCTCATGGCTTAGTGTTTGCCCTGACATGCACTGTCAACTCTGGGACCTTATATAGACAGGTGTGTGCCATTTCAAGTCATATCCTATCAATTGAATTTACCACAGGTGGACTCCAATCAAGTTGTAGAAACATCTCAAGGATGATCAATGGAAACAGGATGCACCTGAGCTCAATTTCCAGTTTTATAGCAAAGGTTCTGTATACTTATATAAATTAGGTATTTCTGTTGTTTAAAAAATATATAAATTCGTTTGTTTTCGATTTGTCATTATGGGGTATTGTGTGCAGACTGAAAAAAAATATATTTAATCCATTTTAGAATAAGGCTGTAACGTAACAAAATGTGGAAAGGGGAAGGGGTCTGAATACTTTCCAAAGGCACTGTATACACTGAGTGTACAAAACATTAGGAACACCTTCCTAATATTGCGTTGCACCCCTTTTGCCTTCAGAACAGGCTCAATTTATCCGGAGTGGACTACAAGTTGTCGAAAGCATTCCACAGGGATGCTGACCCGTCTTGACTCCAGTGCTTCCAACAGTTATGTTAAATTAACTGGATGTCCTTTGGGTGGTGGACCATTCTTCATACACATGGGAAACTGTTGAGCGTGAAAGGTGACATCAATAAGGGATCATAACGTTCACCTGGATTCAACTCATCAGTGTATGTCATGGAAATAGCAGGTGTTCTTAATGTTTTGAGCACTCAGTGTATATAGGAGCCATGGCTGAAGAAGGCCACTATTGCTGCCTATCTCTGCCCTCCTCAACTCCTCCATACATCCCTCCATCTATTCACACACCTCCTAATTTCCTGCTTTCACACCTCTATCCCTCCCTCAGCACATCCCTCTCTCCAGATTAGCATGATGAAAGAGAGGGAGCCTGTGTGTGTGTGTGTGTGTGTGTGTGTGTGTGTGTGTGTGTGTGTGTGTGTGTGTGTGTGTGTGTGTGTGTGTGTGAGTGTGTGTGTGTGTGTGTGTGTGTGTGTGTGTGTGTGTGTGTGTGTGTGTGTGTGTGTGTGTGTGTGTGTGTGTGTGTGTGTGTGTGTGTGTGTGTGTGTGTGTGTGTGTGTGTGTGTGTGTGTGTGTGTGTGTGCATGCCTGCGTGCGTGCGTGCGTGTGTTAGCTTCCATATTCAATGGGTTTTCTCTGCACACAATTTTTCTCTGCACTATCTATTACACCCACGATCTGTAATACATTCTGTCTCTCCTCAGATTGATGTATCCTACAACGTGCCTGACCCCTTGGTCAAGCCAGCCTTCCAGCTCAAGGTGGACCTGAAAGAACCCAGGCAGGAGCGGCACACGCCAGCACCACCCTCCCCCCGCCACCCTAGTCCTCGCTCCCGTTCCCGTGCCGACAACCGCTCAGAGCTGAGCCGCAAACGCCGGGCGGCCACCGATGATGAAGACCCCGCAGCTCACCAAGACAACCTGGACTACCGCATCACCCTGGAAGCCTGCGCCAGGTAGGGCAGAGACAGTCGGCTCAGTGCAGCAGCCTTTAGCCTAGCTAGCATTTAGGCTGGTAGTTGGCCTAGTTCTGCGAGCATTTAGCTTAGCGTCTAACTCTGTTTCTCTCTTCAGGTGGCTCCACTCAGGTTCTTCCAACATGGCTGTCTTGGAGGTCCCTCTGCTCTCAGGTTTCCGTTCCGATGTGGAAAGCTTGGAGAGGGTAGGACATAAACATACATACATACATACATACATACATACATACAGACAGATATTTCAGATTTAGATATGATTATTTACCACGAAGTAGTTTGGATGTAGTGAAGTAGTTTTTTTCTTAAGGATAGCTTTAGTGTAGCTTAACTTCTTCCACACACACACACACACACACACACACACACACACACACAATGTAAACTCCATTACATCCCATTACTGACAACAACAAAAAACACTGTAGTAACTACTTGTTTTTAACTATAGTAAATACTACAGTATTTATTTGTATATACCCTGCCCATTCCCCTCCTCAATTTGTGCCACCTGTAAGTAAGAAACCTACATGCCAAGTATAGACCATATAGTATATTGTGTTCCCTGTGGTTATAGAAACTCCAGTCCTATCTACCTATAGGTTATGGAACATTTGCTCTTTTACTCTTTCTCCAGTAGGTTTCCTCAAGGAGAAGCCCTCCACTTCTATGTCAAAGATAATCAAACCAAAACACTTTAGTAAATACTACAGTATACTACAGTCCGCACAAACACTACAGTAATTACTATACTATATTCTACTATTTTATTACAGTATTTATACTATAATAAACTGTTTATAATACAGTATACTAGAGGTCGGCCGATTATGATTTTTCAATGCCGATACCGATTATTGGAGGACCAAACAAAAGCCGATACCGATTAATCGGACGATTTATAAAATGTATTTCTAATAATGACAATTACAACAATACTGAATGAACACTTATTTTAACTTAATACAATACAATCAATAAAATCAATTTAGCCACAAAATAATAATGAAACATGTTCAATTTGGTTTAAATAATGCAAAAACAAAGTGTTGGAGAAGAAAGTAAAAGTGCAATATGTGCCATGTAAGAAAGCTAACGTTTAAGTTCCTTGCTCAGAACATGAGAACATATGAAAGCTGGTGGTTCCTTTTAACATGAGTCTTCAATATTCCCAGGTAGGAAGTTTTAGGTTGTAGTTATTATAGGAATTATAGGACTATTTCTCTCTATACCATTTGTATTTCATATACCTTTGACTATTGGATGTTCTTATAGGCACTTTAGTATTGCCAGTGTAACAGTATAGCTTCGGTCCCTCTCCTCGCTCCTCCCTGGGCTCGAACCAGGAACACATCGACAACAGTCACCCTCAAAGCAGCGTTACCCATGCAGAGCAAGGGAAAAAAGTACTCCAAGTCTCAGAGCGAGTGACGTTTGAAACACTATTAGCGTGCACCCCGCTAATTAGCTAGCCATTTCACATCGGTTACACCAGCCTAATCTCGGGAGTTGATAGGCTTGAAGTCATAAACAGCTCAATGCTTGACGCACAACGAAGAGCTGCTGGCAAAACGCACGAAAGTGCTGTTTGAATGAATGCTTACGAGCCTGCTGCTGCCTACCACCGCTCAGTCAGACTGCTCTATCAAATCATAGACTTAGTTATAACATAATAACACACAGAAATACGAGCCTTAGGTCATTAATATGGTTGAATCCAGAAACTATCATCTCGAAAACAAGACGTTTAATCTTTCAGTGAAACACGGAACCGTTCCGTATTTTATCTAAGGGGTGGCATCCATTCGTCTAAATATTCCTGTTACATTGCACAACCTTCAATGTTATGTCATAATTACGTAAAATTCTGGCAAATTAGGCGGCCCAAACTGTTGCATAAACACTGACTCTGCGTGCAATGAACGCAAGAGAAGTGACACAATTTCACCTGGTTAATATTGCCTGCTAACCTGGATTTCTTTTAGCTAAATATGCAGGTTTAAAAATATATACTTCTGTGTATTGATTTTAAGAAAGGCATTGATGTTCATGGTTAGGGACACATTGGAGCAACGATACGCACCGCATTGTTTATATGCAACGCAGGACACGCTAGATAAACTAGTAATATCATCAACCATGTGTAGTTAACTAGTGATTATGATTGATTGATTGATTGTTTTTTATAAGATAAGTTTAATGCTAGCTAGCAACTTACCTTGGCTTACTGCATTGCAATGAGAGGCAGGTGGTTAGAGCGTTGGACTAGTTAACTGTAAGGTTGCAAGATTGAATCCCCCGAGCTGACAAGGTGAAAATCAGTCGTTCTGCCCCTGAACGAGGCAGTTAACAGACCATTCCTAGGCCGTCATTGAAAATAAGAATGTGTTCTTAACTGACTTGCCTAGTTAAGTAAAGATTAAATAAAGGTGTGTAAAAATAATAAACAAATAATCGGCCAAATCGATGTCCAAAAATACAGATTTCCGATTGTTATGAAAACTTGAAATCGGCCCTAATTATTCGGCCATTCCGATTAATCAGGCGACCTCTACAGTATACTGCAGTAAATACTACTATATACTACAGTAAAATATCAAAAAACACTAAAGTGAATACTATAGTATTCCTACCATAGTATACACTTTAGTATTTTTTCATGCGAGTGTGCTGGAACTCTTGGCAGACATAGCCAAAACTGGGTCGACTGGATCTACGTGTGTGTGTTTATGAAGCAGTGGGGTAATCACTATTGAGAGAGTATTTTTACTGCAGTGTTTAAGGACTGTAGTGTTGTCTGGATGAGGGCCAACTCTGGCCCAGAGACACATTACTGTGTCTCTGGGGCTCCACAGGGAGCCAGGGCAGGGGGCACCTACCCTCTCTTGGCCTAAAACCTAGCCGCCAGGGCAGGGGGTTGCCACTGTTTATTACCCCCCTCTGAGAGCTAGGGGAGAGGGACCCATGGCAGCCATCTTAGGGAGGGTTAGTTGAGGTCACCTCCCCAGGCACTCATCAAATGCTTATCTCCCCCATTACTGCAGAGTTATGGGCCACAGACTCCAGCTTTATAAAGACCTACCTACCTGGGATAACACACACACACACACACACACACACACACACACACACACACACACACACACACACACACACACACACACACACACACACACACACACACACACACACACACACACACACACAATCACACACACACTAGCTCCCTGAGACTTGAGGGAGTCAGTGCTGACCTGTGTTGTTTAGTGGCTGACAAGCTAGGTTTACAGAGCCACCCCTGCTAGCCTCCCTGCCTTACGACTGCCTGACTTCCTTGACCAGCAGCATTCCTCACTTTACGAGATGGAGCCTCGCTTATGCAGTCATGTGTTGTTGTTTTCATCAATGTTACTTGGAATGATTACCCAACACACTTTGGCTTATGTCTCTATGGCTCTTTTTTATCAGTATAATGGGGCTGAGCTGAATGGAACAAAATGCCTCACATTAACTATGCTACCTATTTTATTTTACTTTAAGTGCTAAGAGAAGGTGAATGGAATACATTTCAAGTTGTTACTATAATTATAGTTCTTGTCAAACAACACAGCCAACACACAGCCTACTCACACACAGACACACACATACTCTATTACTCTCTACCGAACTCTGTGTGTGTGTGTGTGTGTGTGTGTCCCAGTGGCGCCAGCTCAGGCTGAGCACCTCATAAACTTCATCTGTCCATAGGACTGCCACCTTCTAGAGAGCCCTGTGGGAGGAATTAACACCCGTGCCCCCATGCTCCCCCCAACACCCAACCCCTTACGCTGTATCAGCAACTCCCTCATAGACACTGATACTGTTATTGGAAGCTGTCTCTGGCTCCCTCTCTTCAGCTTGTAAACAGACTTGACCTACCTACTGTACAACTAGGCTGAAATGTAGTCACCAGAATACTTACTGACCAGTGAGACAACAAAAAAGCTTTGTATTTAACCCTTTAAACTAAAAGGCTTTGACAGTGGTTCTGTACTGTATAATAGTGTTTGTTGAAAGGGATGTTATTGAATGTTTGGTTAATTTTAGATTAGAATATGTACTGACCCCCATCCTCTCCCCTTTTCTCATCAAACAGCTGCTAATGGACAAGAGGGTTGGTCTGAAGAGGTACGAAGTGGACGGAAGGAAGGTCCTCTTCTACTTTGATGAGGTACCAGTATATCACCATTGTGATCTGTTTATAGCTGTGGTGTACTTTTCTGTTTGATCAACTCTAACTGGTTAACATTTGACCTGTCTCTGCGTTTTCCCACCACACAGATCTCCAGTCAGTGTATGACGTGTGTGGCCTTCCAGGCTGTCAGGCAGTACATAGTGGGCAAGACAGCGCCTGTTCCAGTCAAGGTGTATGACTACTACGAACCAGGTGTGCCTCTGATGTTATGAATATGCTCACTTTGCGAGCAGGGAAACCCTCCTCTATCTTCACAATGATTTAGTATGATTTACCGACAGCCTTCTCTCAGAGGAAATTGGAATTCAATAGTATGTGGTTTAAAATATAGAGACAGTGTTGTTTTGTGGAGAGAGAGGTGCATCCACCACTTGTACAAATCTTTGTGTGTGTGTGTGTTTCTCTCTCTCTCTCGCTCTCTCTCTCTCTCTCTCTCTCTCTCTCTCCACAGCGTTTGAGGCCACCCGCTTTTACAACGTGAGCGAGAGCAGTCCACTGGCCCGCGAGCTGTGTGATGGCACCACGTGCAACGAGGTGGAGAGCTCAACCAACCAGTGGATAGGTAAGAGCGACACCACCGAGTTACAAAACTCTACTGTATTTCCATTAATGGGACCACGCCATTATACTTGTGTTAGTGCCCATTAAGCTTAGCTAAGAGAGAGAGAGTGAAAGTGTGACATGTCTCACGGGGCTCCTCTAAACCTCCCTGTCCCTATGCTTTCTAAGAGCGTGTGTGTCGTGCCTAAATTGTTATTGGCACGGGCCGATATTGGAAAGAGAAGAAACAGAAAAACAGGCCCACACAGGAATGCCCACTGGCCCTGGTTGTCATCGTGCCGAGCCGAGTGTTTTCGTTTCAGCGAGACACAACCACACACACACACACGCACACACACTCATTAGCGAGGACCGATGTTGCTACAACAAATGGCGAAGTTTGCCGTGGTGATGAGTGGATGACCCTGTGTGTGTTGGCACTGTGTTTTGCCGGCCTGGCTGAGAGAGTAGCAAAGAGAGAGAGGCTGAGGGGCTGGGACCCCGTGCAGCTGGAAACAAGACCATGCTCGGACCCTGGGGAACACACACATCCTCTCACACTCTCTCTCTCTCTCTCAACTTTCCCTCCTATGAAATATGTATTCTCTATTTCCTACCCTTTACCTGGGCACTGGATAAACGTAGAAAATAAGGTCTGTGGTAAACAGTATTTACCTGGTATTTACCTCAGACCTTATTTTGGGCGTTTATCCCAAAACCCTATTCTTTCCCCATTCATGTTCCCCATAGGAATGGCTGAACGAACCAGAGGTAACTCATTTCCGTTTTTTAGGGCGACAAGCTGATGAGCTCTATTATGATGGTTAAATGTAACAACTAAAATCACACAATGTTGATAAACATTGTTAGAAAAATGCAAAAGATCCTGTCCTCTGTGTTTCCTCTGACCCAGGCTTTGTCCAGGGAAACCAATGTAACAAGGTGTTTGGCTGTCTGGAGGAGAAGTTTGAGCGTTGCACCTGCTACAGGGACTGTGGCTATGACGGGGAGCCGGTGTGTGGCTCAGACGGACATCTCTACCAGAACCAGTGTCAGATGGAGGTCTTCGCCTGCCGCAACGGGACCCGCATAGAACAAATGCCCATGTCCCAGTGTCCTCAGAGTAAGACTACTCTACCAGGGATGGGCTCCATTCCATTTGAAATTAAGCTAATTAGTTTAAAAATCCTTAATTACGGTAATGGCCAATTAATCAATTCATGACTTTGATGTGAATTCATCCTCTGAATGGATTTAATTCAAAGCTGCTACAGCTGTGCCCCCACACCCACTGACTGCTCCTAACACTGCCAGGCTCTGAACCCCTCCAAGTGTCTCTGCCAGCCAGGCTCACATGTGGCTCTAATTTATCGGTCAGCTGCCACACATTGAAGAGCTAAAACATGATCTATTTCATAGTCAAACATTACATCCACCAAAAATATGTCTCCAAAATGTTTTGATTATTAGAAACACCCTTTGAGGATGTGCTGGAAGAGGGTGCAGGGCAGCCCAACATGCACATAATCTATCACACACACACACACAAAAGTAGGAGAAGAAAGGGTGGGGTGGTGTGTGTGTGGCTGTGGTAACAGCTGTTCAGGTGCAGGCTGGATGAAGTTTGTGAGGAGAGCTTCCCAGCGCTGCTATATTACAGGGCACCCCAAATGACAGAGTGCTTTTGTCCAGGCCTTTGAAAACCCTGTCACATTCCTTTCCGACGCACAGACCAACAACAAAGGAGCCTTCTTGTTGTGGAGCGGATTGGGAAAAGACACAGACAAAACCTGTGTGGGAACACTCGGCTGCCTGTGCCAAATGTTTCATACAGTAGATTATCAGAAGGAACGGATACGTGTTTAGACCTTCCTATTGTCGCTTGTTTGTGTATGGGTGATTTAGAGATATTCACCCACGTTGGAAATACGGGAAAAGATATCACACTTGTACTGTAACCGTACAGTTTAATATGTGGTCCGTGTAACATTGGCTTGTTGTCATTGTGTTGTGTCTTTGTTCACACAGCGGAATCCACCACGGAGGACAGAGAGACTGCAACGAGCGAGGAACCAGGGCAAGCTCCTGCGCCTGTACACAAAGGTAAGTACAGTGCCAGGCAAAGCACTCACACACACTCATACAGACACACACACACACACACCACTCTCTCTTTTCCTCTCTCTACACCTCCCCCACCCCTGTCTCTCATTGGACGCCAGCGGTTCCCAGCTGCAGGAGGGAGTGTGTGTGATAATTGAGGAGTGTGAAGAGTGTGTGTTGTGAGTGCCAGCCAAAGGCAGGGGCGCAAGCTTGCAAGCATGTGCAGGCGTGTTAGGTGGCTCATACTGTAGGGAACCCTGCTCTGCTCTGTTCCCACTCTCGAGACACTGTACACACACCTGCCAGAGGAGGACCAGACCTCTACTGTGCCCACTGTAAATGTATATCTGCATGTATCCATTGATCTGTATTGTATGAGGGATTGGAGCTTACTCCAGCTCAGACTACACACATACAACCCTCTGAGAACATTCACATACAGACTGCCTACAATAGTTTGCTCTACCCTACACCCACTATAAAGTATATGTCCACCAACATGCATCTGCTTCTTCTGGCTTATAACGAGTTTGATCATTTTTATAAGTAAAAATAAGTCTAAGGAGTTTGATCATTGTTGTAGAAGAGCTAGAGGTGTAGATGAGAGCCCCTTCCCTTCCTTCCCTCCTGTCCTCCAGGTCTGATCACTCTGTCTGCCTGCAGTGTGCTGGGGGCTGTTGGGACTTGCCCCAGTCTGCAGGAAAGGTGAGGAGAGGCGGAAGTAGAGCACTGACTCTACAGGCTACTCTCACATTCAGATAAACAGGAGTATAGGCTTCACTTAGGTGGATTGTTTTTCTTAAAGGTGATATTTGTTGCTCCTCCACAGGGTTCACTTAGATGTCATGCTGAAATAACTTGTTACAGAACTCCTGGTCAGATATATCATTCTTTATGTTGGTGTGTAGCAGAGATCGTGGGTGTGATATAGAGTAGGCTCAAGTCCGTGTGTGCGTGCGTGTGTGTTTGATGTGGCATATGCCTGTGCTGACTTGTTCCCAGCCTGCAGCTCACAGTAGCTGTAATGGAGTTCCACAAAGGTCAAAGGTCTCCTCAGTACAAAGACTGATGCTTCACATTGGAAGACACCTCACCACAGGAATTCCATTAAAACTCTAGCGGTAAACACGAACAAAAAAACATGTATCAAACCAGATTATTACACTCAATGAACATTGTGCAAACTGTAATTCTGAGCTATTATATGTTGTTGACCTGAGCTACACTGTGCGTTAGGTTAGGTCGATTGTGATGGATGTGATTTTGTGTGCCAAGAATCTGACAGCATTCTCAACAGATTTAGTGAAAACATTGAGACTTTGGAGTCAGTTGCTCCCTTAGTGGTGAAACAGCATCAGAGCTGAGTTCACAAATAATTCAACAAAACACTATGTTTAAGAGACTGGTTAAAATAAATGGAATGTAGTGTGTGTAGTCATCTGAAATATATGATTTCCAAAAGGAGCAGTGTGCATGCAGTGCTTTACATGAGGCTGAACTTTTAAAGGACATAGTGACCCCTACTGGCCACTTTGTACAATTAACTCATTTTTGGTAGATTCTCTGTGGAAACATACTGTAATTCTCCTTAACGTTTTAGCCAAAACTAGTGTTCTCTCAAAAACAATGTGTGTGAACAATTGTCTCATATCTTTATTATTTCAATTTTTTCAACATCCCTCCTCCCCTCTCTCTGTCCCTCTCTCTGTCCCTCTCTCTGACCCTCTCTCTGTCCCTCTCTCTGTCCCTCTCTCTTATGCTGTAGGTGAGGAAGAGCAGGGTTCCATGGCTGAGGTGTCCTACTACTCCTATGAGTATGACCCAGACTCAGAACCCTTCGCTGCGGAGGGGGAGGACCACTTTGAGCTGGCGGAAGGGGAGCAGGGGGGAGAGCAGGACAGTCCATCAGTTAGCCAGCTACCCACACTGGACACAAAGGACACCCATGAGCGATGGTATGGCCCTCTGACCTCTCCGTCTGTTTGCACAACAACACTGAGTTGGAACTGTTAACACGGTGGTAATGTGGATAGGACTTGAAATTAACTCAACTGTGACTTTGTACCTTCAAACCTGTTTCAGTCTATTTCCTCTGTAATAACAAAGTGTATTCAGATACCTCTACGTCAAATCAAATGTTATTGGTCACATACACATGGTTAGCAGATGTTAATGCGAGTGTAGTGAAATTCTTGTGCTTCTAGTTCTGACAGTGCAATAATATCTAACAAGTAATCTAACAATTCTTTGGGGTGGCAGGTAGCCTAGTGGTTAGAGCGTTGGGCCAGTAACCGAAAGGTTGCTGGATGGAATGCCCGAGCTGACAAGGTAAAAATCTGTCGTTCTGCCCCTGAACAAGGCAGTTAACCCACTGTTCTTAACTTAACTGACTTGCCTAGTTAAATAAAGGTTAAATAAAAAATTAATAAAATACCTTATACACACAATGTAAAGGGATGGAATAAGAATATGTACATGTAAATATATGGATGAGCGATATTTCTATTGCCGCATATTGGATGCCTGTCATTCATATTCCATTCACCCAGTTGAATGAAACAGCGATAGGTTTAGGCTACTACCTGATACTCACATTTTCCCTTTAACCATGATGAGGTTGCTACAACCAAGCTTATGAAAGAAACGTTTACAATGTAGGTGCACACAGGTCTATAGAAACATTTGAGGTCACAGACAGTGACACATAGACAGACAGTGACACATTCAATGCTGCCTTGCACACTCTTGCCTGCATCTAGCTGATCTGGGGTGTAATCATTAAGTTGCAAACAAGTTTTTTATTGGACAAATTCAGGTATGTTAATCCCTGTTCTGTTTTCTTCCGTTTAAGAAAAGGTTTTCAACGGAATACACCCCTGATCATGCGTAAACACAGTTCACTTTCATAGCAGCCATGTTATATTCATTCTAGCATCTATGCGCTCTCCTCCTCTCACCTTTTCACTTCACTTATGGACTTCAATGCACAACATATCAGATATATGTGGCCAGACAAAAAAACCTATCCAAGCATATCATAACCGCTACACACAACCTACATCATTGTCACCATATTAGCTAAAGTAAAGTCATAGTACATAGCTAATAGAACTAACATAGCTAATAGAACTAACGTGTTAGTAAACCCGCTACAATCATGCAGTAACGTTACAGTGTACAGTCAGTAAGCAGTTGAGCACTTACACCGGCGGGCCCCGGAGGCAATAAATTAGTAAAACCAAAAGCTTACCTTGACTTGGAAGAGTCCCAGTGTTGTGTTGGATAGTCATAGCTAACATGCCATCCCTCTGTTTGAGCAGGCTGTTTGAGTAGGCTGCATTTGCTAGCTAAGTAAGTTAAACTGAAAGTGATTTATTTTTAATTACCCCTCTCTCTCTTGCTTCTCTCTCTTCTTCTTTTTCTCTTTTTAAGTCAACTAGTCACCACATTTTAGGCACTTCAGTGTAGTATAGCTGTAGCTTATGCTTTCAGTACTAGATTCAAACTTTGATACTTTGATTGGGTGGACAACATGTCAGTTCATGCTGCAAGAGCTCTGATAGGTTGGAGGACGTCCTCCAGAAGTTGTCATAATTATTGTGTAAGTCTATGGAAGGGGGTGAGAACCATGAGCCTCCTAGGTTTTGTTTTGAAGTCAATTTACCCAGAGGAGAACGGAAGCTAGCTGTCCTCCGGATACACAAAGGTGCTACCCTACAGAATGCTGTAGTGGCTACTGTAGACCTTCATTGCAAAACATTGTATTTTAATAAATTATTTGGTGACATGAATATGTTTAGTATAATTTTATCTAAAAAGGATAACTTTTTAAATGTTTATGAAATTCACTTAGGAGGATGGTCCTCCCTTTCCTCCTCTGAGGAGCCTCCACTGCTCTACATCAAAGATAGCATATCTATACCTTTGTATCAAATTGCAATGAACATCGTCAGAGATCTTATTCAGTGTACTGTTCTCCTCTCCTCCACAGAAACTTCCCCTGACTGCATCACCAGCCAGATCTCCAAATTGTACATTGTTTGTTAATATGTTAGAGTGGGTGGAGAGAGAAGGAAAAGAGGGGACTGCCCATCCTGAAAGGAAGAGATGGTGGGATGTGTGTGTGCGTGCATATGAATGACTAAAGGACTACGTGTGTGCGTGTGTGTGCGTGTGTGTGTGTGTTACTATGCTAGTCCCCCTCCAGCCCTCTGTATTTCTCTCTTTTATATCTCCAGTCTCTTATTCAACAGTAGACACCATAGCGTCTTTGATATTCACTGTAGTGCCTTTACATTGTTTTTCTGTAACCTCTAGATGGAGGTGTAATTACACCTGAGTTAAAACAAATGTTTTTTTGTTGTTTTTTCTATCTGTGGTATTTATTTGTAGCTAGTGCTTTTTTGGTTTATTTGTTCCAATGCCTCCCCCTATTGCCTTTTTGTCCTGTCACCTACACCAATGTCTTCATTTAATTCATCAAAAATATGTCAAGATGTCATGGACCTATTTTTCTTATTCTGAGGAAGCCTTAGGTCGAACACTGAGGTGTACAGTGGATATCTTTATGTACTTATTTGGTGTGTTAACCTACTAGAGACGGAATTTCTGCAGCCTTAAACTGGAGGATTAAGATAAGCTCAATCCTTCTAAACATTTTTACCAAGCTACCAATATCTCCACATAATAAGTCCTATTTGGGTATAGCTGTCACCTCACTGTTGAACAGACAGGGATTTGATTGTACAGTACATAAGCTATTTTGTTTTGTTAAATTTTGATTATTGATATCCTAAAACAAGAATAAAGGTTTGGAACTATGGTACATTTACCATTTAAACCAATGTAACCCCACATCCATTTTCAATACAGCTGCTTTTGAAAAACAAGAGAATAAACTTTGTATACAATCCATGTCTCTGTTTGCAGTTAACTTTACATGCTACTGTAAGTCTCTCCTCAGGTAGCAGTAATTTTATTCCCTATATGTATAGGCCTATATGTTACATAGGAAACGAGGAGCAGACCTGGTGGTTAAGGAGTTGTGTTGGTCTGAAGAGAATTTCCTGTCATCCTGTCAGCAGTTAGCTGTGTTATTAGGAAGCGCTGCGGTCTTTCAGAATACCCTCTGCTTTGAAGGCTGTGACTCCGTGACCTCTGGAATGGCTGTGTTTAGCTGGACCAACCCGTTTGTTTGCCCCTGTTAACAACACATTCAGGTTACCTAAACAGCAGCCAGGAGAGAGTTGGAGCCTGTTAATGTTTAATGTTGGCAAATGTTGGCACTAAACAAGGCACTTGTTTATGTTCTCGGTTATAATATAGCTTCTGGCAACTATAGTGTGTGCTTCTGCTGCTGTTTAAAATGAATACCTGGTCAAAACGATACAATGAATGTGCCTTTTCAATGTAGAGGTTATTGAATGGGTCATGAGCCCACTGTATGATCGAACTACAGGAATGGTGGTGGAAAACTGTCAGATTACACATTACATATGTTATAATATGCATTGTCTTTCTCACTTTCAGTGTATCATATACTGTGCTATGTCAAGAAGGATAATATTTGTTCACTCCACTCCTTTGCAGGTCTCGAAGGGATACTGTTGTGATATAAAGTGTGAATGGTATATCTACATTACAAGTGGGAGGTCTGCTGTATGAATGGGGAAGGTACAGTGGGGAAACTCACTTCGCTGACCAAGCAATGCTGGAGCCCTGGTTTCTGAGTCTGAATATCATGGAACATCTCCCTGGCAACTGCATGCATGGTTGAAGTGTAATATTCTGCCTCCATGCTGCGATGAACAGCGAGAGTGAAATAGTAAGGAGGGAGAGGGGGATCTTGGTTTCATGGATTGCTCTGTGGAGATAGTGTTACATGACAGTGCATTCGAGTGATGACATTGTTTCTAAGCACCAGCAGAGCTGGACTGCTTTTTAACTGGCTGAGATGATGGACTAGTTGGAGACAGCATTGGAGTGAGATCAAACATTTGTTCATTTTAAAGGCCCTTCTAAACAAGATGCTCTATTTTTTATGGTCTTTATGGGCCTTTGATGTAGGGCTGGGCGATATATCGTCTTTTAAGGTATACCGGTATAGATTTTACTATACTGCCTATAAAGGTAATTTAATACAGTGCTAAATAAATAAAACGTTCTACAAATTGGACTACTTCCCTGTCAGTTTTGTCCTAGTTTGTTTGAGTATAATCAGAATGGAGAAAGCCCATAAAAAACACTTAGAATTAATTTGTTGCCATACTCGGGTCATGCACTACTCATAAAACATATTAAGAACTTTTATGATTTAGAAACAAAAAATACCACCATACTGTAAAAAACAAGAAAAATATTGTGATATGATATTTTGGCCATATCGCCCAGCCCTATTTGATGGTAATGGATCTTATTTTGGAGTGATTAACTGCACAGACTGTTTTAAGGTATGCATTTCTGAATAGGCGAGCTCCATACTGTATTCAACTGTATTTAACTCGGGAGACTTGGGAGATGTTGCTGCTGAGTGGAGAGCTGACATCCATCTGACACAGAAGATCACCTCACTAAGAAGAGAGGAAGACCTGCTGGCTATGAAGCATCTCTAGAGCCTGTTTGTGTCCACATCTACAGTAGTATGCTCCCTATACCTGTGTTTTTGTGCATACTGTATTGTCAAATGCCATCTTATTGATTGAATAGAACAGTTTATGTAATGATTTGGAAGATTTTTTTTGTAGGACTTCTTGTAGGAGCGTAAATCTCTTTGACCATTGTGGGGAGGTGAAAAACCACCCCATCATTGCCAGCAGAGAAAGATGAGAAAATTGGAACGGAAATGGCGCCACACCAAACTGGAAGTCTTCCAACTAGCTTGGAAAGACAGTACTGTGCAGTACCAAAGAGCCCTTACTGCTGCTCAATCATCCTATTTTTCTAATTTAATTGAGGAAAATAAGAACAATCCGAAATTCCTTTTTGATACTGTCGCAAAGCTAACTAAAAAGCAGCATTCCCCAAGAGAGGATGACTTTCACTTTAGCAGTTCTAAATTCATGAACTTCTTTGAGGAAAAGATTGTGATTATTAGAAAGCAAATTACGGACTCCTCTTTAAATCTGCGTATTCCTTCAAAGCTCAGTTGTCCTGACTCTGCACAACTCTGCCAGGACCTAGGATCAAGAGAGACGCTCAAGTGTTTTAGTACTATATCTCTTGACACAATGATGAAAATAATCATGGCCTCTAAATCTTCAAGCTGCATACTGGACCCTATTCCAACTAAACTACTGAAAGAGCTGTTTCCTGTGCTTGGCCCTCATATGTTGAACATAATAAACGGCTCTCTATCCACCGGATGTGTACCAAACTCACTAAAAGTGGCAGTAATAAAGCCTCTCTTGAAAAAGCCAAACCTTGACCCAGAAAATATAAAAAACTATCGGCCTATATCGAATCTTCCATTCCTCTCAAAAATTTTAGAAAAGGCTGTTGCGCAGCAACTCACTGCCTTCCTGAAGACAAACAATGTATACGAAATGCTTCAGTCTGGTTTTAGACCCCATCATAGCACTGAGACGGCACTTGTGAAGGTGGTAAATGACATTTTAATGGCATCGGATCGAGGCTCTGCATCTGTCCTCGTGCTCCTAGACCTTAGTGCTGCTTTTGATACCATCGATCACCACATTCTTTTGGAGAGATTGGAAACCCAAATTGGTCTACACGGACAAGTTCTGGCCTGGTTTAGATCTTATCTGTCGGAAAGATATCAGTTTGTCTCTGTGAATGGTTTGTCCTCTGACAAATCAACTGTAAATTTCGGTGTTCCTCAAGGTCCCGTTTTAGGACCACTATTGTTTTTACTATATATTTTAACTCTTGGGGATGTTATTCGAAAACATAATGTTAACTTTCACTGCTATGCGGATGACACACAGCTGTACATTTCAATGAAACATGGTGAAGCCCCAAAATTGATTAATCCATGCTTTTGTCACTTCTAGGTTAGACTACTGCAATGCTCTACTTTCTGGCTACCCGGATAAAGCACTAAATAAACTTCAGTTAGTGCTAAATACGGCTGCTAGAATCCTGACTAGAACCAAAAAATTTGATCATATTACTCCAGTGCTAGCCTCTCTACACTGGCTTCCTGTCAAAGCAAGGGCTGATTTCAAGGTTTTACTGCTAACCTACAAAGCATTACATGGGCTTGCTCCTACCTATCTCTCTGATTTGGTCCTGCCGTACATACGTACGCTACGGTCACAAGACGCAGGCCTCCTAATTGTCCCTAGAATTTCTAAGCAAACAGCTGGAGGCAGGGCTTTCTCCTATAGAGCTCCATTTTTATGGAACGGTCTGCCTACCCATGTCAGAGACGCAAACTCGGTCTCAACCTTTAAGTCTTTACTGAAGACTCATCTCTTCAGTGGGTCATATGATTGAGTGTAGTCTGGCCTAGGAGTGGGAAGGTGAACGGAAAGGCTCTGGAGCAACGAACCGCCCTTGCTGTCTCTGCCTGGCCGGTTCCCCTCTTTCCACTGGGATTCTCTGCCTCTAGCCCTATTACAGGGGCTGAGTCACTGGCTTACTGGGGCTCTCTCATGCCGTCCCTGGAGGGGGTGCGTCACCTGAGTGGGTTGATTCACTGATGTGGTCATCCTGTCTGGGTTGGCGCCCCCCCCCCCCCCCCCCCCCCCCTTGGGTTGTGCCGTGGCGGAGGTCTTTGTGGGCTATACTCAGCCTCCTGTGTGAATCTAAGTGTGCGTTCTCTAATTCTCTCCTTCTCTCTTTCTTTCTCTCTCTCGGAGGACCTGAGCCCTAGGACCATGCCCCAGGACTACCTGACATGATGACTCCTTGCTGTCCCCAGTCCACCTGACCGTGCTGCTGCTCCAGTTTCAACTGTTCTGCCTTATTATTATTCGACCATGCTGGTCATTTATGAACATTTGAACATCTTGGCCATGTTCTGTTATAATCTCCAACCGGCACAGCCAGAAGAGGACTGGCCACCCCACATAGCCTGGTTCCTCTCTAGGTTTCTTCCTAGGTTTTGGCCTTTCTAGGGAGTTTTTCCTAGCCACCGTGCTTCTACACCTGCATTGCTTGCTGTTTGGGGTTTTAGGCTGGGTTTCTGTACAGCACTTTGAGATATCAGCTGATGTACGAAGGGCTATATAAATAAATTTGATTTGATTCGATGAGCTTCCTGAATGGAAGAAACGGTACTGTACTTATTCAATACAGATCACTTGTGTATTCTGAGATGAGTTAATATAACATGTAAATGTTACATGTTTAGCTAGTTAGTAATTGAATGTATTTCATCATGTCTGAGAGGGAACATTGACTGGAGTTGATCATTTCTCAGAGCTTGGACTAGCCAGAACTCGCTTTATTCAGTGTTAATGTTCTCAGTAGCTCTGCTGTGTACGTGTATGAATAAAGACTTCAGCATTTTGACATCCCTCTGTGACTTCTAGGAAGATTTTAACCAACTTAATCCCAAGATTTCTCAAAATGTTCACCATCATTTTAAAGCCCTAGTTATATTACTGCTTTGAGAAAGTAATTTCAAAACAATATTTATTTCATATGATTAGTGATTCACATATGTCTGTCCCTCATTTTAAGGTCAACCCTGTTATGTGAACTTAACTGTTGGTTTAATATGGTGAAAAATGTAACATCTAATAGTCAAATCATAGTGTAAAAGCAAGTGAGCTGGTTTTGGCATTTTCTGGTTGAAAGCAAAGTGGGTCGAGCATAACACATCAACCCACAGGCTAGAAATCTTTTAACAATAAAAAAAAAATGTGAAGCTTGCATTTAATTGCCACACCAAGCTTCCTTCCCCGTCACAAGGAGAATTATGACTGATTTAAGTATGAAATCGTCAACCCTTTTACTTTATTTGGCACTTACTATAGTCATTAGGTTTTTATTTAATAACCTCTAGATGGGAAATTTGTTTTTTATAAAGTTGAACATGCTCTTTATGACAGAATTTTAAAAGTTGCTGAAATATATATATATAGTTTTACCAAGTTACACTTTCCAAAAGTGTACAGCACCATCTCTGGCTGTGAAAGCTGTTTTGATGACCTACTGTAGCATGCCTAATTTGCACCAACCAGATGCAAATGTGTGGTTTATATCCTCAGGCACGTCTTCGTGGTAACCTTTGCAGCGTATTCGTCCCTACACCAGATATCATGTAACGTGTGAAATAGACAATCCTTTTTGTTCATACTTAAACTGGTGTGTGCGCGCAGACACAGCTCCTCAACCTATTGTGTAAAATATCTATCCCACAGGGCCAGGACCTGGGCATTATGCTGTCACTGACCGTTGCTTTCATCAGCCATGCCTTCACCAAGCCAACCAGCCCTGCTTACTCCTTCCACGGCAGGATAAGCAACAATTGTGAGTACTACAGAAGTCACAAAAGAGATCCCAAGCTTTAAACATGACATGCTACTCTATTCAAGAGTCCTAAATGGTCTATGGAAAACTACCCCAAGTAGTTGCTCATGAAAGGGAATATTGAACGTTGTAATGCCAATGTAAATCCACTAAGGGGAGACACCCGAAAGACTTTTCAAGCTGTGAACCAGCCTACAACAGTACAGTATACTACTTATCAGCCAAATGGGACTGTCCTTAGGGTACTGGCAAACTTACTACAGTATTGTATGTCAGCAAGTTATTTGATTGTTTCTCTTGTTTGTTTGTGTAGTGTAAGGTGTTGACGACAGCCTCAGTATTACATTGATGCAAAAACCACCTGTTTCGGCAGGGACGGCAACACTGCATACTCCACGCTGGGCAAAGTGAGAGGATAATCAAGTAAGTTCCCACTAACTTCAGGTAAATACACTTTTAATTCAGAGCTGATTCCACATTTTAATGCACCTATAACATTGTAATAAATCAAGTATAACCATGTTTTTATTTGACAAAGACCCAAAGCATCCTCCTAGAGGACTGCAGTCTCAGGGCGCTATTTATTGGATATGTGAAAATGTAGATTTTTCCTGATAGAGGTGTTAATTACATAAGGACCTTGTTGAGTGTGGCAGTTCATATGCCACGTACATAAGTAGGGCAACAAGATACAGCTGGATGTGACAGCTCAAGCCTTGCCTTCTGCTGTTAGATCTAAACTTCATGAACGTACTTCACAAATATGCATAATCTAAATTAACCTATTGCATTCCATTTCAAAATGTTGTTTGTTTTTAGAAAGCCAAAGCTAACTGCAGCCGTTTCCACCCGCAGGGCTTTTCCATACTCCTGGACTAGCTGCATATAGCCCTGAGAATGCTCCTCCATGCAACATCCAGCGCAGACCCCCATCCTATACCATGTGCTGCCACACTCGCTACTGTAGCAGCAACTCAGCACCTAAAAAGCACCGTCTTCCTGCTCTCATGGGCCCCCAGGTCCCCACCAAGCTTGCCAGGGGGTCCTCAGAGGACATGTCCAAGACCCCAGGCCCTGGTAGATACAACAGTACAGATCCAAGTGTCTACCTGCCCAGGCAACCAGCTTTCTCCATGCTAGGTTGCCATGGCTTCCCCAACGATGCCACTCTAAAGCCTTCCCTGGAACTCGTAACCCTGAGAAGGTGATTGTCCACAAGCCCCGGGCCCCAGCATTCTCTCTGGGCATCAGACACAGAGTTTGTCCCCCCACTGGTGGTCAATGTAGCTGACTACACAACCATGTTCCTCCATCATATGGGACTAGGCCTAACCAAGGTTGGATTTATCTGCAAAACAAACAACTCAATGAAGTGACAAATGAGAACCATTTCTACTGCCGTGCTGGCTTATTATAAAATATGAAATTAAGGATGTTTAGATACAGAAAAGAACATATACAAACTTCCACACAGAAAGTAAAGAAATATATTGTATTTACGTACTATCCAGCAACAGTGCTATTTAGAATGAACAGAAATGCGACTCTAGTCAGTCAAAACGTATACTGTCTGATAATACACACACACACACACACACACACACACACACACACACACAGAAAAACAAATAAAATAAAAACATTTCTTCTTTGAATAAAATGTTCCACGTTCAAGAAAAAAAAAATATACATTTGACCACTATGCTCATTAATACAACAAGTAAACATCAATAAAAGTGTACCAAATGTTATTCAAGCTCGGTAATGTCTCATGAGAGAAATTCCATCTTCATATTGTTGCCACTTATCAAAGCAGAACTGCTCACCATCTCTTAGTCAGGGCCGAGCCTTCTGCCTTCCACTCTCCTTGGGCTACCTCTATCATACCGCCAATATTTTGAGGAGTTTAAAAAAACTGAAAATAAATGGTCTATTCTATACACCAAAACACATGGAGAGATGTACATCTTGTTTAGTCAACAAAGACCATACAATTCAACTGAGGCGGTTTTCCTGGACGTGGAAGATGATTTCCACTCAATCCTTTGGAAGAGGTCTTCGGAAAAGCAATATATGCGGCTCTAGAAGTAAAACAAGTAAAGTTATTCAGTACTCACTTCAAGCTACCAGAGATAGCTATGTTATTTTCAAATATGCAGATGGCAGAACAATGGCTTTACATCTGTATGGATGTGATCATGACAACATGAGATTGGGGAAAAGAGGTCAATGGTTTGTGTCAGAGTCATGTAATAGGCAATACAATATGGCTAGTACATTTCAACTGTATTAAAGAGGATGTCAGAAAAGCAAGAATTCCTGATTAATCTGTTCATAAACAGCCATGAGAAGACTTGTGACATAAGTAAACAAATAACATTAAGTAATGCTGAGATGTTGCTCTATGAAACATCAGTCAATAGCTCACCTGGCTTGTGGATCATGTAGTGGATCCAGCCCTGGCTCTGCTGCACCCCCAGACCCCTCCATTCATCTTCTATCATCAAATGAGAGGTGGGCACCAGCTTGGATAACTGTTTCGGAAGCATAACATGCCTGTGTAGGAAAGGGACATTGAGTTCAACCAATTAATTTAGTTACCAGCTAAACAGAAAGGCCTCTGTGATTTACATGTAACTTTAGTACCAGTGCAGTAGCCCAAATAACTTTGGACATGTGGCAACACCAGCTGATATTATTAGCGAACGTTAACCAAGTCACCTGATAGTTAACGTTACTCACTGCGAAATAAACACATGAATACAGCCTTCAGTTAAAAGCAAACAAATATCATTTTAATAGCAGTAGCTAAGTATCATTATTATTTTAGCCAAATAAAGTATTATGGCTGTTTCTCGGCTAAAGCTAGCTAGGAAGTTGGCAACAGCCAACGTTGGCTAGCTAGCTAATCAACCTGGGGGTTGTGTAACGATACACTTGCCTGCGCTAGCATATAAAGCAAGCATGTTAGCTGCTACGCTAGCTACAACGTCAACCTACCTGTACTCGAATGCTTCATCTGTGTACTTGTCAGAGTAGTAAATTTCTTTCTTCGACATGTTTAATCAAACATAAATATATTACACAATCTTCTGGGTTCGTTTTCGTATTTTCAGAAAGGTGTCAATAAGCTTAGCTAACTAGCTTGGAATGGGCGCAAGTTGTCATCCAAAGTCTATCGGCAAATTTTGAACTCAAACCGTCCCTCTCTCGGCCCGGATTGGTGAAGGCGCGCGGATCAAAACGACGTGCGAGGCGCCCCGCCCCGAAACCATCTTCTGAAGTTGACAGTTGTAACGTTAGATTTGTTTGTAAGAGTTGTTTGTAAAAATGTTTCCTGTGAAATAATGTTTTTTTCTTTTGATTTGTTAATCGAAAGAATGACACACTAGCCACCTAGTTATAGAAATAGAGTCCATGTCCATTTAGCGTGCTTCGTTAGTACTACAATCATGTCATGAATATTCAATCATAAATGTTGCCTAAAGGAATCCTAGTTTTTACACTGATAACATCAGTCACACTCTTTCATAAAGTCATAAGCACTTCTTCTTGTGGTGTACGTAATGTAGCTAGCTAGCCATCAGTGTTTATTTTGAGTTGCTAAATAACACTTAAATGTCAAAGGAACCACATTTGTTCCTGTGACCTTTGAGGGTTAGAGTGCTGTATAAACAAATACTGTCATTTTACTTCTGTGCTTTATCATCTATTTGAAATTCATCACCTATACAATAATAATAATTGTAGATAGTATACATGAACTTACAAAGACATTGTCTTCTTTATAACTGAAATGTAACAACAGGTTTAAACCTGGGCTGTTTTAAAAGTGGCGGATTTGTGACTTTAGAAACCCAGCTGTTTCCACAGGCCCCATGTATGATAGTTTCCCTTGTGAATTAGTTACATAGAAACAGCCTGAGTTCTCAGAGAGTGTGCTTGCAAGTTGTTATCACATCTCTGGGCTCTGTAATGGTTGCTAATGAGACATAGTGCATGCACAGCCTGCCTTATTCCACTGCTGATTGCAGTGTTACAGCACGCTGAAAACCAGGTGAATATTAGCTCCTTGTATTGCAGTGCAAACAAATTAGTTGCATGTTACAGATACAGATGCATTCAATTTGATCAGAAAAGTTTTTCATTGTGTCTGCAGTGTGTATTAAAAGTTTACATTCACTTTTCTTTTTTTTTGATGTGTTATAAAGAAGCCTGTCTGGTCTGAAATGCTGCTTACTTTTTTGATAGATTTATATTAATCTGGTGAGATATCGTGGAGTCTGTTTTCACTCTCCTCCCACTTATCATGGAAGTGGTAGACCTAGTTAGTAGTATGGTCTGATGCTTCTCTTCCTATCAGTCATCAGTCACATCCTACATATTGATGACATTTGGTTTATCAGTAACTTCTCAATTCTCTTATGCCACAAACAACCAAGTGATGTAATTGGTTGTCGAGGAGTTGGCATGTGTGTATGTGTTTTTGTGTGTAACTTGTGTTAACTGTGGCTTGTTGCCATTGCGAGTTTGTTCATTCAGTCTATGACTTGCAGAAGGGTCTTATGCTCCTCAAGCCGTTATGCTCTCTCACATACTCTGAACTTCCTTTATTGCTTTGGAGTTTTAGGTTTCTGGGTTATTGTTCAAGTCAGGGCATCTTCACTCTGCTCTCCAAATGTCTGAGATATAGGTGAGTCTATTGCTGCCTCTCATAATTCCTGTGTTTACTGCATGTACAGTGTATTGTATTTCTTTGCTATTTTATCTCTGAGCGTACACACTCTTTAAATCTAGTGCGTTTAATTTTTGCCTTGCACAATCAATTTTATGGTGCGCTAAGCCTTTTCAACTTCCACCTCCGCAAATGTTGGCCTTTGCAAATTAACCAAGACTTTTTTTGACATTTGTATGTGACCTTTTGAATTGTAATCAAATGGTCCCAGTGTTGCTTTTTCAAATAGTGACATATTTGAATTATTTTGAACCATGTCTCCATGTCATGAGCAGTAACAAGACTATGCCCTCTGAGGAACTACTGCGGACTAAGATTATATATTGTGGGGCAAAACAAAATGTTTGTCTTTCATCTCAAAGTCTGGGTTGTTGGAGGAAGTCACCAGGTTGTTTTGATGGCTTTATCCAATTTAAGGTAAAATTAACCTGTTTTTACAGCGTATTACAGTATGAGCAGCTAGCCCTGGAGTTCTGCTCTGCCTGGGATGAGAGGGTGGCATGTTTTAGTTGGTTGATTTCCCTCTACTTAGATAATAGGTGATGATTCAGTTAATTATTTGGTCATCCATGTTAACATGCTTTCCTAAATAAAGTTAAAAAAATGTTTTTTTATTTAAAAAATCCCATGATTGGCTACAAAGCCTAACCTTAAAGCGTTAGTTGTTGTTTGTGTACTGTAATGTAGGTCACTGTGGAATAATTGCATGAATATATATCTAACTCGGGTCCTGCACAGTGTGCTGTGAGTATGTTGGCCATTCTAATTATTCTTGAAAAAGCCTGTTAATTCAAAATTTACAAAGTTTATATTAGGCCCACTGGCTTTCTAATCTACAGCACCTTCAGAAAGTATTCACACCCCTTGCATTTTCCCACATTTTGTTGTGTTACAGCCTGAATTTAAATGTGCATAAACGCCGCCCGAACAAGGAGAGGGACCAACTTCGGCGGAAGTCGTGACATTCTGTGTGCAATAATAGTGTTTAACATGTTTTTTTCATTACTACCTCATCTCTGTACCCCACACATACAATTATATGTAAGGTCCCTTTGTCAAGCAGTGCATTTCAAACACAGATTCAACCACAAAGACCAGGGAGATTTTCCAATGCCTCGCAAAGAAGGTCATTTATTGGTAGATGGGTAAACGTTTTTTAAAAAGCAGACATTGAATATCCCTTTGAGTTATTAATTACAATTTGGATGGTGTATCAATACACCCAGTCACTACAAAGATACAGGCATTCTTTCTAATTCAGTTGCCGGAGAAGAAGGAAACTGTGCAGGGATTTCACCATGCGGCCAATGGTGACTTTAAAACATCCTGTTTGTAGTAAGGCACTAAAGTAATATTTAAAAAAATGTGGCAAAGCAATTCACTTTTTGCCCTGAATACAAAGTTTTATGGTTGGGGCAAATCCAATACAACACATTACTGAATACCACTCTTAATATTTTTAAGCATAGTGGTGGCTACATCATGTTATGGGTATGCTTGTAATCGTTAAGGACTGGGGAGTTTTACAGGGTAAAAAAGAAACGGAATGGAGCTAAGGACAGACAAAATCCTAAAGGAAAACCTGGTTCAGTCTGCTTTCCATCAGACACTGGGAGATTAATTCACCTTTCAGCAGAACAATAACCTAAAACACAAGGCCAAACCTACACTGGAGTTGCTTACCAAGAAGACAGTGAATGTTCCTGAGTGGCTGAGTTACAGCTTTGACCTAATTCTACTTGAAAATCTATTGCAAGCCTTGACAATTTTTGTCTAGCAATGATCAACAACCAATTTGACAGAGCTTGATAACTTTTTTAAATAATGGGCAAATGTTGCACAATCCAGGTGTGGAAAGCTCTTAGAGACTTACCTCGAAAGACTTGCAGCTGTAATCACTGCCAAAGGTGCTTCTACAAAGTATAGACTCAGGGGTGTGAATACTTAAGTGAGTGAGATATTTCTGTATTTCATTTTCAATAAATGTGCAAACATTTCTAAAAACATCATTTCACTTTGTCATTATGGGGTATTGCATGTAGATGGGTAAGAAAAAACATATATTTAAAGCATTATGACTTCAGGCTGTAACATAACAAAATGTAGAATATGTCAAGGGATATGAATAATTTCTGAAGGCACTGTATCACTTGAGCTAAGTAGTGTAGTGTTCCAGAGCAGAATGGCTTCAGATTTAAATTATTGTATTTTTTTATTTTTTTATATATTTTTTTCTTCTCCCCAATTTCATGGCATCCAATTGTTTTTAGTAGCTACTATCTTGTCTCATCGCTACAACTCCCGGGCTCAGGAGAGACAAAGGTTGAAAGTCATGCGTCCTCCGATACACAACCCAACCAAGCCGCACTGCTTCTTAACACAGCGCGCATCCAACCCGGAAGCCAGCCGCACCAATGTGTCGGAGGAAACACTGTGCACCTGGCAACCTTGGTTAGCGTGCACTGCGCCCGGCCCGCCACAGGAGTCGCTGGTGCACGATGAGACAAGGATATCCCTACCGGCCAAGCCCTCCCTAACCCGGACGACGCTAGGCCAATTGTGCATTGCCCCTCGGACCTCCCGGTTGCGGTCGGTTACGACAGAGCCTGGGCACGAACCCAGAGTCTCTGATGGCACAGCTGGCGCTGCGGAACAGCGCCCTTAACCACTGCGCCACCTGGATTGTATTTCACTCTATTAATATTAAGTCCACTTAAGATCATACTTAAGTAGCATTTTTTTCCACCTGTGGGTTATGGGATATTGTTTTGAGTTAGTGCACGTAGAATTCTCTGTAGTCACGGTTCGTTATTAGTTTATTGTTTATTTGTTTTTGTCTTTGCTAAGTTTCACTTTCTTTGTTAAATTACAGTGCCTTGCGAAAGTATTCGGCCCCCTTGAACTTTGCGACCTTTTGCCACATTTCAGGCTTCAAACATAAAGATATAAAACTGTATTTTTTTGTGAAGAATCAACAACAAGTGGGACACAATCATGAAGTGGAACGACATTTATTGGATATTTCAAACTTTTTTAACAAATCAAAAAGTGAAAAATTGGGCGTGCAAAATTATTCAGCCCCTCTATTTCAGTGCAGCAAACTCTCTCCAGAAGTTCAGTGAGGATCTCTGAATGATCCAATGTTGACCTAAATGACTAATGATGATAAATACAATCCACCTGTGTGTAATCAAGTCTCCGTATAAATGCACCTGCACTGTGATAGTCTTAGAGGTCCGTTAAAAGCGCAGAGAGCATCATGAAGAACAAGGAACACACCAGGCAGGTCCGAGATACTGTTGCGAAGAAGTTTAAAGCCGGATTTGGATACAAAAAGATTTCCCAATCTTTAAACATCCCAAGGAGCACTGTGCAAGCGATAATATTGAAATGGAAGGAGTATCAGACCACTGCAAATCTACCAAAACCTGGCCGTCCTTCTAAACTTTCAGCTCATACAAGGAGAAGACTGATCAGAGATGCAGCCAAGAGGCCCATGATCACTCTGGATGAACAGCAGAGATCTACAGCTGAGGTGGGAGACTCTGTCCATAGGACAACAATCAGTCGTATATTGCACAAATCTGGCCTTTATGGAAGAGTGGCAAGAAGAAAGCCATTTCTTAAAGATATCCATAAAAAGTGTCGTTTAAAGTTTGCCACAAGCCACCTGGGAGACACACCAAACATGTGGAAGAAGGTGCTCTGGTCAGATGAAACCAAAATTGAACTTTTTGGCAACATTGCAAAACGTTATGTTTAGCGTAAAAGCAACACAGCTGAACACACCATCCCCACTGTCAAACATGGTGGTGGCAGCATCATGGTTTGGGCCTGCTTTTCTTCAGCAGGGACAGGGAAGATGGTTAAAATTGATGGGAAGATGGATGGAGCCAAATACAGGACCATTCTGGAAGAAAACCTGATGGAGTCTGCAAAAGACCTGAGACTGGGACGGAGATTTGTCTTCCAACAAGACAATGATCCAAAACATAAAGCAAAATCTACAATGGAATGGTTCAAAAATAAACATATCCAGGTGTTAGAATGGCCAAGTCAAAGTCCAGACCTGAATCCAATCGAGAATCTGTGGAAAGAACTGAAAACTGTTCACAAATGCTCTCCATCCAACCTCACTGAGCTCGAGCTGTTTTGCAAGGAGGAATGGGAAAAAATGTCAGTCTCTCGATGTGCAAAACTGATAGAGACATACCCCAAGCGACTTACAGCTGTAATCGCAGCAAAAGGTGGCGCTACAAAGTATTAACTTAAGGGGGCTGAATAATTTTGCACGCCCAATTTTTCAGTTTTTGATTTGTTAAAAAAGTTTGAAATATCCAATAAATGTCATTCCACTTCATGATTGTGTCCCACTTGTTGTTGATTCTTCACAAAAAAATACAGTTTTATATCTTTATGTTTGAAGCCTGAAATGTGGCAAAAGGTCGCAAAGTTCAAGGGGGCCGAATACTTTTGCAAGGCACTGTATGTGGAACTCAACATACCCAGCACCTTGGTCCGATATTCATTCCAACGAAAGTGACAAAGAGTTTAGAGTGGGGAGCTAAAAGGTCTGATCTCCTCCAGTAGGCAGCTTTTAGAAGACTGTGGATAGATCTCGAGAGAGAGGAGTGGGAAAGGGGGAGACATGAGGAGAGAGGTCACACAGATGGGACGGGCTGGGATTGTTACTGGGAGTAATTCTCAGTAGAACTTTATTGTTAGCTTTGTTTGTTTTTGCTACATTCTACCATTATTGGACATGAGTCACATGCCGTGGCCATATTTCCCCATCACACCGAATGATTTGAACTCATAGACCCCTTTCTATGTTTGCAAACATTGCAGCACGAGGGCGATGTGCGCAAGTTGGTGTCAGAACAAGGGGGAGTTCATATAGAACGCCAGCAAAAAAAAGCTTTTCACACTACTTTTGTATTATAATTGGATTTTAAGGCGTGTGTGAATTTCCTGCTTAATATAATGTTTGTGTCATCATTGCAAATCAACTGCATTATACTTACAAAACACTTCAACTTCAACCAGTAAAATGTCTCTTTGGCAATGAGTGTTAGCATTTTAGCTAACAATTGCTGCATCCAAAATAGGTGTTTTGCAAAGAACACAACCAAATATAATCTTAGCGACTATTCAAGCAAGAATCAAAACATCATTGTAAGCATATTATGAGAACCCCAAAAAAGTCATTTTGTTTAGAGGTAATACTTGAATGGGCACGGATGGCGATGGCTTTCTCACTGCCGCCGAAAGTCGCGCGCATCTGTGCTTGACGTCAGTGTGTCGTGTACTGGGAAAGGGTCTATATAGTCAATCTGAATATGAATTGTTTTCATATTCTATAGCAAAAATGTATTGATTCATTCATTACAATTTTACATATGCTAGTTAGAAAATTAGTTAATTTCAGCTACTTTATTATTGACAGGTGCACATTCATTATTGCTTTTTCCTTATTGACTTAGGTGCTGTGCCAAACCATTTGCTAAATTATTATTCCTTTAGTGTCACGTTCGTCATAAGGATCGGACCAAGGCGCAGCGTGGTATGCGTACATTCTCTTTTTAATGAATGAACAAAAACAACAAACGAAACGTGAAGCTATACAAACTAGTGCTGACAGGCAACTAAACATAGACATGAGGCAACTAAACATAGACATGATCCCACAACACAAATGAGGAAAATGGCTACCTAAATATGATCCCCAATCAGAGACAATGATAAACAGCTATCTCTGATTGCTAACCATATCTGGCCAACATAGACATACAAAAACCCCTAGACATACTAAAAACCCTAGACAACAAAAACTAGAGTGCCCGCCCTGGTCACAACCTGACCTAACCAAAATATATAGAAAAACAGAGATATCTAAGGTCAAGGCGTGACAATTAGTAGTTATGCATTAAGTACAAACCTTTGTATTCTATATACTGTAGGGAGATGGGTGGTGAACACTTACACTACACACAGAACACACACCAATCACACAGCAGAGGAGAGTACTTCCTGTTATTTGTTGCCTGTGACAGAGGATGCAGTTTGGATGCGATACTGGGGACATTGACGTCAACACCAAAGGGAAATTGGGTTTTCTAACGTCACAGCACCCCATATTGCACAATACTAATGAATGAGTTTCCCTTGAGGTGTGACTCTCTCACATTCGAAACAGGAAAAGATTGTCACAGAGTTCATGTTCCTCAGTCAAGTCCCGGCTGTCAGTCATCATCATCTCATTCTGAAATCAGAAGTGTAGCGAGCAGAAAGATAGGACATTTCAGGTATAGTGGGCTTTTCTCAAATCTTTTACATCTCTAAAACCATTGATAATTCATTGCATTTTGTCACAGCTGCTTTGTCTTAATATACTGGCAGCACAATTCAGTCCCATAAATGTGAAATATTGATGTTAATGTATAGTAGCTAAAGTATGATGTCTAGTATGACTCTCTTCACTAAATTATTAATTGATGGTCTTTGTTAAAAATGGCCGCAGGCATGCATGCTTTGCTTTTGCAGCAATTGCCTACGGTATGTCTTATTTTGGGATGCTCGGTCTTTCTGTCATTGTCACATGCAGGGACAATATAATGTGTAAATGGTGTCTGTGCTCTGCATGTAGATGCTGACTGTGTGAACGAATGAACGTGCGTGTGTGTGTGTGAATGCTTGTGTGTGTAAGCTAGGAGGGAGGCTCAGGCAGATGTGTGATGGCTAATGCTGTCTGAGAGCAGCTGGGCAGGGCGAATAGACAAGCAATAACACAATGACATCACCAAGAGAGAGAGAGAGAGAGAGAGAGAGTGGGGGAGCATGTGAGCGAGCCAGAGAAAGGGAGAAGGCTGGAGCAGGCCAGCTCAGATGCAGAGAGGCTGGAGAGTGAAATGAGCCTGTGTGAGTGGGAGAGGACCATACAGCACTCACTCAACAGGGGATACAGCTATTTCCGCAAGATTTAGCAGATTTTGTCCCGCTCTTCCATTGCACCTCTCCCCCTCCCCCTTTCCCCTTCCCCTCATCCTCTGTCAGCCCCTCTCAGCCTCTGCTTCAGGCTGCTCCTCCGGGCATGCTACTTAAGCCAAAGTATGGCCGCTTTCGCAACGACTCTGTGACCTCCTCCGACGACCTGATGCAGAGCTTAGCTATGAGCGGCAAAGTGGTGGCCACCCCGGTGGTCCTCTCCTCCGCCCCCAGCCTGCCGCTGCCCCCCCTGCCTCCTCTGGAGTCCATCCCCCGGTCCTCCTCCGCAGCCCCTGCTCTGGCCGACTCCCCCTGCCTGGACGGGGAGCAGGACGCCACCACCACTTTCTGCATGCTCATCCCCAGGATGCCTCAGTGGAAGTTCTCTAACTCGCTGCTCAGCAGGAGCCCCTCCAACTCCAGCTCCAGCAAGGACTCGGGCAAGGCTGCAGCCCCCTCATCGCAGGGCTCGCACAGCCCCAGTGGAACTTCTGCCCCCAACGGTCCCGTGGCCAGTCTGGCTTCTGTTTTGAACTCCTGTGACCCTGTGTGTGTCAACCCCTGTTCCCTACAGGCCATCAGCAGGCACAGATCTGCAGCAGGCTCAGCCAGTCCAGGCGGCCACAGCGCAGGGGCTACAGAGTGCACAGGGAGCCCCGGGGGCCACAGCGGATCCAGGACGGGGATGAACCGCAGGACAAGGGTGGAGGGAATGTGGCTGGGAGGAGAGGACTTCAACCAGAAGGGCAGCTTCATCCACAAGCCCTCCCAGGGCTGGCTGCACCCAGACAAGAAGATCACAGGCCCTGGGGCTTCCTACATAGTCAGGGTGAGTAACCATACATACAGCCCCTCTACAGCTTTGTGCATTACCCAAATGTTGTTATCGTTCAGCATACCTTTGAGCATTTCTGCATTGCATTTTTTAAGGGTCGTCTTCCTTGCAGTTAAATACTGTATCTATCCGCGATAATTTGACAGCTTGTTGATGGTTTCCACCTAGAGTTCATGTTATGTCGAATAGCGAATCATTTAAATTCCCTCAGTAAAGCTTTAATAAGACAAAACTGTCAGAAGATATCCTGTTTGCAGTTAACATTTGGGACGTCTCATTCTTTAGAAATAATATCAACTTTAAGATGATTCACCACCCTAAAGGTGTCTCTTGGATACAATTGGACATGCAAATGTCAGGCAGTGTGTTATGCACCCAATGGGTCGAGGTTGAGGAGGAATACATGATTTCATCCAGATAGATGGCTCTCTCTGCTTTGTTTGCTGTGGTGTGGTGGGAAGACTGTCAGCCTACACCCTACAGGCTTCAGGGTGGGTGGGAGGGAGGAAATAAACAGAACAACACATATTGTATGTGGTGAATGAGAGACGTGTGTGTGTGTGTGTGTGTGTGTGTGTGTGTGTGTGTGTGTGTGTGTGTGTGTGTGTGTGTGTGTGTGTGTGTGTGTGTGTGTGCAAGTGTGTGTGCAAGTGTGCTAGTGTGTGAGTAAGTGGCATGTTTCTTGATCATAGTTTGATTGTTTCCACCTAAGTGAAATATTGGATGGCATATCATTTTGGACAGACATGCATACAATACATACAGTCTTAATCAGTGACAATGGTAATGATATTTTTACAAATCCTGATGGTAGTGGATACGTTAGGTGTTATCACACATTTGGTCAAACTACACTTACCCCTCAAAGCCTAGTTCCTCTCTAGGTTTCTTCTTAGGTTCCGGCCATTCTAGGGAGTTTTTCCTAGCCACCGTGATTCTACACCTGCGTTGCTTGCTGTTTGGGGTTTTAGGCTGGGTTTCTGTACAGCACTTTGTGACATCAGCTGATGTAAGAAGGGCTTTATAAATACATTTTATTGAAATTTGACTTACAAATATAAGTATATCTGAGAAATATAGAGAACAAATTATAATATTGTCCAATGAAATAGGTCATTTTAAAAAACATTGTGTCTTTTAGTGAGTAAGATGTAATTTCCTAGTCTAAGCCCGTGATTCTGGCTCACAATGGGTTACATCCGAGGCAGACTGTTTGACGTCAATGTCAATGATCTCCCCTCAGCAATCCCCTCTGCCCCTTCGCTCTTCCCATCCCCCCTCCTCTACTCCCCCCAGCCTCAACAAAACGACATGGCTCTTTATTAGCACAGTCTAGGCCCAAGCACGCTTTCTAATTACATCACACAGGCACCATTCATTCCTATACTCCATTACATTTAATCACAGTCATTTGTATCACACGTGGTAGGGAAGAACTAGGGTGACATAGCAGGGTCAACGAGTCCATCTGCATTAACACTGAGGAGTAGTAGTAGCAGACAGCATAGAGAGAACACTCAGCCAGGGGCTTCCCTCAGCTCTAACCGTGCTTTCCTACAATTAACGCCTCTGACTCTGCCATGCCTAATATAGTCCACAGCTAAACATGCTACACTGAGAGGAAACACCAGAGAGCATTACAGGAAATATGTCATTATGGTTGTGCCCTGCACCAGTTTTCATTAGCAGTTTGCTCTAGCCTAATCCGTTATAATATTTAAATGGCCCCTGCAGCAAGACAGGCAGATAAGATGTGTGTATATAAGGGACGTTGTGTCTTTTCATCCTCTCTATATAATGTGGTGTGCAGGGAGGAGCACCAGTGAATCTATTACTGTCTGTATGACAGCAGATGTATGCTGCTCTCTGCTTTTATCTCTGTCATCATGACATACACTACATGGACAAAAGTGTGTGGATACCCCTTCAAATGAGTGGATTCCGTTATTTCAGCCACACCCATTGCTGACAGGTGTATAAAATCGAGCACACAGCCATGCAATCTCCATAGAAAAACATTGGCAGTAGAATGGGCCGTGCTGAAGAGCTCAGTGACTTTCAACATGGCACCATCATAGGATTCCATATTTCCAACAAATCAGTCAGTCAAATTTCTGTCCTGCTAGAGCTGCTCCGGTCAACTGTAAGTGCTGTAACGTCTAGGAGCAGCAACTGCTCAAGCGTTGGCTGGAGTAGTATAAAGCTCACTGCCATTGGACTCTGGTGCAGTGGAAGCTTGTTCTCTGGAGTGGTGAATCATGCTTCACCATCTGGAAGGCCAACGGACGAATCTGGGTTTAGTGGATGCCAAGAGAACGCCTGAATGCATAGTGCCAACTGTAAAGTTTGGCGGAGGAGGAATAATAGTCTGGGGCTGTTTTTCATGGTTTGGGCCAGGCCCCTTAGTTCCAGTAAAGGGAAATCTTAATGATACAGCATACAATGACATTGTAGATGATTCTGTACCTCCAACTTTGTGGCAACAGTTTGGGGAAGGCCCTTTTCTGTTTCAGCATGACAATGCCCCCGTGCACAAAGCGAGGTCAATACAGAAATGGTTTGTCGAGATCAGTGTGGAAGAACATGACTGGCCTGCACAGAGCCCTTACCTCAACCCCATCGAACACCTTTGGGATGAATTGGAATACCTACTGCCAGCCAGGCCTAATCGCCCAACATCAGTGCCCAACCTCACTAATGCTCTTGTGGCTGAATGGAAGCAAGTCCCCACAGCAATGTCCCAACATTTAGTGGAAAGCCTTCCCAGAAAAGTGGAGGCTGTTATAGCAGCAAAGGGGGGACCAACTCCATATTAATGCTCATGATTTTGGAATTAAATGTCCAACGAGCAGGTGGCCATATACTTACCATGTAGTGTGTATCTTCTTTCCTGCACATTTCCACCCAGTCACTTCCTTTCTTCCACCGTGGCCAGCCAACCAGCCAGGCAAGTTGAACCAGCATTTGTGGTGTGGTGGCCCTGCATCTTCCACTTCAAGAGCCAAGCCAATGCAATGCAGACTTCCTGGCCTGGCAAACCGCAACGTGAGAAATAAAAACTAAAATTGCAACTTGGTTCAACTGACAGGTAGCGACAGTACAGTATACCTTTTCCACTGAGCAACATGAGCCCCTTTCCAGTCTCTCCCTGCTGGCCCCTGCTTCTATCTGGAGAGCAGAGCAGCAGCAGCAGAGATATTAGATAATAAACTTTAGCTGGAGACTTGAACAGGATGTTCTCTGTTGCAGTGATAGTGGGGCCAGATTAGCCCCAGTAATATGATAGATATCCGTCGTTGATGTTCACTTCCTTGAAGGCAAGGCAGTGGCTGAGATGGCGTCTCTTTCAGAGAAGAAAGGTACATTTTCGGCATTTCTCTGGAATGTTTCTAGGAAAAGCTGCATCACTGGTTCCAGGAAGGGAGTATTAGAGATTCTGCCGGGGGGCAGAAGGAAAGTTGAGAGCTCGATGGGACAGTGTATCGTGCGGAAGAGAGTGTGACAATGAAGGCATTGAGAGAGAGAGGGAAAGAGGGAGAAGAAGAAGACCGTCTGCCTGATGGAAGACTTCCCCAGTCTCCTAATCTGGTTAGGGTGCTCATTTAGCTCTCAGGCAGAGAAGTTAGCCTGATTATTTCTCTCCCTGTCTCTGGCAGCAGCCAACCACAACAACAGATCCAGACAACAAACTAAGAAGACATTGATTGAGCTTGAGTCAAATGAGGATGCATGGACATGAATGATAGAGCGTTGAATAAGCTCCTACACCTTTGAAAGTAAACGGGACTACCGTACAGTAAACATACCCTATCTCAGTGGATCAAATCAATCAAATCAAATTTTATTTGTCACATACACATGGTTAGCAGATGTTAATGCGAGTGTAGCGAAATGCTTGTGCTTCTAGTTCCGACAATGCAGTAATAACGAGTAATCTAACTAACAATTCCAAAACTACTGTCTTGTACACAGTGTAAGGGGATAAAGAATATGTACATAAGGATATATGAATGAGTGATGGTACAGAGCAGCATAGGCAAGATACAGTAGATGGTATCGGGTACAGTATGTACAAATGAGATGAGTATGTAAACAAAGTGGCATAGTATAGTATAAAGTGGCTAGTGATACATGTATTACATAAGGATACCGTCGATGATATAGAGTACAGTATATACGTATGCATATGAGATGAATAATGTAGGGTAAGTAACATTTATATAAGGTAGCATTGTTTAAAGTGGCTAGTGATATATTTACATCATTTGCCATCAATTCCCATTATTAAAGTGGCTGGAGTTGAGTCAGTGTGTTGGCAGCAGCCACTCAATGTTAGTGGTGGCTGTTTAACAGTCTGATGGCCTTGAGATAGAAGCTGTTTTTCAGTCTCTCGGTCCCAGCTTTGATGCACCTGTACTGACCTCGCCTTCTGGATGATAGCGGGGTGAACAGGCAGTGGCTCGGGTGGTTGATGTCCTTGATGATCTTTATGGCCTTCCTGTGACATCGGGTGGTGTAGGTGTCCTGGTGTCCATGCTGGTGGGAAGAGCTATATGAGGACTCTGTTGTGGCCTATTTAAACATAATCTAATTTGGCCTATGCCTGTGATGTTTATATGACCTCGATACCGATATGGTTCAGTAACGTGGCACATTTAATGTCCCAAGTATACTTAGCATACGTATCTTGTATAATTAGTATTTTTGGTGTAGTAGGAGATGATGGAGTCCCCTCTCCCAGAGCACTTTGCCTGGTCCCCAGTGACACACACACACACACACACACACACACACACAGGGGCCTTTGCAGCTACAGTTCCCTGAATACACGGAGTTCTCAGTGTTGCTAATCTAGTCATGGAGACATTATTACCACCTTAATCTGGCCATTACTCTGCCACTCACACTGCCTGCAAATAATTGGGCCTTTAGTACTATGGTATAAATGATTGTCATACATGCTATGTGTTAACCATTCTGGAAATACATGCTACACTGTGTGTGATACATGCTATTGCCGTAGTACCGTGTATCACTGAAAAAGGCTGTTATGACAGTTCCAGTCTCATGACCTAAAGTGTTTTAATTGGATTGAGAAAAATGATCTATAGAATAATACATCTGGTTGGAAATCTATCATGTAATAAAGTATGTTTCTATCTTTGCAGTACATGGGCTGCATTGAGGTGTTAAAGTCGATGCGATCGCTGGACTTCAACACTCGGACCCAGGTGACGAGGTAAGTGAGGATTGATTCTGCCCTGCTAGTGATGAGTCAGTAGAACCCGATCTGATTAGAAGGACAAGGTACACAGAAGAGTCACAGTGATACCAAATCAGGTAGAAATTCACAGGCACGCCAGCCCTGCTTTTCACTGTAATGATATTACTAGCAAGGCCCAGAATATTGTGTATCTGGTAAACATCATTTTGACTAAGCCATTGATGCATGTAAATGGCACATGTGAGCCTTTGCTGTGTGTTTGTGTGACTGTGTGCACTCACACGTTTACATGTGTGTTTATTTGTGTACGTGTACACATGTAATGCTGGTGGTATGAAGGTGGCCAGGCGGGGTACCAAGTCTGAGTTGGAGCAGTGCAAGCTTTCTTTCTTGTCTTTTTTTATCTTTCTTGTTTTATTACATTTATTTGGACAGGGACAATGTACATCAAAAACATCTCCGAAGTGAGAAGTGATGCGTTGCACCAGATTATATTTTACAGCTAATTTACATCTGAAGTCCCGGGCAGGTGAACATATAAACATGAAAATAGCTCCGTATGAGAGAGCAAATTGGGAAAAGGTGGTGGTTCGTTTGGGGACCCTGCAGTCCCCCCTGGTGGAGGTTCTTGTGACCAAGGTTATTATAGTTTTGTGTTTTTTATATTTGTTTTTATTTCTATTCATTTTTTTTTTTAGATCTACTTTACTAGTTGTTTAAGTTGTATATATTAAGTGTTTATATTATATTATTTTGTTTCAGTTTTTTGTTTTAGTGTTGGGGACAGAAAGTATCCTGTGTGGGAGGCTAGGAGCCATTTACGTGTACAGTACCAGTCAAAAGTTTGGACACACCTACTCATTCAAGGGTTTCTCTTTATTTGTACTATTTTCTACATTGTATAATAATAGGGAAGACATCAAAACTATGAAATAACACATATGAAATCATGTAGTAACCAAAAAAGTGTTAAACAAATAAAAATATTGTTTGTCATTTAGATTCTTCAAAGTAGCCACCCTTTGCCTTGATGACAGCTTTGCACACTCTTGTTTATTATATTTTTATGGGGGAGGGATGTTACTTCTTGCCACTGTCGGGCAGAAATGCATAAGGTGAAGGGTCAAATCATAGGATAGGTTAGGTTTAAAGGTAGACTTACAGAAGCGAGATGGCGTGGATGTGGGAAGTAAACAGTAGTAGTGAGTCAATTACCACAACAACCAAGAGCATTGAAGCGCAAGGCTAAACTTCTCAGCTGTTTTGGTCCCGTAGCTACCACGTTGTAGCAGGGTGAAGAATCCGTGCACATGCGCAGATAGTCTGTTTGACTGTGCGAGAGCAAAGTTTTGCATGGTGCTCATCTCAATGGGCGTGTTCGACCAGATCACTTTTGTCAAGTAGCCTTTCATTCTGGAGATAAAAACTGTCCGACTGACATGTAGACTGCATGAACTTTACAAAAATCATGTGATCAAAGGTCATTAATTTTTGACTGCAGAAGACTGCATTGTGGGAGGCTCTATTGCCAACGAATCATTAGGGTGTTTCGGTTTAACCCACGTGAACAGGAACCAATTTGCCGTGATTTATGTGTACAGTGGATATACAAATAAATGTGATATGAGGCTTTGTCTCACTAACTGATTGTACAATGTGTTATATTATTATTATATATTATATTATTATTATATATTATTATATTATTATTTTTGGATTTTTTTTACCCCCATTTCCGTGGTATCCAATTGTTACTATCTTGTCACATTGCTACAACTCCTGTACGGGCTCGGGAGAGACAAAGGTCGAAAGCCATGCGTCCTCCAAAACACAACCCAACCAAGCCCCACTGCTTCTTAACACAGCGCGCATCCAACCCGGAAGCCAGCCGTACCAATGTGTCGGAGGAAACACTGTGCACCTGGCGACCTGGTTAGCGTGCACTGCGCCCGGCACACCACATGAGTCACTAGTGCGCAATGAGACAAGGATATACCTACCGGCCAAACCTTCCCTAACCCAGATGACGCTAAGCCAACTGTGCGTCGCCCCATGGACCTCCTGGTCGCGGCCCGGCTGCGACAGAGCCTGGGCTCGAACCCAGAGTCTCTGGTGGCACAGCTAGCAAGCCGCACTGCTTCTTAACACAGTGCGCATCCAACCCGGAAGCCAGCCGCACCAATGTGTCAGAGGAAACACTGTGCACCTGGCGACCTGGTTAGCGTGCACTGCGCCCGGCCCGCCACATGAGTCACTAGTGCGCAATGAGACAACCCGCAATGCAGTGCCTTAGACCACTGCGCCACCCGGGAGGCCCTCATCATCATCATATTATATTATCATTTCAGTTTGTGAGTATGTGATTTGAGGGTTAGAAATGACCTGTACACTCTCGTTGGCTCGCCCTCGCTTCAAACTCGTTGCCAAACCCACTGGCTCCAGGTCATCTACAAGTCTCTGCTAGGTAAAGCACTGCCTTATCTCACTGGTCACCATAGCAGCACCCACCCGTAGCACGCTCTCCAGTAGGTACAGTGCCTTGCGAAAGTATTCGGCCCCCTTGAACTTTGCGACCTTTTGCCACATTTCAGGCTTCAAACATAAAGATATAAAACTGTATTTTTTTGTGAAGAATCAACAACAAGCGGGACACAATCATGAAGTGGAACGACATTTATTGGATATTTCAAACTTTTTTAACAAATCAAAACCTGAAAAATTGGGCGTGCAAAATTATTCAGCCCCCTTTAGTTAATACTTTGTAGCGCCACCTTTTGCTGCGATTACAGCTGTAAGTCGCTTGGGGTATGTCTCTATCAGTTTTGCACATCGAGAGACTGAATTTTTTTCCCATTCCTCCTTGCAAAACAGCTCGAGCTCAGTGAGGTTGGATGGAGAGCATTTGTGAACAGCAGTTTTCAGTTCTTTCCACAGATTCTCGAATGGATGCAGGTCTGGACTTTGACTTGACCATTCTAACACCTGGATATGTTTATTTTTGAACCATTCCATTGTAGATTTTGCTTTATGTTTTGGATCATTGTCTTGTTGGAAGACAAATCTCCGTCCCAGTCTCAGGTCTTTTGCAGACTTTTGCAGACAGGTTTTCTTCCAGAATGGTCCTGTATTTGGCTCCATCCATCTTCCCATCAATTTTAACCATCTTCCCTGTCCCTGCTGAAAAAAAGCAGGCCCAAACCATTATGCTGCCACCACCATGTTTGAGAGTGGGGATGGTGTGTTCAGCTGTGTTGCTTTTACTCCAAACATAACGTTTTGCATTGTTGCCAAAAAGTTCAATTTTGGTTTCATCTGACCAGAGCACCTTCTTCCACATGTTTGGTGTGTCTCCCAGGTGGCTTGTGGCAAACTTTAAACAACACTTTTTATGGATATCTTTAAGAAATGGCTTTCTTCTTGCCACTCTTCCATAAAGGCCAGATTTGTGCAATATACGACTGATTGTTGTCCTATGGACAGAGTCTCCCACCTCAGCTGTAGATCTCTGCAGTTCATCCAGAGTGATCATGGGCCTCTTGGCTGCATCTCTGATCAGTCTTCTCCTTGTATGAGCTGAAAGTTTAGAAGGACGGCCAGGTTTTGGTAGATTTGCAGTGGTCTGATACTCCTTCCATTTCAATATTATCGCTTGCACAGTGCTCCTTGGGATGTTTAAAGATTGGGAAATCTTTTTGTATCCAAATCCGGCTTTAAACTTCTTCGCAACAGTATCTCGGACCTGCCTGGTGTGTTCCTTGTTCTTCATGATGCTCTCTGCGCTTTTAACGGACCTCTAAGACTATCACAGTGCAGGTGCATTTATACGGAGACTTGATTACACACAGGTGGATTGTATTTATCATCATTAGTCATTTAGGTCAACATTGGATCATTCAGAGATCCTCACTGAACTTCTGGAGAGAGTTTGCTGCACTGAAATAGAGGGGCTGAATAATTTTGCACGCCCAATTTTTCACTTTTTGATTTGTTAAAAAAGTTTGAAATATCCAATAAATGTCGTTCCACTTCATGATTGTGTCCCACTTGTTGTTGATTCTTCACAAAAAAATACAGTTTTATATCTTTATGTTTGAAGCCTGAAATGTGGCAAAAGGTCGCAAAGTTCAAGGGGGCCGAATACTTTCGCAAGGCACTGTAATTTAACAAAGAAAGTGAAACTTAGCAAAGACAAAAACAAATAAACAATAAACTAATAACGAACCGTGACTACAGAGAATTCTACGTGCACTAACTCAAAACAATATCCCATAACCCACAGGTGGAAAAAAATGCTACTTAAGTATGATCTTAAGTGGACTTAATATTAATAGAGTGAAATACAATCCAGGTGGCGCAGTGGTTAAGGGCGCTGTTCCGCAGCGCCAGCTGTGCCATCAGAGACTCTGGGTTCGTGCCCAGGCTCTGTCGTAACCGGCCGCAACCGGGAGGTCCGAGGGGCAATGCACAATTGGCCTAGCGTCGTCCGGGTTAGGGAGGGCTTGGCCGGTAGGGATATCCTTGTCTCATCGTGCACCAGCGACTCCTGTGGCGGGCCGGGCGCAGTGCACGCTAACCAAGGTTGCCAGGTGCACAGTGTTTCCTCCGACACATTGGTGCGGCTGGCTTCCGGGTTGGATGCGCGCTGTGTTAAGAAGCAGTGCGGCTTGGTTGGGTTGTGTATCGGAGGACGCATGACTTTCAACCTTTGTCTCTCCTGAGCCCGGGATTTGTAGCGATGAGACAAGATAGTAGCTACTAAAAACAATTGGATGCCATGAAATTGGGGAGAAGAAAAAAATATATAAAAAAATAAAAAAATACAATAATTTAAATCTGAAGCCATTCTGCTCTGGAACACTACACTACTTAGCTCAAGTGATACAGTGCCTTCAGAAATTATTCATATCCCTTGACATATTCTACATTTTGTTATGTTACAGCCTGAAGTCATAATGCTTTAAATATATGTTTTTTCTTACCCATCTACATGCAATACCCCATAATGACAAAGTGAAATGATGTTTTTAGAAATGTTTGCACATTTATTGAAAATGAAATACAGAAATATCTCACTCACTTAAGTATTCACACCCCTGAGTCTATACTTTGTAGAAGCACCTTTGGCAGTGATTACAGCTGCAAGTCTTTCGAGGTAAGTCTCAAAGAGCTTTCCACACCTGGATTGTGCAACATTTGCCCATTATTTAAAAAAGTTATCAAGCTCTGTCAAATTGGTTGTTGATCATTGCTAGACAAAAATTGTCAAGGCTTGCAATAGATTTTCAAGTAGAATTAGGTCAAAGCTGTAACTCAGCCACTCAGGAACATTCACTGTCTTCTTGGTAAGCAACTCCAGTGTAGGTTTGGCCTTGTGTTTTAGGTTATTGTTCTGCTGAAAGGTGAATTAATCTCCCAGTGTCTGATGGAAAGCAGACTGAACCAGGTTTTCCTTTAGGATTTTGTCTGTCCTTAGCTCCATTCCGTTTCTTTTTTACCCTGTAAAACTCCCCAGTCCTTAACGATTACAAGCATACCCATAACATGATGTAGCCACCACTATGCTTAAAAATATTAAGAGTGGTATTCAATAATGTGTTGTATTGGATTTGCCCCAACCATAAAACATTGTATTCAGGGCAAAAAGTGAATTGCTTTGCCACATTTTTTTAAATATTACTTTAGTGCCTTACTACAAACAGGATGTTTTAAAGTCACCATTGGCCGCATGGTGAAAGCCTTGCGAAAGTATTCGGCCCCCTTGAACTTTGCGACCTTTTGCCACATTTCAGGCTTCAAACATAAAGATATAAAACTGTATTTTTTTGTGAAGAATCAACAACAAGCGGGACACAATCATGAAGTGGAACGACATTTATTGGATATTTCAAACTTTTTTAACAAATCAAAAAGTGAAAAATTGGGCGTGCAAAATTATTCAGCCCCTTTACTTTCAGTGCAGCAAACTCTCTCCAGATGTTCAGTGAGGATCTCTGAATGATCCAATGTTGACCTAAATGACTAATGATGATAAATACAATCCACCTGTGTGTAATCAAGTCTCCGTATAAATGCACCTGCACTGTGATAGTCTCAGAGGTCCGTTAAAAGCGCAGAGAGCATCATGAAGAACAAGGAACACACCAGGCAGGTCCGAGATACTGTTGTGAAGAAGTTTAAAGCCGGATTTAGATACAAAAATATTTCCCAAGCTTTAAACATCCCAAGGAGCACTGTGCAAGCGATAATATTGAAATGGAAGGAGTATCAGACCACTGCAAATCTGCCAAGAAAGACCTGGCCGTCCCTCTAAACTTTCAGCTCATACAAGGAGAAGACTGATCAGAGATGCAGCCAAGAGGCCCATGATCACTCTGGATGAACTGCAGAGATCTACAGCTGAGGTGGGAGACTCTGTCCATAGGACAACAATCAGTCGTATATTGCACAAATCTGGCCTTTATGGAAGAGTGGCAAGAAGAAAGCCATTTCTTAAAGATATCCATAAAAAGTGTTGTTTAAAGTTTGCCACAAGCCACCTGGGAGACACACCAAACATGTGGAAGAAGGTGCTCTGGTCAGATGAAACCAAAATTGAACTTTTTGGCAACAATGCAAAACGTTATGTTTGGCGTAAAAGCAACACCCTGAACACACCATCCCCACTGTCAAACATGGTGGTGGCAGCATCATGGTTTGAGCCTGCTTTTCTTCAGCAGGGACAGGGAAGATGGTTAAACTTGATGGGAAGATGGATGGAGCCAAATACAGGACCATTCTGGAAGAAAACCTGATGGAGTCTGCAAAAGACCTGAGACTGGGACGGAGATTTGTCTTCCAACAAGACAATGATCCAAAACATAAAGCAAAATCTACAACGGAATGGTTCAAAAATAAACATATCCAGGTGTTAGAATGGCCAAGTCAAAGTCCAGACCTGAATCCAATCGAGAATCTGTGGAAAGAACTGAAAACTGCTGTTCACAATTGCTCTCCATCCAACCTCACTGAGCTCGAGCTGTTTTGCAAGGAGGAATGGGAAAAAAATTCAGTCTCTCGATGTGCAAAACTGATAGAGACATACCCCAAGCGACTTACAGCTGTAATCGCAGCAAAAGGTGGCGCTACAAAGTATTAACTTCAGGGGGCTGAATAATTTTGCACGCCCAATTTTTCAGTTTTTGATTTGTTAAAAAAGTTTGAAATATCCAATAAATGTCGTTCCACTTCATGATTGTGTCCCACTTGTTGTTGATTCTTCACAAAAAAATACAGTTTTATATCTTTATGTTTGAAGCCTGAAATGTGGCAAAAGGTCGCAAAGTTCAAGGGGGCCGAATACTTTCGCAAGGCACTGTATATATTCTGCACATCTACCATTCCAGTGTTTAATTGCTATTTTGTAATTACTTCGCCACCATGGCCTATTTATTGCCTTACCTCCCTTATCCTACCTCATTTCCACATACTGTATATAGAGTTTTTCTACTGTATTATTGACTGTATGTTTGTTTGTTCCATGTGTAACTCTGTGTTGTTGTATGTGTCAAACTGCTTTGCTTTATCTTGGCCAAGTCGCAGTTGCAAATGAGAACGTGTTCTCAACTAGCCTACCTGGTTAAATAAAGGTTAAATAAAAAAATATATAAATAATAATAAAAACATTTTTTTTACTTCGCCATAATAAAGAACACATTTTATTAACAATGGCAACACTGCCATGTTGATCTGAGCCTAGCTGTTGGAAAACCACATTACATGCTGACCAGACCGCGCGTGCATCCGTGTGCGCCATCGCACGCATTTTGACGCAATCAGGACACGCAGGTTGAAATATCAAAATGAACTCTTAACCAACTATACTAATTTGGGGACAGATCAAAAAGCATTAAACATTTATGCCAATTTAGCCAGCTAGCTTGCTGTTGCTAGCTAATTTGTCCTGGGATATAAACATTTGGTTGTTATTTTACCTGAAACGCACAAGGTTCTCTACTCCAACAATTAATCCACAGATAAAAAGGTAAACCAATTTAGTTTCTAGTAATCTCTCCTCCTTCAGGCTTCTTCTTCTTCTTTTGACTTTATATGGCGGTTGGCAACCAACTTTAAGGTGCATTACCACAGCCGACTGGACTAGAGTATGGACCTCAGTTCATCTTTCAAACATCTATGTGGGTATATGCTTCTAAAAACCAATGAGGAGATGGGAGAGGCGGCACTTGCATGGCGTCAATCCTCACAAAGAGAACTAAATTATATTTTAGCACCTGGCTACGCAGACACTCGTTGACGTACACCAGCAGTGTGGGTGCAATGATTGAATAACATGTATGTATATATTTATTTTGCAACGCTCGTGCACACGACACTAGACGTGTAGTCAGCATGTAGTGTCCGATTTTTATCTGTCGCAGATGAACCACCCCCGACTTCATTCCTCGACTGTCGTTTGCAATTTGTTGCTTTCGCTTCACCATTCAAACGTGCCGGATATCTGCGGTGCAGCTCGTGGCAACGTCATCTCGCTGTCTGCGTTTAAATTAGAAAGTCAATGTCAATGTGACCCGCCAGATTCAGAAGTTTGAAAATTACATAAAAAAAACAACAACGTAAAAACACCATTATATTCCTGCCCCCCAAAAACCTACAACTGAACATAATTTATGATAGTTTTATTTTATTTTCATTTCAGTTTTTGTTTACTTGCTTGTGACCCTGCTATTTTGGTCTGAGCAGAGATTATAAAAATACCCTCAGAGGTGGTGATAGTACATTGTGTGTAATCTTGAACACCAGACAGATCTTTCTCTCCTCCATGATCGATTGCCAGTAATCTGAGCCCCCCCCCCCCCCCCCCCCCCCCCCACACACACACACACACACACAAATGGCTTAAGTGCAGGGGGAGAGGCAGAAATGGAGTGATGGAGAGAAGTATTATTGATGATGTTCGCTAATGACTGTTGAGAGCTGAGCTGCAGTGGTTCACGCGGACACTCCCCTGCCTGCCTGCCTGCTGGAATATAGGAGACAACAAGAAAGAGGGAGAAGAGCAGAGATTGAACATTTATGTATTTATGACTGTGTTATGGCAAGATCTATGAAATAATGAATTTAACAATGCTCCATTTAAATAACTTAGTAGCATAATAAGAAGCTCAATATTGTCATTGCTTTCAGAATGACATTTGTTTACATTATACTGTTATTGTTAAGGATGTTGAAGAAGAGATTGGGGATGTCTCCATTTGACCGTGCATTACTTAATTTAATTACTTTTAGTTGAGGTTTCCTGTTCCGCTTCTATTTGGTTTTTCCTGTTGGGTCTTTTCTGGAGTCACTTGTTATTGGCAGATTAAGAAAGAGCCTGACATTCCCCATGACACATCTTCAAAGACTGACTGGAGAACACTGATTATCATTCCAGCATGAGGTCCTCTTTGACAGGTGTCAAAGTGTGATGGTTTTGGGCCAATATGCTACAAACCCACATGAAAAATACTATGTTATACTATGGTATAACTACTATAGTGTTCACTGTAGTATTTTTTTTCCTGTTAAGTCCACAAAAACACTACAGTGAATACTGTAGTATTCACTGTAGTATACTGTAGTATGCACAGTTAACTATAGTATAAATAATGTAGTAAAAGAAAACTGTAATATATACTGAAGTAATTAATGTAGTGTTTTTGCAGATTCTAGTACACTAGTATTTACTGTATTGTTTTTCAGAATGTACTATACTATTGTATTTACTGTAGTGTTTTTGCGGACTGTAGTATACTGTAGTTATTTTGAAGACATTACTGTCGTATTTACTATTGTGTTTTTGTTTAGTTATCTTTGATTATCATAGAAGTGGGGGATTTTTCCTTCAGGAAACTTACTGGAGAACTACTAAAAGAGCACATTTTCCATAACCTGTAGGACTGGGGTCTAAACAGAGCTTCTGTGCTTTTCCATAACCTGTAGGACTGGGGTCTAAACAGAGCTTCTGTGCTTTTCCATAACCTGTAGGACTGGGGTCTAAACAGAGCTTCTGTGCTTTTCCATAACCTGTAGGACTGGGGTCTAAACAGAGCTTCTGTGCTTTTCCATAACATGTAGGACTGGGGTCTAAACAGAGCTTCTGTGCTTTTCCATAACCTGTAGGGAACACAATATATGTAGGTTTCTCACTTGTGGGTGGCACAACTTGCAATATGGGTAAGGGGAATGGGCAGGGTATATGTCAATTAAATCCTATAATATTTACTATAGTTGCAGACTGTAATGTTTTTGCAGACATTACTGTAGTATTTACTACAGTGTATTTTTTTTCTACTGATAATACTGTAGTGTTTACTATAATATTCTACAACATTCTATAGTAAGTAAGTACTACAAATGATCGAGGGATAATACAACGAACCCAGTCCTACAGGTTATGGAAAAGCACAGAAGCTCTGTTTAGAACCCAGTCCTACAGGTTATGGAAAAGCACAGAAGCTCTGTTTAGAACCCAGTCCTACAGGTTATGGAAAAGCACAGAAGCTCTGTTTAGACCCCAGTCCTACAGGTTATGGAAAAGCACAGAAGCTCTGTTTAGACCCCAGTCCTACAGGTTATGGAAAAGCACAGAAGCTCTGTTTAGACCCCAGTCCTACGGGTTATGGAAAAGCACAGAAGCTCTGTTTAGACCCCAGTCCTACATGTTATGGAAAAGCACAGAAGCTCTGTTTAGAACCCAGTCCTACAGGTTATGGAAAAGCACAGAAGCTCTGTTTAGACCCCAGTCCTACAGGTTATGGAAAAGCACAGAAGCTCTGTTTAGAACCCAGTCCTACAGGTTATGGAAAAGCACAGAAGCTCTGTTTAGACCCCAGTCCTACAGGTTATGGAAAAGCACAGAAGCTCTGTTTAGAACCCAGTCCTACAGGTTATGGAAAAGCACAGAAGCTCTGTTTAGAACCCAGTCCTACAGGTTATGGAAAAGCACAGAAGCTCTGTTTAGACCCCAGTCCTACAGGTTATGGAAAAGCACAGAAGCTCTGTTTAGACCCCAGTCCTACAGGTTATGGAAAAGCACAGAAGCTCTGTTTAGACCCCAGTCCTACGGGTTATGGAAAAGCACAGAAGCTCTGTTTAGACCCCAGTCCTACATGTTATGGAAAAGCACAGAAGCTCTGTTTAGAACCCAGTCCTACAGGTTATGGAAAAGCACAGAAGCTCTGTTTAGACCCCAGTCCTACAGGTTATGGAAAAGCACAGAAGCTCTGTTTAGAACCCAGTCCTACAGGTTATGGAAAAGCACAGAAGCTCTGTTTAGACCCCAGTCCTACAGGTTATGGAAAAGCACAGAAGCTCTGTTTAGACCCCAGTCCTACAGGTTATGGAAAAGCACAGAAGCTCTGTTTAGACCCCAGTCCTACAGGTTATGGAAAAGCACAGAAGCTCTGTTTAGAACCCAGTCCTACAGGTTATGGAAAATGTGTTCTTTTAGTATATTCTAGTATTTTTTTCATGTGGGATGGGACATGGCCAGGAAAGATGCAATGTAACATGTACATGGCCAGGAGAGCTACTGCAAACAAACAAACACACATTATTCCATTATCCATGTGTAAAGAACGTCACGCTGCTTGTTTAGCGAGTACCACTTCCTCCCGATTCGTCTCACATGAGGCTCAAACCCAGGACCTCTGCTTTGCTAGCACACATGACAGCCCTCCTGAAGCATCTTACTAGTCGCGCCACATGAAAAGCTAGATATTTGGTAGTGCAAGTGGGGACACTTCAGGCTGAAGAGTAAGTTTCACACATTGCATGCTCTAATATTCTCCCAGGCGGCGAGTTGAGTCTCTTTGAGAAGTCCTTTACTGGAGACGGCCGCTCCTGCTTTTTAAATATTTACGAGTCAATTGATAGGGGCCGGGTGCTTGACTCTGGCAGCCAGCCGCACCTGTCCCCTCTGTCCCCTGACAGACCCCGTGTTCCGGCTATCTCTGCCACCACACAAGGGGATATCATCAGACATCATCACTCATAAGTCCCCAATGCTCCCCATGCTCACAGCCTAATGACATAGAATACACTGCAGTAGTACACCACACGCTTCTGATTGGAAACAAAATGGAGAGGAAAATGAATGCAAATCAAATAGAGCCTGATGAGCACATAAATCATCAGACCAAGACATTACGCTGTTACTTTCAATCATGCTGAGATACTTGTGTTCCTTACCCTAATATAATTTACTGGAGAGAATTTGTTTATGTGAACTCAGCTAAATGTGATTATGATATTAAGTGTTCCTGTTAGCCGTGTGTAAACTGAGATTAGACGTCTGCTGTCCTGCTTTATTCTGAGGGCCCCTGTGTCCTTTGAACTGAGATGGATTGGTGACTCCTGACCTCTGACCATGACCTGAGGCTGAGGGAAGGACCACTGACTTGCTCTTTTTATAGTTTATGCAACCACTTTACCTGCACGCTGTCTATAGGATGATGATGATGATGATGATGGAGTACAGTTAGACTTTTCAACATTTTCCCATGTAGCTGCTTGAAGCTGAATTCCAAATTGACCCCTGGCCTCTATCCTCTAGGCACTTTAGTTGATCTGAAAGGATTGGCTAGATGTATCCGATATGGCAAGATGCCCTTTTAGCCTATCAAAGGGCAAGATGGAACTATTACCATGATGCTCTCAGATGTACTGTTTGTAAAGGGTATGGTTTAGGGGAGATATGGGATTCATTATGGGGGCAACTGTTTGTGTGTTGTCATTCTGACCCCTCCCTCTCTCCTCTCCCCCCTCTCCACCCACCCAGGGAGGCCATCAACAGACTGTGTGAAGCTGTGCCTGGGGGTAAAGGGGCCTGGAGGAGGAAGGTGAGCGAACGTATTTTGATGCAACACTAGTTCAATTGTGTGTGTGTGTGTGTGTGTGATGCTAAGCCCAGGCTCTGTGCTCCTGTCCTGTAGAACATTAACAAGGCCCTGCAGTCCGTCATGGGGAAGAGTAACCTTCGCTTCGCTGGTATGAGCATCGCTGTCAACATCTCTATAGAGGGGCTCAGCTTGCTCATCCCCACCACACGACAGGTTGGAGATCTCTTCAACTAACGCAACACAAACAATACATGTCAATCTTTAGAAACCTGTTTTCCTAACAGGATAGCTGATTTGTAGATTATTTGATGTGATGAAGGACTGATATAAAAGCTGCACCTCCCTCTCTTCCTCTTTCATAGGTGATAGCACACCATCCCATGCAGTCCATCTCCTTTGCCTCTGGGGGAGACACGGTGAGAGTTTGTAGCATAAGTGCACTTTGTGCTTTCCTTTCTCTGTCTGTTTGTTGACATGGGCCGCTTGGCAGACTGCATGTCTGACTTGGTTGCTTTTGACCGCTTTCCAATCCCTTGACTTCACGATCAATAAGCCCTCTAATGCAATTATATCCTAATTCATCAGAGTTTATTGAGGTTTTTCCCTCTGTTGCAGGACACGCCCGATTATGTTGCTTATGTGGCCAAAGATCCAGTCAATCAGAGAGGTATCTCCTTACACACTATTCCGTTTACTATTGTATTTCATAAACAGAAACAAAGCTATGCAGTTTCTTCCTGGCGTTAAACTCATTAGGATTTTCTGGCATAATGGTTTACTAATGTTTGTTTAACTTAAAGATATAGGTTTTTCAATTTTTTTTCTTGAAAATATAAGTAGTTATCCTCACAGTGGCGTTGCGTAACTCATATCCTCCATGTTCTCTTCAGCATGCCATATCCTGGAGTGTTGTGACGGTTTAGCTCAGAATGTCATCAGCACCATCGGGCAGGCCTTCGAACTGCAGTTTAAACAGTACCTCCACAGCCCTCCCAAAGCCATCCCCACCATGGAAAGGTGAGACAGGGCCACTGCAGTGAATCTGGGATGATAGAGGGAAGTGAACCAGCAACCATCAGGTTTCCAGACTAGCACACTACAAACTGTTCCAAAAGCCCAGACCATTGGCTGTTGTTGTAATGCGCTAACTTATCTGTAGTCAATAAACCAACACTCATCCATCGCACACCACTGGATCGACTGTTTGACAGTGTGTACAATGACACACAGGCTTGAAATGAGCACCACAATCGACATGTAACCACATGCACCATGGTCAGTGTGCACAAGCACTGCACTCAATATATGGTTGTGTCTGGAAAGACAAAGACTTTACACACACATGCACTCAGTGTGTTCATTCTGTGTGGTTCTCACGGAATTGGTACAGTGCAAGTATGGTGTGCTACTTAAAGCGTTGACTTGCATTTTCCACAGACACACGCTCAACTCGATATGAAACTCAAACATTTTTAGCTCAGTCACTTGCTAGAAATGTGATATGCGGTGCTCAGATTTCAGTCCATCGAAATCAAAACTGTTATTTAAAGCAGAGTGTGTATCTCCTGCTACCAACAATAGAACCATTCAACTCTAGTGTTTACGTTATCGAATGTGGAGGAGGTATCTGATCCCTTGCCTTGTCATATTTGGGAATTAAATTACCTCTTCTTATCGTGTCACCTCAGGAACATCAGGACAGAAGACTCGGCGTGGGGAGATGACGAGGACTCGTTGGAGCACGACTACTACAACAGCATCCCTGGGAAGGTGCCTCCTTTTGGGGGAGTGGTGGACTCAAGGCTGAAGCCTTGTACGGCCTTGCTGGGCCACATCCACAGCCAACCAGAGAGCAAGGCAGTGCAGGTGATTCCCCAGCCCCCAGCCTCCACCCTCACCACCAAACCCTTTGATATAGTATTTCTGGACACATGACTAACGACCTTGCCTGGCTTTTCAACATAAAGTCTCAGAGAAGAGAGAGAACTGTGAGCATACAGTAGCAGGGAACCCAATAACTGTCTTGTAGATGTGCCTGCTACATAATTACAAGAGATTGATATCACTCAAGATAGAAACCAGGCCTCTGGGTTATCTAATTGGTGAGAGGAAAGTCTTGCTCATACCCTGCAGCCTATACAGAGGATTCAAACATAAGGTGTCTGTAGAAGTGGAACTATTTATTACCAGGTGGTCTGAAGAGTCATAAAGAAGTACATGTCTACTATTAGTAATGCTAATGTGAGTTTTGGGCATCTGTTTTTAGATGGGTTCTCCATCCAGGAGAGAGACAGCTTCCTGCCCTTCAGGTCAGCTGTGCTACGAGCTTCACTGGGATACTGAAAACAACGGCAGCTCAGGTGAGACACCATGTGGTCTGATATGGTACTGCACATCACAATACTGCAAGTTCCAGATATTACAATGTTTGTGGATACTTAATTTTTTAAGTAAGAATATTGCAGAGAGTATGTAAGTAGCAATGTATTAGTAAACTGAGTTGTGATTGACAGGTCTGACATCAGATGGTTACCAGCGGGCAGACGGCCAGACTCCGGGGAGCAGGGACTATGAGGAGCACCTATATGTGAACACCCAGAGTCTGGAGGGATTGGAGCAGGGAGCAGAGGGCCACAGGGGGGCCAGGGGGCCAGACAGCCCCATGAAAGACATCTTTGACATGAGTGAGTCTCATCAACAGCTATCCATCCACTGAACACAGCCACTGACACAATAGAGATATTATTATTCAAGATGAAGGGAGCATCTGGGAAATAGGGTTGGCATGTATGGATGATGTCATTCATGTTACAGGTTCCACGTGTGTGCCTTGCACGTGTTCTCACTTTTCCTGGTTCTCTGTAGGACCCTTTGAGGATGCTCTAAAGATGCACGAGGCTGGTGGTGTCGGTGGTAACGGTGGGGTGTGTGTTTTGAAGAACCAGTGGCCCAGCCCGCCCCGACGTCGTGCCCCTGTCGCCCCTACAGAGGAGCAGCTCCGGCGGGAGGCCTGGTACCACGGTCGTATGAGCCGCCGTGATGCTGAGAAACTGCTGGTCCGAGACGGGGACTTCCTGGTACGAGACAGTGCCACCAACCCAGGCCAGTATGTCCTGACAGGCATGCACTGTGGTCTGCCCAAACACCTGCTACTGGTGGACCCAGAGGGAGTGGTGAGTGATAATCACCTTCTGGCATTTAACAGCAGTCACCTATTGACGTGTGAAAATTCTACTTAACTGGAAATTAGGATTTGCCCCATAGAGTATATATTTTATATGGAAATGGTGTCAGCCACTTAGCTATAGCCTAGCATTAGCATTGTTGAGTGCAAAACAATGGTATCAGAAGTATTCTTGTTAGCATCCTTAAATATGTGGTGACCTGCTAACATCTGTTAGCCCACTCCTCCTCGTCACTGTCAGGTACGCACCAAAGACATGCTGTTTGAGAGCATTAGTCACCTGATCAGCTACCACCTGAAGAACGAGCTGCCCATCGTGGCGGCCGAGAGCGAGCTGCACCTCAAACAGGTGGTCCGGAGGAAACAGTGACCCAGCCAGACACGGAGGGGATGACTTTCTGGAATGGTAAGAGACAGGAATGACAGCCCAAAGGGATTGTGCTCAGCACTGCCTAGTTCTAGATTCAAATGACTGTCTTGTGATAACCTTTGTTTCAGTGTGGGCAGATTATTGATACATGATACTGTATTAATAAAGTTTATGTTCTAGATTTTAGTCTTGTACTGGTCTAGTTCTCTAATATGTGTTTGAGTGATATCCTTTCAAATTGTGCCTGTTTCACCAGGAGTCAGAGGTGTGTCCATGTAAGCCCAAGGGAGGAAGATCTTCACTGCCATATCCATATCCCCAGAATCAGAGCTTTCACTGGGGTAGGAGGACACAGGCGACTCCCTCTGCCCTGGACACAGGAGCATTGCTACAGTACTTGGCTTCCTCCCGCAGTGCCCACAACTGTCCACCATTTCCGCCTGAACTCTCAGCATGCAGTCATTAAGCTAACAAACACCTGGATGCCTCAGAACGGGAGGTAACAGACCAGACAATCACAAGGAGGGAATTCTAGGTCAGAGGTCACAGATGGTCCGAGGTCAGATGACATCATCACAGTGACAAACAGTAGTTGTTCCATAGGAAATCATTATTTTCGAGTGCATGATGATGTTGCAGCTCATACTGAATTTCAAACTGCTGTAGTCATGCACAGTCCCAGAATGATTTGGGTTCCCTGTGTCTTTCACTGAACAAATGTGAACATTCATAGACAAAAACATTGTAAATGATATGTAAGAAAATCCTGGCAGAAAAATATCACTCAATTGTTTCATCAGAAAGCAGTTCTTTGCTCCTCAGACATTGGGATGCTTTAATGGACTTTTATATACTGTTCATCTGCAGCAGTAGGAACTGCACCTTCATGAGTTTTATTCATATGTAGTCTCAGGACCAAATTCTGCAGGCTTTAAATATCTGATAGCATATGCTTTAGAGGTACAGTACTAACCAGACACAAACCTAAAAATTGTGTCTGTCCCTCTGTTCCCTCAATATCCACAAGACTACATAACACAAAATACATGGGCAGAACTCTGAATATCAATGTGATTGTTCAATTATAACCACATACTTGTCAACGTGTTTGTATCGGACAGTCGGCTCGTCATTGAATACCTACCCGAGTTGTGTATTATCAAGCCTACTGTATGAAGAGAGCACTGGTCAGAGCCTGTACTCTCAGAAGGCAGACTACAGTACTACAAATGACTCAGTGTATATATGATGAACATCTCCTCAGTTCAGTGCCTTAATTGTCCATGTGTTTCATATCTTTCCTCTCAAATCGCTTGTACAGTGTCATACATTCTACATCTACCACCGAAGAAATACAGTAGTGTGGAATGTATGTATGCCCTGAGAGCAAATGACACATTTTCTTGCCATGCCAAACCATACTTTAATCAATGAATAGAGTGGACTGAAAGAAATCACCCATTTTTCTTGTGAAACTTTCTATAAGCTGCTGATTAATGGGGGGGATACTGTATACTGTAGCACCTCCCACAGTGTGTTCTGATTGGTTGTCCTATTATGTGCTTCCTGTTCTATTGTACGAGTCCTCCAATCAATAATCGTTGCAGGCATGGGCCCTAACGGTTTTGATCAGGATTCTGTGTTAAATTCTGTGTTAATGGCAACATGTTTGATCAATCGATAGGGGATCCTTTGGTCTCTGCTGTATCTTTGTCTCAAAGGGGAAAGAGAGAGGACATTGCTTTCTGTGATGTTAGTATACTTTATGCAACTTTTCTAAAAGGACCCCTTTGCTTCCTCAGGGCTTTCTGGTATCTACTCTTCTTTAAACTAAATGCATTTTTGCAATAAAATATGTCAAAATTAATGTTATTCAAATGTGCCTGATTTAGGGCTGACCTCAATTGGTCGATGTTTGGTCGTTAGGCTGTTGGTCGACCAATAATGTTTTAGACGATCAAGGATCTCTGTACTTTGCTCCGTTCATCTTTCCCTCGATCCTGACTAGTCTTCCAGTCCCTGTCGCTGAAAAACATCCCCACAGCATGATGCTGCCACCACCATGCTTCACTGTAGGCATGGCCTTTCTCATGGTCTGAGAGTCCTTTATGTGCCTTTTGGCAAACTCCAAGCAGACTGTCACATGCCTTTCACTGAGGAGTGGCTTCCGTCTGGCCACTTTACCATAAAGGCCTGATTGGTAGAGTGCTGCAGAGATGGGAGAACCTACCAGAAGGACAACTATCCCCCCAGAGGAACTCTGGAGCTCTGTTAGTGACCATCGGGTTCTTGGTCACCTCCCTGACCAAGGCCCTTCTCCCCCGATGGCTCAGTTTGGACTGGCCTCTAGGAAGCATCTTGGTGGTTCCAAACGTCTTCCATTTAAGAATGATGGAGACCACTGTGTTCTTGGGGACCTTCAATACTGCAGAAATGTTTTGTTACCCTTCCCCAGATCTGTGCCTCAACACAATCCTGTCTCTGAGCTCTACAGACAATTCCTTCAACCTCATGACTTTTTTCTCTGACATGCACTGTCAACTGTAGGACCTTATGTAGACAGATGTGTGCCTTTCCAAATAATGTCCAATCAATTTAATTTACCATAGGTTGATTCCAATCAAGTTGTGGAAACATCTCGAGGGTCAATGGAAACGGGATGCACCTGAGCTCAATTTCGAGCCTCATAGCAAAGGGTCTGAATACTTATGTAAATAAGCTATTTCTGGTTTTTTTTATATAGATTTGCAAACATTTCTAACAACCTATTTTTTCTTTGCCATTATGGGGTATTCTGTGTAGATTGATGAGGAAAATATTTTATTTAATCAATTTTAGAATAAGATTGTAATGTAGCCTCCAGATGCATCGCCATGCGCCTCCCACATTTTGTAACAATGCGGAAGGGTCTGTATAGCTCAGCATTGACATGCTTAGTTGATGGTAGGTGGGAGAGGTACATACTGTATAAACACAAACTCACTTCCTTGACAACAGCTCTGCACTATTCCGTGAAGCGCAAGAAGTATGAATGCTCTGACTTCTGCTGAGGCCATATCCGTAAATGCCATAAATGCGCCCAGATGCACAATGCACTTCTCACTCCAGAATGCGCTCTCTCCTGCCAATTTGTGCACATTCATTGTTTCATAACTTAATTGTGTGAATTGTTTGCATTTCATTGTTATTGTATATCATTTCCCCATTGCATATATCACCAGTAGTACATGTACCATTAACTCCGATAATGTCTATGTTTATGCATTCAATATTATTAATCCAATGTTCCTGTTCTTATTCTCGGAGTTGACACATTGTTTGCAGAGTGCACAACCTATGCTACACCTGTGAGAAAAAAAGTTTGGGTTTGTTTAAATCCATTTAGGCGTTCTGTCAATTTAGTCATTGTCTTTTGTTTAGAGCGCCCTTGTCAATGTTGAGTAAGTAAGCCCATAGGCTACCTGGCCTGTGCGCAAACCTAGTCATATAAATGTGCCCATTGGGGATCTGATTGGCTTAACGCACCACCACTAATGACCTGTGTTTTCTTTACCTCAAACACCAAGAAAACGAAGCCTGTTTCTATATCCATTGAGAACGACAATACTTTGTTCCTCAATGTATCTGAAAAATCTTTCCAGCTCTCTCCCTTTCGATAACCACTCAAATGTCATGCTCTGATCCAGTGGAAACATAATACAATAGGCTTCTTATCAGTGCCTGGCTTGACTTGGACTGAAATATGTTCCGGTACTCATTTTGGGTGCTGGTACTGTTTATATTTAGGTGCAGGAACTCCACAATACCTTTGAGCTACTAATATTATTTAAGGGGAACAGGAGCTTAAACAGTATAACATTTGAGGTGCTGGTATTCAGCTCCGTTGAGGTCTTGTCACGGACCGGCTCCTCTCCCGTAACAAAGAGGCAACAAACAAAAATATATTTACTAACTAAAGTAAACTATAAACAAGTAACAATAGCGTGTGTAGTCAGTAGTGTGAGTGAGTGGTTGCAAAATAAAATAAATTAATTTAAAATGAAAGAAGTGAGTGGTTGCGTGCATAGATGGTGATAATGACAGGTCTTGAGAGGTGCCAAAACAAACGAACCAAAAATTGACCGAGGTAAAAAGAGTTTCAAGTTGGATATTCGCGCTTTCAAACCACTTGAGCCACAGACTCCAAATAAGTGTCATGGTGTTGCGCACAACATTGTACAGGTCTTATTTTCACGATTTGGACCTTAATTCGCTTTAAAAAGCTAATAAACATGTGGAAATGCAAGCAGTATTTTGTATCATGTTGAATCAGTTAGGGAGCGTAAACAAAGTACAAACTTTTTTTAAATTTGAATTTCAATAGCTCCTTGGTCATGTGACCTACTGGGAGCACATGTCAGCCCCCACCGATATCCCTGGCCTAGCCTAAAACAGAGGAAATCGATGAAAAGCTTCTGCATGTTAGTCCTATCACTTTTGAGCTTTTAGTATTTATTTATCCAATAAATAAACATCTAAACAAGGAGGTAGAGGCAGGATTTTGGTTTCTTTCTACGTCTTTATTGTAAGAATATCATACAAAATATATTCAATCAGTAGGCTCATCACACAATTGAGACAAGAGATACATTCTTGTTACTCAATACAAGTAATTATCTATAAATACATTTCTCTTTCTGATACCAGAAAACCATACCTGTCAATGTCTATCCAGTTCAACGCTAGTCATGAAGGGGCTAGCCTCTTATGTCTTTCCAAGGATACACGTACTGTATGCAGAACAGACCCGTTGCTTTCAGTAAGTGTGTACATATACTGTAGTTAGTAGAGGGTATAGTACAGTGATGGGTCCCATAGCCCGTTGTGTCTTGCATTGCACAGGGAGTACACTGCCTGTGGGGGTCAGTAACCCTGGTCCTTGTGTGACATCCTCAGGATCTGCAGTAAGAGCTCTTGGACCTCCTCATCCATCCGGCCCTGAGGAAGATACAACAAGTCTCATTCACATCCCCTCAACTACACAACAACACTTCATATTGCACTGACCCGATAATGACGTGTCTTCTACAAAGGTGCATAGAGTTGTACTTACCTGTACAGCAGCCAGTAGATGGGATCGGTATACAGCTACAACTTGTCTGTGCTTTCGTTCCCAATCCTGTAATAAGATATACAATACAGACAGTATGCTCCAGCATTCTTTAAACCATGAACCTCTGTATTTGTTTTGGCTCAGTGATGCCCTCACCTGGAGCTCCTTGGAGAGTACAGCCACTCTGTTCTGCAGCGCCACCTGCTGGCCAGGGTTCACAGGAGGGACTCTCTCAGAGTGGGAGTGAGAGGAGGAGTGGGAAGAGGAGAGTCCCAGAGGAGGACTCAGGGCCCCCAGAGCCTCCTTCAGACGGAAAACCTCCTTAGACAGCTCCATTATCTACACAGGGAGATCACAGATCCCTTCATTTCCCATGGTCTTTTTCTCAGTTCCAAATCACACTCATGCCCTCACACTTCAGCACTATGTGTTGATCTAAATGGAATGGACAGTAACATGGTCAAATTCCACCCAGCTTACCAGAGGGCAGGTTGCCTGATGACTTATACTGAATTTAATTCCACTGCTCTATTTATTTATCGCTACGTACTTTCAGTCTGAGACCGCCATCGTAAAAGTCATTTCTGCTGATGTTAAAGAGTGGGGCATTGTACAAAACAAGTCATCAGCGATTGGATCGTCTCTAACCAATCAGAGTATCAAAGCCAATGATTTTACCCACATGTGTTCAGGCTCTGGCCCAACCCATTGGTTTCTTTGACCAATCAAAATGGTTTGAATGTGTTCGCATTCGAGAAGTCATGAGGGAGGAGATCAAATCCAGACTCATCATGGAGAAGAAACATTAGTTGGTGTGGCGTTTGGCCTAAGCGATGTGGATGGGTAGCCAGGCAAAGGGGTAGGGTCTAGGGGTCGATTTCCAAATAAAGTACAGTGTCGCTCAATTTAACTTCTACCATCTGTGTCTCTGTCTCACCTTGCGGTCCTTCTCCTTGACCAGGCCCTGGGAGTCCTGGATGTCTTTGTGGAGCTCCTGGACGTGGCTGGACTGGGCCTGCAGGTCAGCCAGCTGCTGTTGCGCCGTGGCCACCTGAGCCTCGGCCACCTGACGTTCACTCTTATTAAACAGAGCCTCCCGCTGCACCTGGAACACCTGTTGGGAGGGAGACCGGGAGAAAGAAAGAGGTTTTATTTTATTTATGGTTTCACACACCGGATAGATGCAGTGAAATGTGTTGTTTTACAGGGTTAGCCATAGTAGTACAGCGCCTCTAGAAAGGGGGGGATAGATGAAGGGAAAAGGCTGTAAGGAGATATAGAACACACACAGAAATAAAGCAAAAGGAGTCTGTAGTCTGTGGCTTTTAGTCAACTCTTGAGTTAATGTTTGTCTCTAACTTTCTTCAAATTCTCAGTATTTTGGTAAACAAGAACACACACACACACACACACACACACACACACACACACACACACACACACACACACACACACACACACACACACACACACACACCTCGGTGCAGGTCTTCTCATGTTTGCGTGTGAGGTCGTTGAATCGGGCGGTGAGTGTGTTGATGTCAGCCTGCAGTGAGAGGCGCTGGGACTCGTGGTCCTCCTTGGACACCAGGCCCTGTTCCAAAGCCTTCTGGGACCTCATGTCTCTCAGCTCTGTCTCCTTCACACTCAGAGCATCCTTGGCCTCTGCCGCACTGCTCTCACTGGCCTGCAGAGCGCGCTGCAGCTCCAACTGATACAACAGGAACAGTAGACAGCATGAAGTCAGGAAGTACTACTTTCGTAGTACTGTCAAAGATTTTTACAACTAACCCAGGATAAACCAGAGCATGTCGTTTTCAGTGGGAGAAAATTAACCACAGTGGGCAAGCCAAGCAAGGAGTTGGGCCGAGCCAAGCACGAGCTAGTGAGATCCCATTGGTGCGTTTTAGAATTTATTGGAAAATTTCCATTAGGGAGAGCCTACACTGTGACGTGCCCTTGTGCAATAACTCAATCTGCCCTTTGCACTCCTAAACAACGCCGTTTTTTTAAAAACTTTGGCATATGGTAAAGTCCACAAAACGCAGTCAACTTTTTTCAGATTTTAGTTTTGGAAACAGAAAACTGTATGGAGATCAAATGTTTCATCGATGAGAAAATTAGCAGAATGTTGGCCAAAATCCATCTTGCTCCATCTTCTCCCACTGCCGGCCACTGAGCTTCCTCTCATCACTGGATGCTTCACATTTATACATCCAGTGAAATATCGGTCTCATTGATCTATCTGTGGTACTGTAGTGTAGGCTACCCAGTCCCTCCAGGATTTCACTGGGCTTTATTGTATTATTTGCAGGGAAACATGCTTGATTTTGCTGGGGCAATTCTGACATTTTGCATGGGAAAGAGGGAAAGAGTTTGTTGACATATTGCTTGACTGAACTATATTATGCAGTAAATTTGCAGTGATCGGTTGAAATTGCGTGCCCTTTTTTTGTACTCCGGTGATGGGTCCGCTTTTTTGCGATAAAATTGCAATGATTTACTGTTTTATGCAGAAATAGTACAGTGATTGGTCAAATTTGCAAGCCCTCGGATAATATGCAGGGAATTGTTGATTTTGCAAAAGAAATTGCGATTGCAGAATTGTGGAATTCTGGCGGACTGGCTGTATATGATTGACAGAAGTGGTGCCATACGTGGCCAAATGTGGGTCATACACAATTCTGGCATTTAGTTTAGTAAAACATATGTTGTATTTATGATAGCCTAATATCCATTGATCCGAGGCTAAGTCCCTCGTCGCTTGCATGCATTTCTCGTCAAGCTAACCTTAACTTTATTGTGCTCCTCCCTGGGTATAAGGTCCTCTTGTGTGGCCTGTAGCTGGGCCTCTAGCCTAGCCGTCTCAGTCTGGGCATGGCATCGCAGGGCCCTTTCTGCCTGCAGCTCCTGGGCTGTCTGCGCCAGCTGCTCCGACAGGGCCGATAGCGCCTCTGTGTGTTGGGACAGGGACACTGCGTCTCTCATGTGGAGGGTGTCCTGGGCCCGGCCCTCGCGTTCCGCACACAAACAGTCCAGAGCCTGAGCTGCTTCCTGCCTAGCCACCTCCAGTTCCTCTCTCACCCGTCTCAGGGAGGGCTCTAATTGGAGAGAAGAAATATCACAGACTTAGAGAGTGCTTTGGTTGGTGAGAAGTGTCATCACGCAAGCCTCAGAAAGAGTTCTGATTGGACAGAACTGCCGTCACAAACTCAGAGAAACATGAAAGTTATTACATGACAGCAAATGAATGGTTATAAACAACTTATTTAAAGCTTACCACTGTGATTGACTACAGTGAAATAATGTGTCCTTGTGCCACAGAGAGCAAAGATGATAGATAAGGTAGAGAATATTATAATACCGGAGTATAACAATAACAGGACACCAGTTAGACAATAGGGAAACACACCTGATGTGATGGAGGGCTCTGACCCCTCAGACCTATCTTCCTCCTCTTCCTCCTCCTCGTCTCCTTGGTGGTGTGTGGGGCTGGGGGGGCGTAGCCTCTCCAGCTCCAGTAAAGCCTCGTTCAGTCTCAGGCTGGCCTCAGCTCTCTCCCTGGCCAGCTGCTCACACTGCAGACCCAGGGTCACCTGCACCTCATCCAGCTCCGAACGGGGAACACACTGCCTCAGCTCCTCCTCCAGCTCCCCCACACGCCCCTGCAGCCTCCACACCACCTCCCCTTCTTGCTTTACCACACCCTCTCTCCTTTCCCCCGCTCTCCCTGACTCCTTGCTCTCTGCCAGGTCGGCTTCAAGCTCGCTCACCCTCTCCCTGAGGCTCCTCACTGTCTCACTCTCCCCTCCTCCGTCCTCGTTTTCGCCCTCTTTTTCTGTTCCTTTATCTTCCAGGGCTGCCTGTAGTTTCTGAACTTTCTTTCTCAGCTGTTTGACTGTGTCATTGTCCCCTGTGCTCTCGCCCTCACTCTGTCCCTCCCCCTGTCTCTCTCGCTCTTTCAGCACCGCCTCCAGGTCCCTCACCCTCTCTCTCAGCTGCTGCGTCTCCTGGCCCGCCCCCTCTGTCTCACCCACCGTGCCCCCATGGCCCCCTGCCTGTTCCACGGAGTAGACCCCAAGTTGCACCTGTTCTCTCAGCTCCTCCAGTTCAGACTGGGAGTGGGCCAGCTGCTCCTCCAGCCCACACAGCCTCTCCTTCAGCTCCTTACTGCTCTCCCCCTCCATCTCCTCTGTCCGCTCCTTCCCCTCTGCCCCTGACACCCCATCTCCTCCCCCTTCCACCTCCTCACACCTGCAGAAAATCAAATCAATTTATATAGCCCTTCTTACATCAGCTGATATCTCAAAGTGCTGTACAGAAACCCAGCCTAAAACCCCAAACAGCAAGCAATGCAGGTGTAAAAGACAACAAACATCAGAACTGAAGTGAAGTGAGAGGTTTAACTATGGTTGTAGAGGCATATTATGTTAGCTAGAATCTTCTAATTACAATACTGTGGCTGGCAGGGTTCAAATTACACTCAGATTCTTAAATAGTGGGCTTAAAGATGATAAAAATAGTGGGCTGGACCAGTGGTATTATTTTGAACCCTTATGGGGGTGTCCATTTGATTTAAGCACCCCAGGGCACCTCTATAAATTGAACTCGAACCCTAGTGGGTGGTGTGAATGTGACATTTTAGTCATTTAGTAGATGCTCTTATCCAGAAGGTATAAGGTGGCTGGTGTAAGATGGTGTGGGTGGTAATCCTTACCTCTGTTCCCCTGCCATGCTGGAGGCCTCAGCTGAAGCCTGGGCCTGGGAGTAGTGCTCCTGCAGAGCTTCAAACTCCCTCCTCAGGGAGTCATACAGAGCCGTGGGGACAAAGTCTGGGCCGGATGTCTGCATGTCAGTGTCATCTTTCTCAAACATCTCCAGCATCTGCAAACCACACAAGATCACAGTACATAAATAATCAGTGAGGGTTTGTTAATTCTCCAGCGGTTGTGATATGTATATCATATTTTCCTATTGTCAAAACTTCATCAACTCAAGTCGCCAGTCACAGAACTCCTCTACTCCTCCTTGGTGACAGGTTCAGACTTTATACCAGCCCTTGTACTAGCTCTCACGCAGTACACAGCCTCAGACACACCCTCCAATGGTAGCCTGGCTGTAACCCTTTGTCCCGATTCTGTCTACTTGTACAGACCATGACCCAGTTAGTGAAGAATGCCTGCAACCAGTCTCTGTGCCTCTCTGTGATGCTATTATTCTATTCCTAGCTGGATGCTACATCATAGGCCTATAAAGTGGTTATGACTAACGGTCCAATCTGACGCTGCTCAGCCAGCCTTGAACCAGCAGCATCATCAGTACTACTCTGAAGGGCCTTTTAATAACTCCCTCTCTATCAATTCATTAGCCGATGCTGTGTGTGTGTTTGTGTTTGGTGTGTGTGTGTGTGTTTGCTACCTGCACTTTCAGGACCAGCTCCTGATTCTGTAAGGCCAGCTCTTTCAGCTGTCTGCGTAGCTCAGCCACAGTGTCGGAGTCTGCAGCACCAGGAGAGGTGGGGTTGAGGGAGTCTGCCTCCCCCTCGTCCAGAGCAGAGGGAGACTCTCTCGACCGCCTGGAGAGCAGCTTCTCAGCACCTTCAAGATAGACAGAGGTAAATCAATGCCATATTTTGACTAACAAAACATCAGCCATTGCCATATCAGTAGCTAGAATTTGAGTGATGATTCATCATCTATGTATGACGCTCATTAGGCTGCTATAGCCTAAGTCCATCTATCCAACATTTGGTCAGTTTAACAAAATTAACAAACTGCCAGCAGTATTCCCTCTCTACCCGCACACACCTGGGAAGTCCAGCATGTCGTCATCTGAGTCACTGGCACCGATCACCTGACCTGCCTTCAGCTCCTCCAGCTCAGTCTGCAGCCTGTCCCGCTCTGCCTCCGCCTGCTGCAGACGCTCTCTCAGCTGAGTCAGCTAGCACAGGGAGAGAGTGAGTTCACAGCGGATTTCTTTTCAGATAAATGAGAGGTTTCTAGGGAATAGGCATTTGAGCTTGAGCTCAGGCTCGGAAGTGGACATTGCATGCAGTACCTCCTCCAGGGCAGTGTGGGCGCTGTTCTGCTGCTGCTCCAGACCTTTGATCTTCTGGAGCAGACGTCCCCTTTCCAGACGCAGTCTGCGGATCTCCTCAAACACCTCCTCATCCTCCATCTCACAGACACACATACATCAATACCTATCAGTAATATCACAGTCGCACAGCAGCACCGTACTCATTAGCAGTCTCAAATTGAATACAGTAGATAGTCATTCACTATGTATTGTCTGTTACTGTCTGCTACAGTCATAAATACTGATCCTAAAAATTGATATCTAAAGATGAGTACCTTGAATTGAGATGTGTTAAGGTTGTATACCATAAGGATAAGCATATTTTATCTCCTGTATGCTTAGTTGCTATTAGCGTTGCAAATGGAGGGTATATTACTGGTAACATTTACCAGTAAACTAACAGAATCTAGTGGCCTTTCTGGTTAATTCAGATGATCACAGGTGTCTGTAATTATCTCTGGTCTTTTGTGTGGCCTTATCACTTGTAAAATATATATAATAATACAATAATTTTAAAAATGTAAAAAAATATGACAAAACTATGAAACATTAACATAAATATAACCCATCAACCTATTGAATAACATTGATGTTTAAAATGAGGGTTACAGCATTAAAATCCTTTATATTTTTTACACTTTTATATATTTTACTAGCTTTGTCAATAGGTCTTTGTTGTTCATTTTTTTGCCGCCAAACTGGTGACAGTTGTGAAAAAAAGTCAATAGTTGGAAGAGTTAATTGAAAATAATGCCATTGTTGATTAGATACTTTATAAATTAGGCTACTATCTCTTGAACCATCTACTAGAAACTCATGGACAATATAGACAAAGATATAAAATAGATTACCTATTAATTACCAACATTGCAGAACATTTCGGTAACTTTGGTAAATTACCGGTAGTTTTGCAACCCTAGGTGCTATGCATACACTATGTAGTGGCAGGGGACATAACTCACAAGGTTAGCCTGAGCAGAGCGCTGCGTCTCTGGGGACTGAGGAAGGGGAGCGGGTCTCTGGGTCGGAGGCTCAGGAGAGGCAGGGGGAGGAGGGCTCTGGGAGGCAGGAGATGGCGGGGAGCCCTGGAACATGGTTATCAAAGTTATTATGAGCATGATTATCACAGCATAAGTAAGAGTTAGTAAGAATCATACAAAAAGCATTTTGATATGTCAAAGTTACAACTATGTCATCCATCTCTGGAGCTGCAGTCGTACCTGGGGAGGGGAGCGTGGAGGAGGGGGGGCTTTCCTCTTACGGGGGGTCGTACCCCCTGGTAGAGGAGGGGGAGGAGGGGGTTGTCGCTGGAGGCACAAACAAACAGAAGGAACAGGGGAACAGGGGAAAGCAGGAGAAGAGGAGCAGCAAGGTCCATAACAAAGCAAGCAGTACTGTCGCCTAAAATGTCTTGTAATGAGACTTTTATTTGTTTTCCTTGTGAGATGTTACTTCAGCTGTTGTTGTTCAAAAGTTGTTGTTGTAGATTGAACATGTGATAAGAAGTTGGTGTTCGTTCCTATGTCGTAAAGTCTATCATGTACAATTCAGTAATACTGGCTATGTTTTCACATGAAAATGAAAATGAAATGATGAGTGGTAAGTTACCTCTTCTCCATTGCCCTCAGTGGCTACGTATGCATGAGAGAGACAAACAGCAAGGCTTTTTAACCTCTGGTCCATTGAGATTCAAGACACTCACACAAACACACGCAATGATTTACACTGCAACTAAAGCTAAAAAGCATACCCACTACCCACAAAAGCATACCCACTACCCCCAAAAGCTAAATAAAAAAATCCTCCTATATCCTGTCGCACACAGTATACCACCACACAACAGTATGCCACCACACAACAGTATGCCACCGCACAACAGTATGCCACCACACAACAGTATGCCACCGCACAACAGTATACCACCGCACAACAGTATGCCACCGCACAACAGTATGCCACCGCACAACAGTATGCCACCGCACAACAGTATGCCACCACACAACAGTATACCACCGCACAACAGTATGCCACCACACAACAGTATGCCACCGCACAACAGTATGCCACCGCACAACAGTATGCCACCACACAACAGTATGCCACCACACAACAGTATACCACCACACAACAGTATGCCACCGCACAACAGTATGCCACCGCACAACAGTATGCCACCGCACAACAGTATGCCACCGCACAACAGTATACCACCGCACAACAGTATACCACCGCACAACAGTATGCCACCGCACAACAGTATGCCACCGCACAACAGTATGCCACCGCACAACAGTATGCCACCGCACAACAGTATGCCACCGCACAACAGTATGCCACCACACAACAGTATGCCACCACACAACAGTATGCCACCACACAACAGTATACCACCGCACAACAGTATACCACCACACAACAGTATGCCACCACACAACAGTATGCCACCACACAACAGTATACCACCGCACAACAGTATGCCACCGCACAACAGTATGCCACCGCACAACAGTATGCCACCACACAACAGTATACCACCGCACAACAGTATACCACCACACAACAGTATGCCACCACACAACAGTATGCCACCGCGCAACAGTATACCACCGCACAACAGTATGCCACCGCACAACAGTATGCCACCGCACAACAGTATGCCACCACACAACAGTATGCCACCGCACAACAGTATACCACCGCACAACAGTATGCCACCGCACAACAGTATGCCACCGCACAACAGTATGCCACCGCACAACAGTATACCACCACACAACAGTATACCACCACACAACAGTATGCCACCGCACAACAGTATGCCACCGCACAACAGTATGCCACCGCACAACAGTATGCCACCGCACAACAGTATGCCACCGCACAACAGTATGCCACCGCACAACAGTATGCCACCGCACAACAGTATGCCACCGCACAACAGTATGCCACCGCACAACAGTATGCCACCGCACAACAGTATACCACCGCACAACAGTATACCACCGCACAACAGTATACCACCGCACAACAGTATACCACCGCACAACAGTATGCCACCGCACAACAGTATGCCACCGCACAACAGTATACCACCGCACAACAGTATGCCACCACACAACAGTATGCCACCGCACAACAGTATGCCACCGCACAACAGTATACCACCGCACAACAGTATACCACCGCACAACAGTATGCCACCGCACAACAGTATGCCACCGCACAACAGTATACCACCACACAACAGTATACCACCGCACAACAGTATACCACCGCACAACAGTATGCCACCACACAACAGTATGCCACCACACAACAGTATGCCACCGCACAACAGTATACCACCGCACAACAGTATACCACCGCACAACAGTATACCACCGCACAACAGTATGCCACCGCACAACAGTATACCACCACACAACAGTATGCCACCGCACAACAGTATGCCACCGCACAACAGTATGCCACCACACAACAGTATACCACCGCACAACAGTATACCACCGCACAACAGTATGCCACCACACAACAGTATGCCACCGCACAACAGTATGCCACCGCACAACAGTATGCCACCGCACAACAGTATGCCACCGCACAACAGTATGCCACCGCACAACAGTATGCCACCGCACAACAGTATGCCACCACACAACAGTATACCACCACACAACAGTATACCACCGCACAACAGTATGCCACCGCACAACAGTATACCACCGCACAACAGTATACCACCACACAACAGTATACCACCGCACAACAGTATGCCACCACACAACAGTATGCCACCGCACAACAGTATGCCACCGCACAACAGTATACCACCACACAACAGTATACCACCGCACAACAGTATGCCACCGCACAACAGTATACCACCGCACAACAGTATGCCACCGCACAACAGTATGCCACCGCACAACAGTATACCACCACACAACAGTATGCCACCGCACAACAGTATGCCACCACACAACAGTATACCACCGCACAACAGTATGCCACCGCACAACAGTATGCCACCGCACAACAGTATACCACCACACAACAGTATACCACCACACAACAGTATGCCACCGCACAACAGTATGCCACCGCACAACAGTATACCACCGCACAACAGTATGCCACCACACAACAGTATGCCACCGCACAACAGTATGCCACCGCACAACAGTATACCACCGCACAACAGTATACCACCGCACAACAGTATGCCACCGCACAACAGTATGCCACCGCACAACAGTATACCACCGCACAACAGTATGCCACCACACAACAGTATGCCACCGCACAACAGTATGCCACCACACAACAGTATGCCACCACACAACAGTATGCCACCGCACAACAGTATACCACCGCACAACAGTATGCCACCGCACAACAGTATGCCACCGCACAACAGTATGCCACCGCACAACAGTATGCCACCGCACAACAGTATACCACCGCACAACAGTATGCCACCACACAACAGTATGCCACCACACAACAGTATACCACCACACAACAGTATACCACCGCACAACAGTATACCACCGCACAACAGTATACCACCACACAACAGTATGCCACCACACAACAGTATGCCACCGCACAACAGTATACCACCGCACAACAGTATACCACCGCACAACAGTATACCACCGCACAACAGTATGCCACCGCACAACAGTATACCACCACACAACAGTATGCCACCGCACAACAGTATGCCACCACACAACAGTATACCACCACACAACAGTATACCACCGCACAACAGTATGCCACCGCACAACAGTATACCACCGCACAACAGTATGCCACCACACAACAGTATGCCACCACACAACAGTATGCCACCGCACAACAGTATACCACCACACAACAGTATGCCACCGCACAACAGTATGCCACCACACAACAGTATACCACCACACAACAGTATACCACCGCACAACAGTATGCCACCGCACAACAGTATACCACCGCACAACAGTATACCACCACACAACAGTATACCACCGCACAACAGTATGCCACCACACAACAGTATACCACCACACAACAGTATACCACCGCACAACAGTATGCCACCGCACAACAGTATGCCACCGCACAACAGTATACCACCACACAACAGCCCTACTGTAAGCTACAAGACTCCTCTTTTATCAGATACACCAGAGACATTTTAGGGACGGCTCTATTTTCATTCCCCTCCATTTCAAACAAAGCACACATCTGTTTTTCGTAAATCAGCAAGCCTTTGTTTAAAGATAAAAGTGCAGCAAGCCTTCCCTCTCTGTTTCAGCCTGTTACAATTACCCCCAGCTGTCTCCTTCATCGACTTCCTCACATTACAACCATTTCCTGGGGGACCAGATTGAGGCCATAACCCAGACCATAGAATTACATCTGATAGAAAGGATAAAGGACCATGGATTTTGGTACAGTACACCCAATAGCAGACATCGTTTTGTGGCAGTTACCATGTCAATTGATTAAACATTTGAAATGGTACACCAAATATGGCCTCCGTTCACCCAGCAGGGAATATTGATTTGAATTAGTCTATTCTATTGATTATAATTGTATGTAAAAATCCAAATTGAAATGGAATTGAGCCCAATCCTGCTGTAGGCAGCAGGTAAGACAACCAAAGGTTACCGTTGGTTACCTGGAGCTCTGTTTTGCAGCAGCTGTGCAATGCGCTGGTTGCCGGCAGTTGCGCTGTAGTGGGCTGCGTGGTGTCCGAGGGCGTCGGCCAGATGCGGGTTAGCCCCTCCCCTTAGCAACGCCTCCACAGTCTCTGCACTGTCACTCTCACAGGCCAGCATCAGGGCTGACCTACAACACACAAAAAAAAAACACAAGATCAAGAACATAAGAGGACACATAACATATATTTAGCCCCTTATGAAACACTGCGGGTCTGACTACATTGCCAGCCATCACCTTTGTCTTATGTTCACAGTTTGTTTTGCATAAGTCAATCTAATACAAAGCCTTGTTTGTTGAGTCTTGTTGAAGTACCTGCCCTGGCTGTCCTGTATGTTGGGATTGGCTCCTCGGTCCAACAGGAAAGCACACAGCTCCACTCTGCTCATCTGGGCTCCTAGGATCAGCGCGGTCACCCCATCCTGAGATAGCGAGGCCACAATGACTTAACATGGTTGATTGTTTCATGTGTGTTAGTGATGGGCTGTAACAAAACCCTGCACACCCTTTAGCTCTCCTGGATCTGACTTGGTGGCTATTGCCGTACAGAGACAGTCTAAGGCCTACGCCACTTACCCCGTCCTGGGCATCCAGACTGGCCTTGAAGTCCCACAGAGTCTCAGTGCAGGACAAGCAGCCGCTCACAGCTGCAGGAAGATGGACAGGCACCATAGTGAAACAAATGGAAGGTACAAAATGGTTGAGTTGTTTACAGTGTTACACATACAGTGCTGTAATCAATTGTATTATATAGTAGCTAGTGCATTGCAGACCTGCGTGATGCAAAGCTGTCCGGCCAAAGCTGTCTGTGGAGTCTACAGACAATCTCTCCTGTGGGAATATGAGACGCATTTCACCAAAAATGCATGATACCTTATTTTCCATGTATCGTAGTAATATTAACTGTGTCTGACTGTCTATTGCACCTGTAATAGTCTCTTCAGGCACTCAGGCTGGCAGTTCTTTGCTGCTAGGTGAAGGGCACTGAAGCCTTGGGGTTGATGAGGCCATTTCAATCACCAAGAGAGAGAAGGAAATAATGAGAGTAGCAAGAGAGCATGTTGTAATTGTTTTGACCAGGTATAGCCACAAAGCTTTACCTTGGCGGTCCGTGACACTAAATGTGTTAACAACATGTTCAGGTAATGAGACTGTCGTTTCACCTGTACCATCTGTCACGTTAATGTCTGGCCCGTGAGCCAGGATGACCTCCAAGCAGTCCAGACGACCTCGAGACGCACAGAGATGGAACCTACCAGGAAGAGATCATGTCCTTATGGTGATGAAGATAATCAACAAGATCATCAACACTAGTAAACTCAGCAAAAAAAAAAAAAATGTCCTCTCACAACTGCGTTTATTTTCAGCAAACTTAACATGTGTAAATATTTGTATGAACATAACAAGATTCAACAACTGAGACATAAACTGATCAAGTTCCACAGACATGTGACTAACAGAAATGGAATAATGTGTCCCTGAACAAAGAGGGGGTCAAAATCAAAAGTAACAATCAGTATCTGGTGTGGCCACCAGCTGCATTAAGTACTGCAGTGCATTTCCTCCTCATGGACTGCACCAGATTTGCCAGTTCTTGCTGTGAGATGTTAACCCATTCTTCCACCAAGGCACCTGCAAGTTCCCAGACATTTCTGGGGGGGGGGGGGTGACCCTAGCCCTCACCCGCTGATCCAACAGGTCCCAGACGTGCTCAATGGGATTGAGATCCGGGCTCTTTGCTGGCCATGGCAAAACACGGACATTCCTGTCTTGCAGGAAATCACGCACAGAACGAGCAGTATGGCTGGTGGCATTGTCATGCTGGAGGGTCATGTCAGGATGAGCCTGCGGGAAGGGTACCACATGAGGGAGGAGGATGTCTTCCCTGTAACGCACAGCGTTGAGATTGCCTGCAATGACAACAAGCTCAGTCCGATGATGCTGTGACACACCGCCCCAGACCACGACGGACCCTCCACCTCCAAATTGATGCCACTCCAGAGTACAGGCCTCGGTGTAACGCTCATTCCTTCGTCGATAAATGCAAATCCGACCATCACCCTTCCTGGTGTAACTCGGGCAGTTGTTGTTGCCATCCTGTACCACAGGTGTGATGTTCGGATGTACCGATCCTGTGCAGGTGTTGTTACACGTGGTCTGCCACTGTGAGGATGATCCTCTGTCAATCCTGTCTCCCTGTAGTGCTGTCTTTGGAGTCTCACAGTACGGACATTGCAATTTATTGCCGTGGCCACATCTGCAGTCCTCATGCCTCCTTGCAGCATGACTCAGGCACATTCACGCAGATGAGCAGGGACCCTGGGCATCTTTCTTTCAGTGTTTTTCAGAGTCAGTAGAAAGACCTCTTTTGTGTCCTAAGTTTTCATAACTGGGACCTTAATTGCCTTCCGTCTGTAAGCTGTTAGTGTCTTAATGACCGTTCCACAGGTGCATGTTCATTAATTGTTTATGGTTCATTGAACAAGTATGAGAAACAGTGTTTAAACACTTTACAATGAAGATCTGTGAAGTTATTTGGATTTTTATGAATTATCTTTGAAAGGCAGGGTCCTGAAAAAGGGACGTTTCTTTTTTTGCTGAGTTTAGTTCTGAAACAAAGAAAGTAGAAAGGAGAATTTCAACTACTTACCCGCAGTGACACAGCTCGAACAGTAAGGGCCATTTCGTGGTGCATTTAAACCTAACCCTAGACTAATAAGCAAGTTCAATAACGACTCTCCATTGAAAGTGCTTCTTAGTCTAAGACTAGGCTTAGTCTGTGTCCGGGAAACTGGCCCTAAGTGCTGGTACTTACGCTGACTTTCCCTCCACGTCCAGTTTGGTGGGACAAAGTCCCTTCTTCACAATCAGGGCAGCTACTTTGTCAGGCTCGTTCTGCTCTACAGCCTGCAGTAGTCTCTCATCGCTCTTACTCCAGTCCTGACTCTGAGGAGACAGGGACAGATGGGTCACGACTCAGTCGCAACCTGGGGCTCATGATCAGAGCTAACCAAATTACGGTACATTCAGTACAGAATAAACACGGACCCCTATCTGATTACATACTATACAAAGATCTGAGTGATGACTAAACATCGGTCTAGATGAGACTGCCAGATCTAATACTGTGTGCCTCGTCAAAGTGAAATGACGATGGACATACGGCACAAGCTGATTGCTTCAATGGGACATTACACACAGTACACAACATTTATTTTGAGCAGTTTTTGCCAGAAAAAGTAACCCGTTGAGAGAAAGTACAATGAAAAGACAGCTGAGGTCAAACAGATGTAAAAGAGAGTGTACCTACCACCAGTAAGCTGAAACAGGGACAGAAATAACGCTTCATCAGGCTCAGAGCTGACGATCGATAGAGCTAGGAAGGATCCATAGACCCATAGAGCGGTGCACTGCCTGATCAGAATTCTGACACACACAAACATACACACTACTCAATTGCCACTAGGCCTTAAATACAGCCTCAGAGTTTAGCACTAATTTAGCACTGACTTAATGACAAAGCATAAATGCATAGCATAAACCTCACTGAAAACAATCGACAACCCCATGCATGTATCAAAACAGAAACATGATGATGCACATACTAAAGATAAACATTAGGCTATACTTTCTTGCACAAACACACACACTGCTTCAGCCCTCTGAGTCTCACGATAACATCGCTCTCCATACGCAGTGCTCTGCTCTCTCAGCCAAAACACCTTTCCCTCTTCCTGTGCTGCTGCTCTCAGGGACCTACGTACTCAGTCTGCAGTCTCAACCTGGCACACACACACACACACACACACACAACCTCCCTCTTTTGGTGCCCTTCTTATTTTTCACCCCAGCCTAGTCTGGTACAGTCTTCTCTGCCTCCTCTCACAGTCTGTCCATTTATTTCAGTCAGCTCTCTCCCTCCCGGTGCTGTCCTACTTGGACTAGTTAGCCCAGCCACACTCTTTCTCTGGGCCTGTGTGCATCAGGAGAAGATGAATGCTCAGCAGAAAGAGGAGAAAATAGCTGGCTGGTAATGCCAAGGTAGGGCAGAGGGGACACGCTGATAAAAAAAAAGAAGATTTATTGTCACATACACCGGATAGACACAGTGAAATTTGTTATAATACGTCGTCCCTGGAGCAAATTAAGGTTAAGTGCCTTGCTCAAGGGCACATCGACAGATTTTTCACCTTGTCGGCTTGGGAATTCAAACCAGCAACCTTTCGGTTACTGGCCCAACGCTCTAATCGCTAGGCTACCCTCAACCCTATATAAATATTATAGAATAATAACATCCTGACTCGACTCTCGTCTGACCTGGATGCAGCCACTTACAGCATTAGAAGTAACTGTCACAATAAGTGAAATAATATAATCTATTATTTTCATAAAATGAGATGGTCATAAAGTAACTATATCCTTTACTGTTTGCATTATGCATTGTTCTATCAATTGATTAACTCTGTAGAAATGAGGGAAGTGTATACCAACATTAATAACCAGTTAAGTAGGCTGTTTCTATTCTCTATAGTGTGCTTATGAGTGGTCTGTGTGTGACCAACATCGTGAGACAAATTAAGATGGATGATAAGCTACCTGATTTGTGCTCCATCTAGTCCACATAGTGTGATTCCCACTCGCTCCCCCTCCATATCTCTCCCACCCTCTCGCTTTCTCTCTCGCTCTCTCTCTCCTTCTATCTCTCTAAATGAAATTCTGAGCATCCCTCCCAGTGAGAGGGTAAGTCATCGACTGATTAATAACTTACTCTGTTCTCTCTCAGCTTCACCCCAGCAGAGCAGCCATATCACTCAGGCTCTGGGGATCTCTCACTAAAACAGGCCAAGGCACACAGGAGTTGAATACTTGAGTTCTACTCAGAGCTTACTGTATAGCATAGCCACACAACACTATAGCTATTAGCTACTTGCTACCAAACACAAGGCTCCAGTTGCTTGGACATTTAAGACATTAGGCTATACAAAATTAGTACAGAATGGTTCTTGTCTTGGGATTGATTACTTTATTTTCACCTTGACATTACAACCAACTGCATAATGGGATGGGGGCGATAGCAGGAAATGAAGGATTATTTGAATGTGTGTGTGTATGCGTGTGTCCAGTACAATGTGTGTGTATTTGTGGAGGGGGGGCTGAATAATTGAAGGCTACCTGAGAGCTCTGGTTACAACATCAGTCTATAGACTGGCCTGCTCCCCTGCTGTACCCCTGCTGCTCAGTGATACTGACACCCAGCCGAGTGCCCCCCACACACACTGTGAGCACTGGGACCTACATACAGATAGCCATCAGACAAAGAACACCCTATCACAACCGATAGCAGTCAATATCAGGTCCCAAAAAAGTTTAAATAATACTTTTTACTTCACCTAAATATACCTACGAACTCTAAACGTAACCTGACTGTGTTTGTAGATATCAGTGCATGAGGTGGATGGTTTTGTAAGAGACCGTCTCCTACTCTTGCCTCTTACCTCATTCTTCTTAAACTTTGCCTTGAGGCTCTTCATTTTGGTTTACAGCACTTTGCATCCAGGAAAGGGAAACTGAAAAGAAATACACCAATTTTCTCACCATAGCATTTCAATCTGCCAAACACATGTGGGTTGCTAGCTTTTAACATGCATTCAAACAGGTTTCCCTTTGCATAGCATACAATACAACAATAACCAGGTTTGATGAAGTCTTGTGTGATAAACCACCATATATGTTTTATAATGGCATCATTGAGACACAGGTCTATTCTCAGTTTGATTAAAGAAGCATTTAGCCTTTTGGGAAACATAACCAATACATTTACAGGTAATATTACAGTGGTAGTACATAGGTGATAAAAAATGTAGTAGGCCAACACACATTAGGCTAAATCCTCAACATTCAATTGGTATAGAAAGAAATACCTGAGGTAGAGTGGCGTTTTTTGGAAGGGGTTTCTTCTGTCCCATGAGTTGCCTGCTACCGCAACGTACACAACTGGTCCATCCCTTTTGGACTTTCAAATGCACCTGCCCTTTCTTCCAGATCCTCCAATCACCTACGCATCAGAAGCCGGATCGGATTTTGATTGGCAGGCGTACATGACAGATTTAGTGTGGTATGCATTTTTTTATGTAAGTATTGGGATAACGCATATTTGTCACTTGAGGATAACGATTCAACTTTTATATCAAATAAAAGTAATTGTTTATTAGAAATAATCTGGTTTATTGCGATTAACCATGTTTCACTGCATTGCAGTTTGCCGTCACAGAGTGTATTGCCGCATATCCCAAATTGTAACACAGTAACGTATTAGGTTAAATGTTGCAGTTTTGGATGACTTCGGGACTTGGATACATTATTTGATACATTATAGCCAATCACTAAGACCAAAGCAAAAAGACGTAGCCAATGATGATAATTGGGGGGTGGGATTTAAGATCAGCCCGGAAGTACAGTAGTGCACAAGGACAAAGATGGAGAAGAAAGTAAACAGCGTCGCCTTAAAAGTTGAAAAGGTACAAAGCACTTTAAACGAAATTTGGCTTGTACAGAGAGCTGGGTAGGTTAGCTTACATGATAGTAAATATTGTTTTCTTGTAAAACATCACATTTTAGCTGAACATGGCTCAGGCAATTATAACACTACAAATACCCTACACTAATTTACTTACATATAAAATATATATATCTAATTGAAACTACTGGACAAACTACTGGACATTATGTGTATAACCCTCCAAAGCAAACTGAATTATCCCTGAAATATGTTCTTTACAGCAGGATGGACGAGACAATGGCTACGTTTACACAGGCAGTCGAAATCGGATCTTCTTTCCACAAATTGGTATTTTGACCAATCACATCCGAAGCACCATGGCAACGTGCTATATTTTACAGCGAAGGCTGCAGCAGAAGCGAACGCCAGCCAATAAACACAACATTGTTTCACCTTCTTTAACAAAAGACTCATAAACAGACAATAGGCTACAGCTTGTTTCACAGTTTCTCCACTAACGATGTACTGTATCTCGACAACGTTGAGTGCATGGGGGGTATGTACCCAGCCTAGTACAGTACCTTCCACAAAAAGTATTGGTCGATAAGACCAATTAGTGAAAACAAGATCAGGCTGCCGATGTGGGCTGCCGTTGTGAACACAGCATATGTGGATTGCCCCATAACAGAGACCTGAATGGTGGAGAGCAGAGCACTTTAGCCTGTCTCTAGGAACTCTGGTGTAGCTGGAGCGACTCAACCCCAGGATCAGCACAGACAAACCATACCAGCCAAACAGTCAGGTCAGTCCCCTGCAACAGGTATCATCATATTTAATCAGATAGTTTATTGAACCGGTGTCTGTCATGAGAATGAGGGAAACAGACTGTACTTTATGCAGTTCTTTCAAATCACCAAGAGATGGCGACACATGCCAAGCATTACATTTACTATGCTGTTACTGGCCTTCATTAATGATTGTGTAAAAGTATTTCCACACAAATGGGTTTTCATTACATTTGATTTAATTTGAGTCCTTGGTGGAAAACCCAGGCATGTTGTTTACTCAAACAACATTGTATGAGTAAATGTGATGTAGTGTCCTCCTCTCTCTGCAGGGGCCAGAGGGTACTGTCTTTCCTTCTTTTCTTGCTCTACTTCACTGTTTTGTTCCCCACTGTCCCTCCTGCCAGGCATACCAGCCTGGAAGAAGGACTTTGGAGAGTGTGGGAGCAGTGGTGGGCGGGGGGAGTTGTGGCAATGGCAGTGAAGGTTGCTGCTCAGATATGACATCATCCTCTCTTTCTCCCGGGGAGATCGTGAGATCATGGCTGTCATGAGGCATTTATGGTGTCTTAACTGGCCCAGATAACATTATCACCCACTGGATCACTGAAATTCAATTAGCTTCTTAACAACTCTGTGGTCCGGACAAAAAAGGACATCTGTGGACGTATGAAGCCCACTTCCCCATATAACAATGTGCTATCTTTTGAACAGAAAGGATATTTTCTATTATGTAGATTTTGCTTCACCATGCTTTTCCTGGAGGGTATGGCAGGCAGGCACCGCACATCTATTTGCTTGCTCAAAATGTGTTTGTCAGATTGGTAACAGTTTGTGGGTGTAAGTGTTAATTATTGTGCAGAGGAAATTCTTTTTTCTCTCCTACCAATTTACCAAACTCATTTACATAATTTTGAATGTCATAGCCTAATTTGCTGTTAAGGCAGGCAAATCAGCAAGAGAGTGCTGGGATGAGGACAAATTGAGAGGGGTGGAGGAAACATTGCAATTATACAAAACTTGTATTCTCTTTTCATGCGTTTGGAATCGTTTTGTTGTTTAATGAGAACAAGCATTTAAATGATCTGTTCAAGTATCTGAATGCCTGAGTATTTTAAACCTGATTTTCATTTAATTTGTAGGGCTACTACATATCATTTTTTAGATGCAGCCTACTTAATTTTCCATAATCAATTACTCTTATGTTATGGGTCTGGTCTATGCAGAATTATTAAATGAAAAATCGGCTGACTGTAAAAAGAGAATCCATTGTGAATCATGGAATGAACACCTCCCCTTTAATTGCGTGGTTTCTCCCTGATTTCTATAGGTTTCCTTCGTAGTTGCTCTCACTTGCGATCAGTCGTTTCCCAGCGGAACTTTTCTGTTATTCTCCACCCTCGCACGCAGGCTGTCACACTGGAGCGAAATGATTGTTCTTTCCATATTTACGTTCATGGACAAAAGCTATTATTAACATAGGACTACTTTCTACGATCAAAATGAAGAAAAGTGGAATAAAACGCTCGCATACTGAGTGGTAGGACTGAAGGTGTGTCTTAGCGCAATGCACTTTCAGTATAAAAACTGGAATTTATTGAAAAGCTTATTTTAAAAGTTGCAGAATTTACGTGGAAGTAGAATTACAGATTTAAGTGCTTAAATTGTAGTTTGTTTCAATGTTATCATCGTTGTCGATGGTGAAATAATGAACATATCAAAGAGGACAAGAGCAAAGGAAAACATGATTACAATGGGATGTTTTGGACCAATATGTTTTTAAGCATATAAAGACTATTTGATATGGTATAATTGTATTTAATGCGTGTTAAACTGTTACCTGTACTGTTGCTTTTATGTTAGTTGTAAAATATAAGTGCGATGTAACATATTACTTGTCTTTGTTGATTGCCTTCTGTTTTGAAGTTTGACACAGGTCAGGAAACTGTTTTGCTTGTTCTTATCCATGACTTGCAGTTGTTCCTAGTGGATTCAGTATCTGTTAATTAAATCAGACTTTATTACTGGGTTTACAATTTAATTGCTGTTCTCAGGCAAAGTCTGCTATAAAGACTGCTTTATTGTTTCTCTGAGCATTAGTTGTAATTAGTAGTTCCTACTGATTAGTAGTAATTAAAGTCCAGCTGTCACTGAGACTAGGGTTAGGTTATCCTAGTAGTCCTACATTTTGAATGAATGATGACATTATGTTAGTGTTTTACTTCAGAACAGGACACACAATGTTAACCCATCCACTGTCTGTTGTCTATTGAGTCTGAGGTTTAGAATCAGGTCACTAAAAGGAAAGCAAGTAGTTTAACCAGAATCATAATGTTTTCTCTTCACAGAAACCTGTCTTTCAACCCATCAAGTGTCTGAGGGAGCAGAGGTCAAATGGCAAAGTGGCTCAAAGACTATTTGAGTTTTGGGAGCAGGAGGATGCCTCCTCAGCCACCCAAACCAGACTACACAGAGAGTGAGATACTGAAAGCCTATCGGGCTCAGAAGAAACTAGACTTTGAGGACCCATACGAGGACTCTGAGAACCGGGCCAGAAACGAGTCTGGGTCCTCAGACTCCTCCTACCCTGCCTTTGGTTCTCCTCTGAAGTCCGCCAGCCTGGATATGAAGGTTGTATCTCCCAAACATCGTCTCATCAAGATGGACTCTCAGGACCTGGGGCGAACTAAGATCTTACTGAGTGCCATCTCCCTAGAAGATCAAGAGCCTGTAAGTCATTTCCTGTTCCACGTTAACAATCATTACCATTAAAAAGACCTCTCTGCTTATTGATTAAGCCCATATGCAAGTGACTGGTAATGTGAGTCAGAAGTATGCAATGTTTCAATACATCATGCCATGTTTGAAGTGGCCCATAAATTGGCCGGCCTGGATGACTAATGGAAGGAAGCGTTATTGATGGGATGAATGGCTCGTTGAGTGGGGTGTCACAGTCCCCTGAGTTTATGTCCAGACATAAATAATAAATGGTGTTTGGTTTAGCAAGCAGAGAGAGATTCCCATGTGAACACATGGTGAGGAAAGCCATACAGGCCTTAGGCTGCTATAGTACCGTATGCCACACTTGTGCTGCCATCAGGCACATAGACCCACCCTGGATGAGTACAGTATGTGTTGGCAGGAGAACACACAGGCACAGCTGCAAGGGTCAGGGATGCTCAGAATTTCATAGAGAGACAGAGACAGAGAGTAAGATAGTATTTGCCTATAGAGGCAGGGAATGCACATTGATTCAGTTAACAAATCAGCACACACATTATCACTAAGGTAATGCATTAAAATCCACAACTGCATTAAAATCGATCTCTTATTCTCATTTGAAAAGCCTCAAGTGCACAGCTCCTGAAGTGCATTGAAGGTCTAAGGGAAGGTAGAGTTGATACAGACACTCTGCGTAGGTGCTCTGGCTGCCCTCATTAATGTCTGTGTGGAATTCTGGTGTGTGAGAACATCCATCCCCCCATGAACATTGCAATTTAAATCCTGGGCTTTCGATAAGAGCAACTCCACGGTAACAATGATGTTAAAACGCAGTCTTTTCACTTAAAAATGTATGACAAACAAAACCAATGATTGCAAAGTTAAACAAACCACAACTCTATGTACAAGGACTACTTTTAACAATTTCAGCAGAAAATTTTACAAAAACACATTTACTTGAAGAACAGTACAGATGAAAAGTTTGGTAACAGAATGACGGTTTGTGCTCTTAGTGTATAGTGCATTTGGGAAAAGGGTTCAGACTACTTGAGTTTTTAAACATTTTGTTACGTTACAGCCTTATTCTAAAATAGATTAAATATATATTTTTTCCTTATCAATCTACACACAATAACACATTATGACAAAGCAAAAACCGTTAAAAAAATAAAAATAAAAATTCAAATGTACATAAACTGAAATATCACATTTGTATAAGTATTCAGACCCTTTACTCAGTATTTAGTTGAAGTACCTTTGGCAGTGATTACAGCCTTGAGTCTTCTTGGGGATGACGCTACAAGCTTGGAACACCTGTATTTGGGGAGTTTCTCCCATTTCTTCTCTGCAGATCCTCTCAAGCTCTGTCAGGTTGGAAGGGGAGTGTCACTGCACAGCAATTTTCAGGTATCCCCAGAGATGTTCGATCGGGTTCACGTCCGGGCTCTGGTTGGACCTCTCAAGGACATTCAGAGACTTGTCCCAAAGCCCTTCCTGCATTATCTTGACTGTGTGCTTAGGGATTATCATCAAGGATCTCTCTGTACTTTGCCCCGTTCATCTTTCCCTCGATCCTGACTAGTCTCCCAGTCCCTGCTGCTGAAAAACAGGTTTCATCCATAAGCTTGGAATTCAGGCCAATGAGTTCACTCTTGGTTTCATCAGACCAGACAATCTTGTTTCTCATGGTCTGAGATTCTCTACTGTAGGTGGCTTTTGGCAAACTCCAAGCTGGCTGTCATGTGCCTTTTACTGAGGGAATGGCTTCTGTCTGGCCACTCTACCATAAAGGCCTGACAGGTGGAGTGCTGTGGAGATGGTGGTCCTTCTGGAAGGTTCTCCCATCTCCACAGAAAAACTCTGGAGCTCTGTCAGTGACCATTGGTCACCTCCCTGAACAAGACCTTTTTTCCCGGATTGCTCAGTTTGGCTGGATGGACACCTCTTGGAAGTGTCTTGGTGGTTCCATTTAAGAATGATGGAGGCCACTGTGTTCTTGTGGATGTTAAATGCTGCAGATTTTTGTTTGTAACCTTCCCAGATCTGTGCCTTGACACAATCCTGTCTCGGGGCTCTACAGACAATTCCTTCGACCTCATGTCTTGGTTTTTGCTCTGGGTCTAAATACTTATGTAAACAAGGATTTGTCATTATGGATTCGTCATTATGGGGTGTTGTGTGCAGATTGATGAGGAAAACAATTTATTCAATCCATTTTAGAATATGGCTGTAACAAAATTTGGAAAAAGTCAAGGGGTCTGAATACTTTCTGAATGCACTGTATGAGTGATACATTGTAATGTATTGTGTCTTAATGAGTGTCTGTTATACCCCAGGTGGTTCCGTCAGCCCCAGCAGTAAGAGATGCAGATTATTCTGATCCGTTTGATGCTCACACAAATCCCCGGCCAGAGTCTGATCTGGGACCTGTGCGCTGCGAGAACAACGGCTACATGGAGCCTTACGAGGCCCAACGCGTCATCACAGGTGAGTCTGTTACTAGGCTTTGGTTTTTGGATGAACCAAGTATTTCTTTGTCACAGGACAGGTAGGCTAATCACAATTGACGGAATATATTCTCTCCATGGCGTTTTTGTTCATATCTGTCTTCTAGCCTGTTACCAGATCTGTTTGTGGTTTAGCCAACTCCTCTGACTTTGGTTATCATGCCTTCGATAGGAGAGTTGGCTAGAGCCTAGCGTAAAACAGATCTGCCGACGAGGCCACGACGCCCTCCGCTGCAGGAGCGAGACTTTTCCCCTGTCAGATTGTCCTCTGTCTGACTCACAGCCTTACAAATGTCTCTCGCGCTCATCCTTTCCCTAGCGCTCATCCTCCATCCCTTGGTTCAGATCTGTCGTTTCTCATGTTGCCTTTCTGTAGTAACAACTCTGTTTCCTCAGCCACTGTCTGTCAGAGCCATGCAGTGTAGCGTCTCTCACTAGAGTGGTGGAGGGATTCTCCCCTAGTTGCCCTCGGGAATCTGGGTAGCTTTTTAATCCGTCTGAGAGTCAGTGTGTGTTTGACTGTTGTCTTTGCTGGCTTCATTCAAGTCAGAAGCAGTTTATAGTCACAGGGTTAGGACAAAGGGGCTCTTAGTCTTTCAGCTTGGTAAATACACAATGGAGCCTAAGCCAGTGAGCCAGTCAACCCAGGACTGAGTTACTGTGGTATGTCAGTGGGCGTTCCATTAAACACATGGTGGAAGAGGGAAAGCCAGGTGTGACACTGAATATCGCTCTGATTCTCAAGTAGAACAGCTATTATACCCCCCCAGAGACAGATTATCAACTGATGTGTGTTTTTGGCAGATGTCGTCCCCAAGGTATCTTAAATGTGGTTCTGTCACGTTTTTGAAAGTTCAGTTGGGGAGAATAAAGGCAGAACTCAGTTTCTATTCTCTGTCACCCGCCGGTCTGACATACATTTGCATACCGTAATAGATTCCTGATTCCCTTCAAGATATGTTCTCTCCCTTCATGTTCCCATCCATTTCTCATTCCCACCCTGCCTATTTTCATCTCCCTCCCCTAATCTCTTCTATCTCCTCTCTGTTCCCTGACATTCCATGCTCCCTGCACAGGTACAGCAGCATGCCACAACACCAAGCCTGCCTCTGTCTCAATGATTTAACATCAAACCAACCCAGCCCTCCCCTCCCTTCCTCACCTCCTCCCACTTCAGGGTCTGTCCCCAGGGCCGCCTCTGTCGCCATGGAGACGGCAGGGGCGCCCAATAGCAGTCTTTAGTCTGAAGGTTAAAGTTAGCCTGTTCTGCTTTTCACCAGCCAACCCTTCCATTTAAGATCCAGCACTCTTTCCCTCTCACATCACTGCACCTCCATAGATAGGCTGATGGTGGAGACAAAAGATTCTTCCACTTTCCTTCCACCCAATATTGCCTGTTTTTTGAAGCTTTGAGCTTCACAGCCCACATGGCAGTTGTTTCAGAAGTCTGTCTTCGTGTGTTTTTGTTATTTCAATAATCTATGGCTTCTCAGCTCAAAGTCACACGTAACTCTCTGACGGTTGACGGTGTTGGGAAAGATTTTTATAGAACATGCTACATGCTGAGAATTCTGATAAAAATGCAAATGAGACTGGCTGTTGTGAGATGCAGCAACTAGATTGCTGCTGTAACTGTGAAGAGAAGTGCTGTTCTTCTGCTACACGGCTCCGGGTCTAGCCCAGAGTTTAGTTAAGCCTCTCCATATGACGCGTTGAGCCTTCAGCAAGCTGTGCAAACATAATTTGTTTCCCATCCTCAAATTCAACTCATGTTGTTTTTGCTCAACAGGCTTTTCATATAATTTGCTGTGACAGATGCAATTGACCTCCTGTTGTAGGAATCTTGTGTTTTCTAACCATAATAACAGTTTGTTTTCTGTTTCTGTGTTCTAAATTATTAACTGTTGGTTCATAAATCCTTCATGTCTAACTTTGAAATGTGTGTGTTCTCTCTTTGAAAAACAAATGGAATAGTCGCACACTATTCAATGAAATTAGTCAAATGTTTGTGTTCTCTCTAACAGAGTTGCAGCATGGTCCCGGAGTGGGTCGGACACAAGGCGAGGTGCAGCTCTACGACACCCCCTATGAGAAGGGGCGGGGGCGGCCGCTAGGGGTGGGGCTGGGGTACAGCAACCCCCTGGAGGAAGGCAGGGAGAGCCGGTTGCCGCAGGATGACGAGCGGCCAGCAGACGAGTACGACCAGCCATGGGAGTGGAAGAAAGAGAACATCTCTAAAGCCTTCGCAGGTATTGACCTACTTAAACATTTTTATCTCTTTTTTTTTTAATTGAACCTTTATTTAACTAGGCAAGTCAGAACAAATTCTTATTTACAATGACGGCCTACCCCGGCCAAACCCTCCCTTAACCCAGACGACGCTGGACTAATTGTGCGCCACCCTATGGGACTCCCAATCACGGCCGGTTGTGATACAGCCCTAGATCGAACCAGGGTCTGTAGTGATGCCTCTAACACAGAGATGCAGTGCCTTAAAATGCTGCACCACTTGGGAGCGCTGACTGACCTCAGTCCCATCCTCAGCCACCTGAGTAGCTATCTCACACTGTCACTATTACACTCATTAGGGTTTGACTGTTCAGTACATGTATTATTATTATTTTTCTCAAGTTCTATTTTTAGAACACAAGAGCAAGGCCTGCACAGGATTTTTTTCCCTAACATTTTTTCCACACTGTTATTTCCCGAGCCCTTATCACATTAAAGACGCACCTATTTTATTGCAAAAAAACACAATTTAATATGACAGAATATTTTTCCAAATGAAAAAAGTTGCCAGTGCGAAGTAATACACACCCATCCTGCGTGTCTGGAGCTGTTCTTTTCAAAGAGTGATAATTTGAAACGGGGCTTATTTTGGCGTTTTTCAGGGTTACATACCAAAATCTGTGGTCTTTTCGATATAGACCTACAGACGTTTAATTTAGTTTATTCTGCCTGTTCTTTGGAATTTGTTTAAATGGATGAACGATTCCACATTGTACACTGCATGGTGATGAATTACGGCACGGCATCAGTTTGGTGAGTAGGCATAATGATTCTGATGAAAATATGCTCTTTGTCTTTAACCTGTTTTTGCATATTTTCAGTGTGGAACCTCTCTATGTTTAGGGGGGTTATGGCTTAGGCTAACCAATTCTAAATGGCACCAGCAGTTCACAAAGTAGCCTAAGCAGAAAATAGACTGGATACAATTATTCCCAAACTGCAGCTCATTTTTAGAACACATATTTCCCTACTTCAATCAACCAGTCTATGTTTTATTTATGATTAAAACTGTCGTAATTTGGCAAGGAATGTATCTTGTGTATCCTATCAGTTAGACCTTTTTCTACGCCCACCGTTCCTCCGTTTTTATAGGCATTTATTTCTGTAAGCCTAACGGGAGCTTGTGTGCCAACTCAGCATGCGTGTGTAGAGGGAGCGCTTGGAATGCAATTGAGTGAGGGAAAGGGAATATAGGGAGAAGAACTGAGTGATGCTTGCCTTGTTGTGTATTTGAGGGGCAAAAACCAAAACATGTACAAATGGAAAACTAGAGTCAAAGCAAATTGACATGGTCTTCAAGACAAAATGTACCCCCCCCCCCCCCAGACATGCCACAAAGCACATTCCACAAACACATTTTAGAGTTGGTTGAAGCTAGTTTTGACGTCTGTTTGAGTACTCGTCCCTAACACTCACAACCACCCTTTTACACTCAATGAATAATCTTTCACTTTTTACTCTCACACTACTAAACACACACCTTGAATGATCACATTCATGACTACTTGCCAATTGAACATGAGACTGGATGATAAGGGTGACTTTGTGTGTGTTAATGAATTTGCTGTCTGTATCCGACACTTACGCTGAGTATAAAAACATTAAGAACACCTGCGTTATCCATGATATAGACTGACCAGGTGATTTCAGGTGAAAGCTATGATCCATTATTGATGTCACTTGTTAAATCCACTTCAATCAGTGTAGATGAAGGGGAGGAGACAGGTTAAAGAAGGATTTTCAAACCTTGAGACATTTGAGACTTGGATTGTGTATGTGTGCCTTTGAAAGGGGTATGGTAGTAGATGCCAGGCGCACCCATTTGTGTTTTGAACTACCAACGCTGCTGGGTTCTACAGCCCTTAGACTGTAGAGGGGTTCTACTAAGCTATATGGAATTGTTTTAAGAAGGTCATACCAAGGATCATTTAGCTATTTGATTTGGAATTTTAAGACCCCTTGAAGAATCAAAAAATATACTTATTTAAAATAAAATTATATATATAATTTGGCCTTCCTGCTATTAGCCCATACAAACGCAGTGAATAACATATTCACTAATAGAACAACAGAGAGCCCCCCCCCCAAAAAAAAAAAGATCCAAAGGAAGTTTGTTATGAAGTGTACAGGGGGGCAAAAAAGTATTTAGTCAGCCACCAATTGTGCAAGTTCTCCCACTTAAAAAGATGAGGCCTGTAATTTTCATAATAAGTATACTTCAACTATGACAGACAAAATGAGAAAAAAAATTCATAAAATCACATTGTAGGATTTTTAATTAATTTGTTTGCAAATTATGGTGGAAAATAAGTATTTGGTCACCTACAAACAAGCATGATTTATGGCTCTCACAGACCTCTCACAGACCAGTACTTCTTTAAGAGGCTCCTCTGTCCTCCACTCGTTACCTGTATTAATGGCACCTGTTTGAACTTGGTATCAGTAAAAGACACCTGTCCACAATAAAAGACACCTGTCCACAACCTCAAACAGTCACACTCCAAACTCCACTATGGCCAAGACCAAAGAGCTGTCAAAGGACACCAGAAACAAAATTATAGACCTGCACCAGGCTGGGAAGACTGAATCTGCAATAGGTAAGCAGCTTGGTTTGAAGAAATCAACTGTGGGAGCAATTATTAGGAAATGGAAGACATACAAGACCACTGACAATCTCCCTCGATCTGAGGCTCCACGCAAGATCTCACCCCGTGGGGTCAAAATGATCACAAGAACGGTGAGCAAAAATCCCAGAACCACACGGGGGGACCTAGTGAAGGACCTGCAGAGAGCTGGGACCAAAGTAACAAAGCCTACCATCAGTAACACACTACGCCGCCAGGGACTCAAATCCTGCAGTGCCAGACGTGTCCCGCTGCTTAAGCCAGTACATGTCCAGACCCATCTGAAGTTTTCACATTTGGATGATCCAGAAGAAGATTGTGAGAATGTCATATGGTCAGATGAAACCAAAATATAACTTTTTGGTAAAAACTCAACTCGTCATGTTTGGAGGACAAAGAATGTTGAGTTGCATCCAAAGAACACCATACCTACTGTGAATCATGGGGGTAGAAACATCATGCTTTGGGGCTGTTTTTCTGCAAAGGGACCATGACGACTGATCCGTGGAAAGGAAAGAATGAATGGGACCATGTATTGTGAGATTTTGACTCAAAACCTCCTTCCATCAGCAAGGGCATTGAAGAGGAAACGTGGCTGGGTCTTTCAGCATGACAATGATCCCAAACACACCGCCCGGACAACGAAAGAGTGGCTTTGTAAGAAGCATTTCAAGGTCCTGGAGTGGCCTAGCCAGTCTCCAGATCTCAACCCCATAGAAAATCTTTTGGAGGGAGTTGAAAGTCCGTGTTGCCTAGCAACAGCCCCAAAACATCACTGCTCTAGAGGAGATCTGCATGGAGAAATGGGCCAAAATACCAGCAACAGTGTGTGAAAACCTTGTGAAGACTTACAGAAAACGTTTGACCTCTGTCATTGCCAACAAAGGGTATATAACAAAGTATTGAGAAACTTTTGCTATTGACCAAATACTTATTTTCCACCATAATTTGCAAATAAATTCATTAAAAATCCTACAATGTGATTTTCTGGATTTCTTTTCTTCTAATTTTGTCTGTCATAGTTGAAGTGTACCTATGATGAAAATTACAGGCCTCTCTCATCTTTAAGTGGGAGAACTTGCACAATTGGTGGCTGACTAAATACTTTTTTGCCCCACTATGTCCTATGTCTGAGAGATATAAGAAGGATCACGAAACGCACACACACACACACACACACATATACAGTGCCTTGCGAAAGTATTCGGCCCCCTTGAACTTTGCGACCTTTTGCCACATTTCAGGCTTCAAACATAAAGATATAAAACTGTATTTTTTTGTGAAGAATCAACAACAAGTGGGACACAATCATGAAGTGGAACGACATTTATTGGACATTTCAAACTTTTTTTAACAAATCAAAACTGAAAAATTGGGCGTGCAAAATTATTCAGCCCCCTTAAGTTAATATTTTGTAGCGCCACCTTTTGCTGCGATTACAGCTGTAAGTCGCTTGGGGTATGTCTCTATCAGTTTTGCACATCGAGAGACTGACATCTTTTCCCATTCCTCCTTGCAAAACAGCTCGAGCTCAGTGAGGTTGGATGGAGAGCATTTGTGAACAGCAGTTTTCAGTTCTTTCCACAGATTCTCGTTTGGATTCAGGTCTGGACTTTGACTTGGCCATTCTAACACCTGGATATGTTTATTTTTGAACCATTCCATTGTAGATTTTGCTTTATGTTTTGGATCATTGTCTTGTTGGAAGACAAATCTCCGTGCCAGTCTCATGTCTTTTGCAGACTCCATCAGGTTTTCTTCCAGAATGGTCCTGTATTTGGCTCCATCCATCTTCCCATCAATTTTAACCATCTTCCCTGTCCCTGCTGAAGAAAAGCAGGCCCAAACCATGATGCTGCCACCACCATGTTTGACAGTGGGGATGGTGTGTTCAGCTGTGTTGCTTTTACGCCAAAACATAACGTTTTGCATTGTTGCCAAAAAGTTAAATTTTGGTTTCATCTGACCAGAGCACCTTCTTCCACATGTTTGGTGTGTCTCCCAGGTGGCTTGTGGCAAACTTTAAATGACACTTTTTATGGATATCTTTAAGAAATGGCTTTCTTCTTGCCACTCTTCCATAAAGGCCAGATTTGTGCAATATACGACTGATTGTTGTCCTATGGACAGAGTCTCCCACCTCAGCTGTAGATCTCTGCAGTTCATCCAGAGTGATCATGGGCCTCTTGGCTGCATCTCTGATCAGTCTTCTCCTTGTATGAGCTGAAAGTTTAGAGGGACGGCCAGGTCTTTCTTGGCAGATTTGCAGTGGTCTGATACTCCTTCCATTTCAATATTATCGCTTGCACAGTGCTCCTTGGGATGTTTAAAGCTTGGGAAATCTTTTTGTAATACATTTGCAATTTGCAAAAGGCAATACATTTGCTAACATTTCTAAACCAGTTTTTTTGCGTTGTCATTATGGGGTATTGTGTGTAGATTTTGGGATTTTTTTTTTAATACATTTAAGAATATGGCTGTAACATCACGAAGTGGGGAAAGGGTCTGAATCATTTCTGAATGCACTACACTACACATTTTTTTTAAACTGTTACCGGGGGACCTTTTTAGATGAGGCCTGTGGGCATCCTAGAGCAAAATGTGTGTAGCCAAACTGTTCAGATGCTACACACAGAAGTTTGCAGATTGGCTGTACCGACTTCAAGCGAGTCGAGGTGATTGTGGTTGTCAAAGAGAACACCATCGTTTTCGTGAGTCTCATCTTTCCACAGAGGGAGTCATAGTTTGTAGGCCAAACCGTTTGGACGCTATAGATGATTTTGTGAGAAGACTGATTTTCGGGATGTCTCATGATCTGACCAACACTGCTCTATATCTGTCACCTTTCACCGCAGATGCGGAAGTGCGACATCAGCGGATGTGATGGATTGAGACGCATCCGATGCCAATTAATGTCTCATATCTCTAGATTAAACTGACAGATTTCTATGGGGATTTTTTTTAATGCTAATTACATTTCGCTGGGCCGCGGAAATCGACTAGTTTTTAAAGAAGAATTGTATGTATGTATGTATGTGTGCCATTCAGACGGTGAATGGGCAAGACGAAATACTTACCGTTAAGTGCCTTTGAGAGGGGTATGGTAGTAGATGTCAAGAACTGCATTGTTGCTGGGTTTTTTCACACTCAACAGTTTCCTGTGTGTATCAAGACTGGCCCACCACCAAAAGGACATCCAGCCAACTTGACACAATGACGGGAAGCATTGGAGTCAACATGGGCCAGCATCCCTGTGGAATGCTCAGTGTACATCATAAATAATACAAGTTTTTTTTTTTATATTGTGAGGCCCTGTCTCCGTTTCTGGTGTGTGTGTGTGATTGACAGACTGGACGGTGGGCAGTAGATCAGTTACGATATGGCAGGGCAAGCCTACTTAATTGAGCTGCATCTCAGTCAGGAGGTCAAAGTGACAGGAGAATAAATCAACACGCTTGCTTTCACTCCTCTTTTTCATGCATTCGCTCTCCCTTCCTCCCCCTCTTCTCAGTTAATTACATGCTCACGTGTGCATGACTGATCCAGTTCTAATAAGCAGGTGGTCAGCAGAACTGCTACAGCAACACACGACACAGACACAAACACACAGAACATGTTCAAATCACATTACATCGCAGGCATTAAATAGACAACGTAGCGTTGACGGAGAGGATTACTTCCATCGGGTGGGTGACCCTCTCAGAATATTTAAGGAATAAAACCCAGATCTCTTGGACAGGATCTATTACAACACCAATAAGAAATGGTACCAGATGGGGGGACAAAAACCTTCACTCATGATTTCCTGGCACCTGTTTTTCTACCTGCAGTCAGTTAGCTGCCAGCACCCCGGCCTGTGTGAACAGATTGGTTGGAGGGAAAAACAGAAACACTACAGTATGTTCCATTCTCACTTTTAATCCATATTCCCAGTCAGATGGCGAGCATTACTAGGCAGGGTTGGTATGGCAGCACTGAGGGTTAGTTGAAGAGCTGTAGAGAGAGAGGGGGGACGTCCAAGGTTATGGCAGATTTGATGTGAGCTCAGTGCGGATGTTTGTGGATCCCAGCGACTCCGAGGGCAGGGGACAGAAGATAATGAATGACATTGGCTGTGGAGGAGCAGGGAGGGGGTGAGGGGGGGGTCGAGGCCATTGTGACAGGGAGCAATCAGTCATGCGTGGCGCTGACACCTTCGCCTTCACTGCGGCCTCTCCTCCCACAGCGGTGACAGGACTGTCCCTGCAGTCCTCCCTCCCGAGGTGACACACCGCCTGATAACCTACGATCTGCCAGCAGTGCCTCAGCTCTCACCTCATCACCACACAAACTGATTATCAACAGTTACCACAGTCAGGAGAAATATTCCCTTACATTTTTTCGGCACCGAGCAAATTTCAGGTCTGCTGAGCGCAAACTTGAATGTTGTGAATATTCAGTGCAACTTCCAGCAAGCGTTTACTGTGAACACTGAGGCTGTACCTGCTTTAAGTTAGTTTCAGACAATGGTCAAGTAGGCTACTGTAGCTATTTGATCATAATGTAGGCCGACTAGAGTGGCCTACCATCAAAAACAATGGAGAAAATGCATCCCATTACATTTTAACATGGAACTGGATGTTCTATCATTCAGCCTACAATAGCAGCCAATGTGTTGTTCAATGTAGGCCTATATTCCATGAGACTTTTGAAAAGAACATGCAGGGCTTGACATTAACCTGTTTATCCACTTGTCCTTCAGACAAGGTGACTGAAAATGTTGTTGTTTTGATGCAAGTAGCATTTTATACAAAATAAAAATGCATTATTAATCCCATAACATTATTACAGAGAATTAGATACATTATGCTACCTATTGGCTACTTAGCTTATTCAAGCCTCTCTCAAAATACAACACTGCCCCTTTAAGATAAAAAAAAGCTGTTTATCCGAATCACTTTAAAAAAAAAGAAATGTACATGTTTTGTGCTCTTATAAGAAGCAATCACTCTCCCATTGCTGACTACAAATGATCTATAAGTGGGCTAATATGAACACGTGCACACTTGGCTGCATGCAGCTCTTGCTTGGATCTCAAAACAAGAGCATCTACTCATACTGTAAACACGGTCCAGTTTAAAGTGAATAGCACAGATCCAGATATGGCAACGGTCTATTTGCATAAAGGTCTACTGCAGCTCTGATTGGTTATGCTGCACTGTTCTGCCTACAACATCTTTTGCATAGTTATTTCTGCATACTTAGTCTTGCATAGTTTTGTTTTGGTATGTTGTATTGAAAGTGGATAATATTGCATTGATTCGATCACAATTCCCACAGTAAAGGGAAATGTTGATAGTGTTAACTTTCTACAGTTTTTCCCCTTAGTTAAGTTCAATCTAGTGTTTCTCTGCGCGTGCTGATATTTCTTCTGCACGGCAGTCCTGGGGAGCTGCACTCCTGCGAACAAGCGCAGCTTAAAGGGAACATTGGTCAGGAGTGAGAGCAGGATGCACATTTAGAGGTGGCTTTTTGGATAGTTTCATATTACATGCACAATTATGATAATCAGGAAGTAAAATGCTGTGCATATCCTCTTTTAGAGTGGGATGAACAGTATTCACTGTGGAGTCCAGTCCAGCTCAGGTGGAGATCAGTGTCTGGGTGTGAGTTGGTAGTCAATTACGTGACACCAGCAGTGTGAGAGAGCCTGCTGCTGGTAGACAGACATGCCTCAGTCCAGTAGGTTTTAATTAGAACACTACAAACCTGTCACTAGCACCTAGCTCCCCCCTATTACAACCATCATTAATTCCTGTGAATGTTTTAAAATTTAACAGTGAGGGTTGCATAGATAGCCCTGCAGCCATGCAACACCAATTAGTGAGCTAATTTAATGGACACTCATTACTCCACACAGAATGCCCTGTCTAATGAGTAGATGAATGGTGTTAGGTACACAGCATATTTGATCTACAGTATGTGCTTTTAGTATCTGATCTCTGATATCTGGTTTCCCTCCACAAGTAGGAGGCCTTAAATATCATTTAAAGGTCTCTCACACAATATTTTGCAGATACGGAATGTTGGATTGGTTTTCCAGGTGTGAATGTACTGTAGACTGGCGTCTACAAAGACACATTTGTGTGCATGTGTGCGTGCGACGCAGCAATCATGAGATTTCCGTCACCTTGGCCGGTGTGTCCCTGGTCTGTTAGCTCACTCTAAGCTGGCCCTGGGGTTCCCAACTGGCTTCTCCATCAATTTACAGGATGTGTCGTGTCGACATTCTTCCAACCCTCGCGCTCTCTCGCTCCATGTGAAGCTTTACTGATGTTAATGAAAAGACATCCTTCACCATCCAGACTCGTTCCCTCAAGTGAGTTGGATGGGAGGCAGAGTGAGATGGGGAGGGGGGAGAGAAGTAGTGAAGGGATAGATAATGCACCACTGAGTGGGGGAGAGATGGAGGTGTGTGTGTGCGCAGGAACCAACAGAATATACAATCCCAGAAAAATTGAGGCCAAGAAGAGAAATCAGAAAGGGAGGAATAGTAGAAAGCCATTGGTTTGAGCTGAATAAGAAAATGGCAGTTCTGTCCATGAAAATGGATTTCAAATGCCATGTCATATTCCTATTTTATATGCCTTAGTGTGTATTCGTGGATAGGGGTGTTAATTATCTGTCATTAGTAGGAAGAAGTTGCGCCCGGCAGAAAGCCTTTTGTTGGCAGAGAGAACATGGGGAGCTGGGCTTGTTACAAAGCAGATGTCTTAATACTTGTGTTTAATGACGAAATACAGCAGGATTTATCCAATGCTCCTGTCACTTGATTCCAGGATATTTATTTTGATAAAAAATAAAATGGCTTTTTATATTTACTATATTTACTATGAGCTCTGAGGTTGTAGTGCCATTGTCTTCCATACTGAAAGAGTAAAATGGATTGAACTTGTTTTATACTGAAATGCCTTTTTCTTGGTTCAACCAGTGGACCCACTTCAGTGTGAGGTTGTCTTTTGTGTCTGCTGAGTTTATTTTTTTTATTTTTTTTATTTCACCTTTATTTAACCAGGTAGGCAAGTTGAGAACAAGTTCTCATTTACAATTGCGACCTGGCCAAGATAAAGCAAAGCAGTTCGACACATACAACGACACAGAGTTACACATGGAGTAAAACAAACATACAGTCAATAATACAGTATAAACAAGTCTGTATACGATGTGAGCAAATGAGGTGAGATAAGGGAGGTAAAGGCAAAAAGGCCATGGTGGCAAAGTAAATACAATATAGCAAGTAAAACACTGGAATGGTAGATTTGCAATGGGAGAATGTGCAAAGTAGAAATAAAAATAATGGGGTGCAAAGGAGCAAAATAAATAAATTATTTAAATACAGTAGGGAAAGAGGTAGTTTTTTGGGCTAAATTATAGGTGGGCTATATACAGGTGCAGTAATATGTGAGCTGCTCTGACAGTTGGTGCTTAAAGCTAGTGAGGGAGATAAGTGTTTCAGAGATTTTTGTAGTTCGTTCCAGTCATTGGCAGCAGAGAACTGGAAGGAGAGGCGGCCAAAGAAAGAATTGGTTTTGGGGGTGACTAGAGAGATATACCTGCTGGAGCGTGTGCTACAGGTGGGAGATGCAATGGTGACCAGCGAGCTGAGATAAGGGGGGACTTTACCTAGCAGGGTCTTGTAGATGACATGGAGCCAGTGGGTTTGGCGACGAGTATGAAGCGAGGGCCAGCCAACGAGAGCGTACAGGTCGCAATGGTGGGTAGTATATGGGGCTTTGGTGACAAAACGTGGTTTGTACAGGTTTTCAAATATATTATTGAATATTCTGTTCTGAAATGTCAATCTGCCTGCTAGTTCTCGCTCTCGCTCTCTCGCTCTCTGAACATGATGTTGTCAGAATGTAAATATATCACAAGAAAGACCTTCGGGCAAATGGCCTCCACAACCTGTGTGATAGATCCACAGGTTCCCATTAGTAGTAAATGGAGCCCAGATGTTCCCTCTGTTTGAGTGACAGCTCTGTGTGCACCCGGCCAGCAAAAGGTCACGTCACGCCCTTTGTCACAGTGATGAGTGCTGACATGTGTAGGAGGAGGTAAAGGTGATGTCATGAGGGGATTATAAAGGGGCCATTTAGGGTAAATGTTACACTGCAGGCAGGAGGTCGCACTGGAACACGGATGCCCCAAACAGCCTTCCAGACATTCAAACAGGACACTTGTGTGCTACAAATAGCAGCAACTGTGGAATCATAAAATTTGAACAGAATGCACACCCACTCGTACTGCTAGTGCAACTGGTTTCTAAGTACATGGTGTACTGTATGTCCTTGGTATTGCATACAGTCTGGAACTCCCCCTAAACAGGGCAGGAATTCTGTTTGAAATTTTCTCATTTAACTGTGACAAGCAAAGCTTAACTGCAATCCCTTTTCAAAACAATGTATGATTCTCTTCACTGAGTTCATTCCCTCCTTCCTTTCATTCTAGTCCTCCCTCACTGTTCTCTCTGAGCTGGTCACACTTTAATGATGGCTTCTGCAGGGCTGGGAGGGCTCTCCAGATGGGGCCATTGTACTGCATCATGCACCAATAGTTCACAGAGAGCCAGAGAAAGTGGCGGAGTGTGTTTTCCCTGATCAATAATGAACTAGTGAGAGAGAGGGAGGGATGAGAGTGAGGGATGTATGTACAGCATCACTGGGGTCTCTCCTAATGCCCTGTTCAGCTGCCCTTTTATGTCACACACCCAGGGGGTCTTTGGTTTTGTCTGATCATCAAGATGTCAGCCCCCCCTTCATTTGTTTAGTAATTCACTGTGTGGTGTGTAGCGCAGCTGTGGCGGATTCTGTGTGCGTGCGCCATTGAGACTGCAGTAATGGGTTACGTGGTTGCTGGCCACGGATTGTAATGAGCTATTTTGTTCCGCTCCTGCCTCATTTGTGTGCCCTGTCCTCACCATCCTAGACACACAGTCCACATCATTTTCAATCTGACACACAGCATCTACTTGGCTACCTTCACTCTTTCTCCTGTCAGACTTCTTACCTCTCCTCCATATTCCATCCATCTCCGTATTCATTCTACTTCCCCTCCTATCCATCCATTATTTTTTATCTGTCTCTCCTCTGCACCTGGCTCCCTGTAGATATGTCAGAGCTGCCTGAGCTACCCTGCCCCCCTCCAGTGGGGCAGCAGATGGAGGAGGATCTCCTGATAGGACAACACCTACCCAGGACAACACCTTCTCACTCCCCAACCTGTTCCCTGACCCACCAGCCTGAACCCCCAGTGTCCTGCATCTGCCCTGCCTGCTTTTTGTATGATGTTAACATACAGTACCAGTCAAGTTTGGGCACACCTACTCATTCCAGGGTTTTTGTTTGTTTTTACTATTGTTCTACATTGTATAATAATAGTGAAGATGTCAAAACTGTGAAATAACACACATGAAATCATGTAGTAACCAATAAAGTGTTAAACTAATTCTTCAAAGTAGCCTCCCATCGCCTTGATGACAGCTTGGCTCTTCTTAATGCGTTTGTGCTAATCAGTTGTGTTGTGACAAGGTAGGGGTGGTATACAGAATATAGCCCTATTTGGTAAAAGGCCAAGTCAATATTATGGCAAGAACAGCTCAAATAAGCAAAGAGAAACATCTGTCCATCATTACTTTAAGACATGAAGTTCAGTCAATGCGGAAGACTTTTCAAGTGCAGTCCCAAAAACTATCAAGCGCTATGATGAAACTGGCTCTCATGAGGACCGCAACAGGAAAGGAAGACCCAGAGTTACCTCTGCTGCAGAGGATACATTCATTAGAGTTAACTGTCTCTCATGAGGACCGCAACAGGAAAGGAAGACCCAGAGTTACCTCTGCTGCAGAGGATACATTCATTAGAGTTAACTGTCTCTCATGAGGACCGCAACAGGAAAGGAAGACCCAGAGTTACCTCTGCTGCAGAGGATACATTCATTAGAGTTAACTGTCTCTCATGAGGACCGCAACAGGAAAGGAAGACCCAGAGTTACCTCTGCTGCAGAGGATACATTCATTAGAGTTAACTGTCTCTCATGAGGACCGCAACAGGAAAGGAAGACCCAGAGTTACCTCTGCTGCAGAGGATACGTTCATTAGAGTTAACTGCACTTCAGAATGCAGCCCAAATAAATGCTTCACAGAGTTCAAGTAACAGACACATCAACATCAACTGTTCAGAGGAGACTGTGTGAATCAGGCCTTCATGTTCGAAATGCTGCAAAGAAACCACCAATAAAGGGGTAGAGACTTGCTTGGGCCAAGAAACACGAGCAATGGACGTTAGACCGGTGGAAATCTGTCCTTTGGTCTGATGAGTCCAAATTTGCGATTTTTGGTTCCAACCGTCATGTCTTTGTGAGACGCAGAGTAGGTGAATGGATGATCTTCGCATTTCTGGTTCCCACTGTGAAGCATGGAGGAGGAGGTGTGATGATGTGGGGGTGCTTTGCTGGTGACACTCAGTGATTTATTTAGAATTCAAGGCACACTTAAGCAGCATGCCTACTACAGCATTCTGCAGCGATTTGAGATGGTTTATGATGAGTTGGACCGCAGTGAAGGAAAAGCAGCCATATGTGGAAACTGTTGGAAAAACATTCCAGGTGAAGCTGGTTGAGAGAATGCCAAGAGTGTGCAAAGCTGTCATCAAGGCAAAGGGTGGCTACTTTGAAGAATCTAATATATTTACATTTGTTTAACACTTTTGGTTACTACATGATTCCATATGTGTTCATAGTTTTGATGTCTTCACTATTATTCTACAATGTAGAAATAGCAAAAATAAAGAAAAACCCTTGACTGGTATTGTACATCAATGGGTCACATAACCTAACAACCCAACAATAGGTTTGGCAACAAGTGGCTATTGAAGGCCTTTTTTGTAACGCACCATAATAGGTCTAGTAAGCCAGATACTGGTGGTAGCACACAGCAATGGGTCTCATAACATTGGGTCATGATGGTATTTTGCCTGTCGCCACACAGCACTGACTCTCCCTCTACATCGCACTGCAGCCCCTCAGGGTCCGCTTCCGCCACAACCCAGAAGCCCCCTGTGCTATGTGGTCCTCTCATGCCTCCTTTCATTAGGTCACCCTGCAGATCTCCCCTGGAGCAGCTCCTAGTCCCAGCCAACCATTGGATGATGATGTTGCACCCAGTCAGATCTGTGCTCTCCTCTCCACTGTGTACCCCTTCAGCAGAAACAGTCTGTTCTCTGTGCTATGGCATGCCCAACCCTTTTTCCATCTGCACCAACAACAGTATCTACACTGTTTTCCCAGGCCTGGCTTGAGTTTTCCCTTTTTAATGAGATACTCTGTCTGACTCACTTTCTTTTTTTCAGTGCAGTTTGATGGTGCTGAGTGGGAACGGTCCTCGTCCCCCACCGAGCGCCTGCGTCCACCCAGGTCCAGTCCCCTGGCAGGAGGGAGCATGAAGTTCCGGATGCCCTGCTCTGACCCTCACAACATGATGGGGGAGAGAGTAGACCCCACCCTGCCCCTGGAGAAACAAGTGTACGTACCGTACTCTTTTCCTTTGTAATGACATTTTTATTGTTTACTTTATCTCTTGTTTGGGTTGGGTGTTATTGCTTCATCTACACAGTAATACTGAAAGCATCACAGTAGAATGTAAATGTGGTTTTGTTTTATACATGTATATCATTAGAATAAACTATGTTTCGATATACAATATATGAATGAACAAACTCTACTAATCAATCATATATTTGCACACCAGGCTATGGTACATGAAGTGAGAGGGTAGTACATTACTCTCCCAGGTGGTCTTGTAAGGGTTGTTATAGGATCCACTGGAGAGCCCTACTCATGTTTGAGTGAGTGTGGTCTGGTCTCAGTCCGACCCCTGTGCCATCTGCCAGAGTTAGTAAACAGTGACTAAAGGAGACCTTGCTTGTTTAAAGTGAGAAGAAACATGGTTATAACACACTACATGACACATTTGCACATACAGAAACACATTTCAACAATAGTGGAAATCAAATATTTGCACGTCACTATATTTTCACATCTGTGTACTGTATGTCACAAAATAAAATCCCTCAATTTACCACTAATATTTGACATTGCACAGTACTCCAGGGGCCTAATTTATCAACCATGTGTACATTTCGTACTAAACTTTGGCGTAGGTGGAGATTCTAGGATTTGCTCGCATCACAACTTATTGGAATGTATTAAACGGTCATACGCAACATATCCACATTTTTTTAAATGGATAAATCAGAGCCATATTGTATACACCCCTGCCTGGAAAACGTCCTCCATTCACCTTTATGGTAACGTAAACACCCTCATTTGCTGTAGGATTTGGAAATATTGCAACTGGGCCATGTCTGTTTCTAAAAGAAAGCACAATGGTAAATTGGAACACATTTCTGTAGATGTGTGGGCTAATCTTTTCATCTTTTGCTGTTACTTTTTCAAACAAAAAATGCGTGCCGCTTATAGCGAATACCAACACTTGCTGCGTATTTGATTTATTTTTTTAAAAGTAAAAGTAAGTACTATAACCCACACTATGCAAAATACAAATTGTTGTTCAGTATTTTGTGTGTCAATTGATTGTTTCTATTTCCTGTCTTGGTATAGGCTCTGAGATTAAGTGGGCTATGATGTTGTGCTCCTTGGCTATTGAATGAGCGATGAATAAGTAGTAGCCTAATAATTTTTTGTGTAGCGTGGAATTAACCAGTTATGTCAGTAAATATGATTATGATTTCAGACCATATTATAAGACTCATAGAAACATATTAGGCTGCATGCTGCTCTGCGAACTCCTTACCGACGGCAAACGCATCTGTTATATAATTAGCCTGCGTTTTAGTGCTTTTGTTAGCCTTCAATAAATATAAAATTCTGTGCGTCAAACACCTCCATTTCCCCCAAAATAACAATGTTTGCTTGTAATACAATTCTTTAACCCAAAGTTGTGCGTACGCATGGTCTGAGATTTGCATGGAGATATGCACACTTTCCTGTCAAGTTCAAATTTGATATATATCAACCTTTTGATAAATGAGGCCCCATGTCTTTTTCCCTCCCTCCATTCATGTTGTGTATCTGTCAGGTGGTACCACGGGGCACTGTCGCGGTCAGAGGCAGAGTCTCTGTTGACCCTGTGTAAGGAGTGTAGCTACCTGGTGAGGAACAGCCAGACCAGCCTCAACGACTACTCTCTCTCACTACGGTATAAAGCTCAACATAATCACACCATTTACATCTGAACAGCAACATCAAATCATTGCTAATGCACTTAAATACAGTATGAGTCAAATAGTTTGAGTCAAATGGTATGAGTCCAATAAGTACAGTAGGTTAGAATATTTATTGAATCATCCTCCGATTTAACTGCTCTGACTTGATTGTCTCCCGAGTGGCGCAGTGGTCTAGAGGCGTCACTACAGACCCTGGTTCGATCCCGGGCTGTATCACAACCGGCCACGATCGGGAGCGTCGTCCGGGTTAGGGGAAGGTTTGGCAGGGGTAGGCCGTCATTGTAAAATAGGAATTTGTTCTTAACTGACTTGCGTAGTTAAATAAAGGCAAGTGTACTGTGTACTGTGTACTGTATACGTGCAGCCACCTTCCCTACTGAGCTTCTATCTCACTGTATGTAGGCCTCCATCTGTCTCTCTTAACCTCCTCTGCTTTCTCTCTCCTCCTCCCTCAACCCATTTGAAGACTGATTTTCTTCTCAATAGTCCTTCACGCCGCATAATAGTGCTTATATGGTCAAATCTCTTCTCTCTAATTACTAGCTTGATCCTTAAATCCCCTTCTCCATCACTCTCCCCCTTTTTCTCCCTCCCTCACTCTCATTCCCCCTCTCTTCCCCAGCACCTCTTCTCTCTCTGAGTGGTAATCAGGCAGATACAGCACACTGCAGCTCTCACATCAGCCGCTTTCCAATCACTAATGAATATGAATCACCTTCTGTGGGCCACACACAGGCACGCCTGAGTGCACGCACGCACACTACATTAGAGGTTCTCATTTTCAGCCTCACAGACATCACACGGATGCAATGTCACTCAAACACACACACAAACACACACCCGCCGATGTTAACAGCTCAAATAGACAGGCTGACGTGTGAAATGACAAAGCTACAGTATGTGGCCCTCGTCTCACAATAGGAGGTCCAGGGGTCTGAAAGAAGCAGTGGTTTGATCTTTAGACTGGCAGGTGCTTTGTGTCTCTAAATTGTTGTGAGGGAGACATGCCAGAGGTAGTTGGAGATGGAATCAAAGCGATAGAGAACCAGTAGAGTGAGTCGGCATGGAAACAGACTGACACACAGCCCAGCATCACACCAATATGGATGAGGCAAATACACAGACAAATCATGTCTCTTCAAGAGGGATTTTTCTCTAACAGCTTGTCATGGATCTGTGATTTAATATGAAACACAGACTATATATAATAAAGTGTGTGGACACCCCTTCAAATTAGTGGATTTGGCTATTTCGGCCACACCCGTTGCTGACAGGTTCACAAAGCCATGTAATCTCCATAGACAGAAATTGGCAGTAGAATGGCCTTACTGAATTGCTCAGTGACTTTCAACGTAGCACCGTCATAGGATGCCACCTTTCCAACAAGTCAGTACGTCAAATTTCTGACCTGCTAGAGCTGCCCCGGGGGAACTGTAAGTGCTGTTATTGTGAAGTGGAAACGTAGGTCACACAAGCTCACAGAATGGGACCACTGAGTGCTGTAGTGCGTAAAAATAGTCTGTTCTTGGTAGCAACACCACCGAGTTCCAAACTGACTGGAAGAAATGTCAGCACAAGAACTGTTTGCAGGGAGCTTCATGAAATAGGTGTCCAGGGCCGAGCAGCCGCACACAAGCCTAAGATCACCATGCGCAATGCCAAGTGTCGGCTGGAGTTGTGTAAAGCTTGGCGCCATTGGACTCTGGAGCAGTGGAAACGCGTTCTCTGGAGTGATGAATCGCGCTTCACCATCTGGCAGTCCAACGGACACATCTGGGTTTGGCGGATGCTAGGAGAACGCTACCTGCTCGAATGCATAGTACCAACTGTAAAGGTTGGTGGAGGAAGAATAATGGTCTGGGGCTGTTTTTCATGGTTCGGGTTAGGCCCCTTAGTTCCAGTGAAGGGAAATCTTAATGCTACATTATACAATGACATTCTAGACGATTCTGTGCTTCCACCTTTGTGGCAACAGTTTGGGGAAGGCCTTTTCCTGTTTCAGCATGACAATGCCCCCGTGCACAAAGCGAGGTCCATACAGAAATGGTTTGTCGAGATTAGTGTGGAAGAACTTGACTGGCCTGCACAGAGCCCTGACCTCAACCCCATTGAACACCTTTGGGATGAATTGGAACACGAGCCATGCCTCATCGCCCAACATCAGTGCCCTTCTTCACTAATGCTCTTGTGGCAGAATGGAAGCAAGTTCCTGCAGCAATGTTCCAACATCTAGTTGAAAGCCTTCCCAGAAGAGTGGAGGCTGCTATGGCAGCAAATGGGGGACCAATTCAATATGAATGCCCATGATTTTGGAATGAGATGTTCAACAAACAGGTGTCCACATATTTTGGGTCATGTAGTGTACTTTTCAAGCCTGATGGGAATGTGTTCCAAAGAACACAAAAAATAAGCCATAGCTAATTAGCAATGTAGTGATGCTGGTTCTGTTTGTTGTTATTGCATTGTGTAGAACAACAGATTTCCCTAGTCTTCCATTGTTGATTTTGCAAACTAATGATGACCAATTAGAGCCAATTGTCTTTCCCTCTGCTTCTATAATTAGACATACATCATGATGGCAGCTTGCTCTTAAAGGGGAGGTGTAGCACTGCGCTACTGCTAGTTCTGTATTGCTTGCTTCCTCTCCGTCGCTCTCTCTCTCATCATCTTTGTCTTGTCTCTCACAAGCCATTACATTACTAATTTATACTGTATAATTCCCCCTTCTCTCTCTTCTTACTAGTCCAACATTATGATATGTTGTTAAATCTGGGTAAGAAATACCTCATAAAATGCCAGAAAAAAGTAGGCTGTCTATGTCACTTCCAGTGTGTCATCATGTGGTCCATGACTCTGCCCTTCGGCCTTCTCTCTCAGGAGCTGCCAAGGCTTCATGCACATAAAGTTCAGCCAGTGTAAGGATGGAAAGTACGTCCTGGGGCAGAACAGCCTGCCATTCAACACCATCCCAGAGGTCATCCACTTCTACACCACACACAAGCTACCAATCAGAGGAGCCGAACACCTGTCTCTGCTCTTCCCTGTCCTCGTACAGACCCTCTGATTTTCTGGGACAATGGTCCTGGAATCCTGGGTCACATTGTGATTGGACATTGACTTTAGATTGTGTAAATTCCTTTAATATTCAAGTCAATCAGGCCATCTGTGCTCTCGTTGGACTAGACTATTTTGTTGAGGATTCAGCATCTGCTGGCTTGTCAGTACCTTCACAGACCGTCTCGTTTCTGTTGTGCCAAATCTCTCTGATCTGGGAACAGATTCATATGAAACGCAATACCTGGACTGTACCAACACCACCTCTCTGTAGCCTACCTGGGATGCTATCTGGACTGACTGTTGCAGAATGAGCTTCTCACTGAGCTAGTGCTGCTGCCTGTACTGCTCCACTGGTTGACAGTCTGAGGGAAAACGTGGTTCTACTCACACAAACCTTTGTTGATTTGATTCTCTCTGTACTGTTAAGTAAACCTATTTGTCAATGCTTTATGTTGACGAACTAGTGTCAACCCGCGTCACTTACTGTATGGCTGTTGTAGCAGCAGCTGTCTGATTGTCCTACTGTTGCCGTGTGGTTGTCATATGATCTGTTTGTCTGGACACTGTCACTGACTGGTTGCAGTGCTCTGTAGTTGACCAGAACAATTTTCAATGGCGAGACAAAGGTTTAAACCGCCATATAAATGGCCATATCAGTGGTAATTGGTGTTATGGTTTAATGAATATTCTTATTATCTGGGTCGTCATAATCAATGGCATTGTTGTCGTCTCTGATTGTAATTATGGATAAGATGTTTTCTCATTTACCTGCTGTGTTCAACAATAAACCGTTTCTTAAAGAGCCGTGTCTGCTTTGTGCATCATGTGGAACGACGAGCATCACAGTGTCTGATTATGTAGATAAGACTGAGGACTAATCTGATGTGGTGTCATTTTTTTAACATGTTAATTCTCAGAAAGAAAAAAAAAACTCTCACATGGATTGACACTCATGATCTTTGCATTTTGGGAATAGCCAGTACTGTACCTACCTTGAGATTAGACCTAGATTTGCAGAACTCTGAGTGGAACACGGAGAGGATGGTGGACTACAAAAGCATGCGAATGTCCATGTTTCCTCTACTCCAGCAGACGCAGGCTCTTCCCCAGCCATTAGGGCAGCAGGGGGAGCGGCGAGTGTAGCGAGAAGGAGAGGAAGGCAGGTCTCATTATTTAGGGTTTGCTGGAGTGAAAGGCACTGGGATTGCTTTCATTACTGAGCCAAATGCGGCGGCTGATTACCAGTGGGACGAAGAGCAGAGACAAGCGAGATCACTCACTCTTGAGAGGGGGGAAAAGAGCGTAGGCGCAAGGGAGGGAAAGAGTGTCGCGTCTGTATTCCTGTACTCAAACACAAGACTAATAACAATAACGATGAGTAATACGAATGTCGTAAGTGTACTAAGTAATCCACAAGCATAGTGATTATATCTTTTCAGCGTTCTCCCTAAACTGCTTGTTTTGTGTGTTCAGATAAGCATCCTATGTTATTATTGTGGGCGGAGAGGATTTCTATAAGGGTTTTGTTTGAATATGGTTGCATGTGCGGGTACTGTACAGTCATGGCCAAAAGTTTTGAGAATGACACAAATATTAATTTCCACAAAGTTTGCTGCTTCAGTGCCTTTTAGATATTTTTGTCAGATGTTACTATGGAATACTGAAGTATGATTGCAAGCATTTCATAAGTGTCAAAGGCTTTTATTGACAATTACATGAAGTTGATGCAAAGAGTCAATATTTGCAGTGTTGACCCTTCTTTTTCAAGACCTCTACAATCCGCCCTGGCATGCTGTCAATTAACTTCTGGGCCACATCCTGACTGATGGCAGCCCATTCTTGCATAATCAATGCTTGGAGTTTGTCAGAATTTGTGGGTTTTTGTTGGTAGCGCTCACCTTGTCTTCTCCGGACAAGCTTTTTTCCGGATGCCCCAAACAATCGGAAAGGGGATTCATCAGAGAAAACGACTTTACCCCATTCCTCAGCAGTAACTTTTGCAGAATATCAGTCTGTCCCTGATGTTTTTCCTGGAGAGAAGTGGCTGCTTTGCTGCCCTTCTTGACACCAGGCCATCCCCCAAAACTTCACCTCACTGTGCATGCAGATGCACTCACACCTGCCTGCTGCCATTCCTGAGCAAGCTCTGTACTGATGGTGCCCCGATCCTGCAGCTGAATCAACTTTAGGAGACGGTCCTGGCGCTTGTTGGACTTTCTTGGGCGCCCTGAAGCCTTCTTCACAACAATTGAACCGCTCTCCTTGAAGTTCTTGATGATCCGAAAAATGGTTGAATTAGGTGCAATCTTACTGGCAGCAATATCCTTGCCTGTGAAGCCATTTTTGTGCAAAGCAATGATGAGGGCGCGTGTTTGCGTGTTTCCTTGCAGGTAACCATGGTTGACAGAGGAAGAACAATGATTCCAAGCACCACCCTCCTTTTGAAGCTTCCAGTCTGTTATTCAAACTCAATCAGCACGACAGAGCGATTTCCAGCCTTGTCCTCGTCAACACTCACACCTGTGTTAACGAGAGAATCACTGACATGTCAGCTGGTCCTTTTGTGGCATGGCTGAAATGCAGTGGAAATGTTTTTGGGGGATTCAGTTCATTTGCATGGCAAAGAGGGACTTTGCAATTAATTGCAATTCATTTGATCACTCTTCATAACATTCTGTCATTCTCAAAACTTTTGGCCAAGACCACCTATACGTATACATGCATTGCACGGAATATCCAGCTGCCTTATCAGAATGTTTGTAATATGAGGCGTGTGGGGTGTGGATTATAATATGGCAGCAGCTGGTAATCTCTTAGACTGAGAGGAACAGACACCTGTGATCACTGTGGAGCCAGAGAAATGTCGCACCCATAACACACACAGAGACGCACACACCTAGAGATTTACACTTCCAACACACACACACACAAACTCAAGGCTAGTCATGGGTGACACCACCACACACAGATTTCTCATACACACACACACAAAGCTCGAGGCTTGCATGCATGGGGCAGAGAAAAATACCCAGCTGTGCGCACACGCACTGCCACAAGTGGGGGCCACGCATGGTGAGCCAGGGACACAGTCTCCCCTGTCACATGCCCCCACAGACACTAATCTCTGCAGTTGTGCTGCAGCAATGAGGCTGGGCAGCCAACTGGGGGAGCGTGGCTGTCTGTCTGGGCAGGTGTGTGCGTGCCATCAGGCCCCAGATCCTGCGATCTGAGATGGGTCACAAAAGCAGCTGGATGGGGGAGGTGGAGGGGGATTGAGGAGGTAGGGTATGAGTGGTGGAGTGGGGCTGCTGCTTAGACCACTTTACACTGCCTGCCCCTGTCGGAAATGGATGGACACCATTCATAGGTCTACAATTACGAACACCTACAGCATTCATCATTAATCCCTATAAAATGGGTATAACTTTACTTAGCTGACAATGTTAGTGGTTAGAGCGTTGGACCAGTAACTGAAAGGTTGCTGGATCGAATCCCCGAGCTGACAAGGTAAAATCTGTCATCCTCCCCCTGAGCAAGGCAGTTAACCCACTGTTCCCCAGGTGCCGAAGATGTGGATGTCGATTAAGGAAGCCCCCCGCACCTCCGATTGAGAGGGGTTGGGTTAAATGCAGACAACACATTTCACTTGAAGGCATTCAGTTGTACAACTGACTAGGTATCCCCCTTTCCCTTAATGGAGAATAATCGTATCAGTTACAATTAGGGCTGTGGCGGTCATGAAATGTTGATAGCTTGTGATTGTCAAGCAAATAACTGCCGGTCTCACGGTAATTGACCGTAAATTAACGTAAACACATTTAGCATCTCGTGGCTTCCACGTACAGCCTACAAGCCACTGATGCAGACCTTTTGGAATATCTACATTTTAAAAAGTCTAATCAATCCATGTAATATAGCCTACACCATCACAATAAATCCCTTATTTATTTTAGACGGATCTAAAGAAACATGATATGAAGAAAATGTAGTCTATTTCAGAAGAACAGAATAGTATACTCTGTACTGCCTTATGTTGGGCCCTGTTGGGCCCACAGGCATGTGGCTACACAGTTAATTTAGCAGACAAGATTTGCTTAGAATTTCTTAGTATTATTTTATATTGTTTTAAAGTATGACAAATACAATTGAGTATAGATAAATAAAATATGTTGAGTGGTTAACAAAAAACGGTACTCCTTAATGCTTAATTTAGTTATTTATGTAACTTCAGTTCTACAAACATTGGGCTATATGTTTAGATTTTTAATACATTCTAAGGCTGCATGATGCAACTCTAACGATGAGCTCTGCTTTGTTTCTTGTGCAGGCTGTACACACTTCATCAGTCTCTCATTCACAATTTGACAAGCACTTGATAATGCCTCAAATTTCCTGGCTGCATCTGCTATGTGGGGCCATAATCCTACTAAAAAAAATCCATGCCTTTTGCACCCAGTGGCCATTATCCCCTTGGGCTGAATATAATAATAATTATAATTCCCTTCTAACTGCTCGGGTCTTTCTCACTTTCTTAAAATGACTAGCAGCAGCATCAGAGCCTGGAGAAGCCTAATTACCGTGACTAAATGGTCACATGGAATTTGACTGCCATCATGACTCGTGAGCGCCGGTGTGGTGGTAATACGGTCACCGTAACAGCCCTAGTCACAATTTGATTTTTACATTAAAGTTGAGAGGAGGCACTTGAGAATCTACAGTTGGTCATGTATATTTCTGGCAATGCCCATGCATTATTAATGTGTAAGCAACATTTCAGTGTTCCACAGTGCACATAGCTGGTTGAGGGGTTATGCTTGGGTAATGTTTAGGGGGTGATTAAAAGGCAATGGGGCATGGGTAAGTGGGGTGTTCAACACTGCCATAATATCCTGTGCAATAACCTTTGAACTCTCTCCCCGAGCCTGCTCCCAGATAAATCTCCTGATCCTGGGAAGCTTATCACTAAAGCCTGTCTGGATACCAGCTCTTATTGTTCCAGATACAATTACATTGGATTGAGGAGGTGTGTGTGTGTGTGAGAGAGAGAGAGATTCAGTTGTGATGGAGAAAGCAGCGAACAGGAGGATAATCTGGGACTCTGGGGTGCGAGTGACACTAACCAGCCCCCTCAACCTCACAATGCTCTGACCCTCTCCACCCCTGAGCTTGTGAAGAGGAACCCATGGTCTTGTGAATGGTAGAAATTCTCCACACTGGCACAGCCTTTGGTGGAGGCCAGATGGAGTCTTTGTCTTCTAACACACAGACCCCAGTGGGCTCAGTGGAATGCCAGCAGAACTCTCTTGTCCTCCACCATGTTCACATGACTCATGTGCTAACAGCCATTATTCACAGAGAATGATACAAATCCACCATGTCTAAGACCATCACAGCACACTGGTGATGCTTATTTACTTTGATAGCACAATTTAAGGTGTGTAATATGACTTTGACCCAGTTGGAGGTCCAAACTGTTTTTGACGTGGATGTTTGTGAAGCAGTGCTTATTACCAGTTATTGACTGGTATCAGCAAGTGATGTGAAAATGTCCTAACTGCTGATTATATCTAAGGAATAGTCATCCATAACTGGACATGTTATTTTATGTCTCTCTGGGTGACAGATTTTAGTGTCTGCCAGTAGAAACACACTTCAATATTCGAGTGTAATGTAGGCCTATACATTTTCACATTCATGTTTCACCTGGACTGACTAAATATTGAAGTGCATGCCATTTCATTCAGGCTACAGACAGTTTGTTGAGAGATTACATGATGACATTGAGTAGATTTGTTTTGACAGTAAACCAACAGTAGGCAGGTTTCCGTTGACCCAGTTTTTTTTTATTGAAGAACACACAAACACAAAATGGGCAGCCAGGTACAGCACTCATCCCACGTACATCAAATGAGTTATCATAACACCATCTTTGAATTAGACAACATCGAAGTACGAAACCCATTTTTCCCGGTATTCCTGGCCTCTGTCTTTCTGTCTTCTTAAAGTAATGGGCTCCATATAGTGTATTTGTTTAACATTTAGTGATAGCCTTTTTACTGGCAGCCAGTAGGACTTTCAACAAGTATTGCAGGTATTTCCCCTAAATAGAGAGTAATGAATGTTTGTTCTATGTCAAAACCCATTTCTAATTAAAGATCTTATTTCTCCCCAGTAGGATTCAATAGCGGGGAATGACCAAAAGATATGAGTGATCCGCCATTGAAAACACACTCTCTCTTTTTTTTGTACTCCAAGTTGTATGCGTTATTGAATAATTCTGGTACGCTCGAAGGGTCAATCACTTTTTAATTATTTTTAAAAGTACTGTCGAACCTGTTGGTATTTGTAAAAATCTTGTTATTCAAGCCATGTTTTTTTACTTAGGTCCTGAACGCGATCTGGAGCCCCATTCCTTATAATTGTACAAAATGATGTGATGCCTCTTTGGGTCCACTGTTTAAATCTGTTATCCTGAGTTGCATGGATGAATCTGGGGTCTTATGCGGGCACCTCTCTGTCTAAATGAAATTGCTTGACTACCCTAAACCATGTCTTGAGAGAAATGAATCCCCTGATTGTGTCTATTGTGTCTTTCCATTATGTCATTACTACCCAAAACTGACTGTGGGTGTCTCTATCAAAGTAGTCTCAATGTATTTCCATTTAGATTCAAATTCTGAATTGCACCAACACACCAGATGTCTCAATTGGGCTGATGTAAAATGTATATTTTAGTCTTTCAGTAATTTTAATGTTGTGTATCTAATTTGTGGCCTCTTACTGTTTCAGATAAACCTTGATATCAGTTTATCCCTAAACTGTTTAGGTAGGATTTCTATGGGGGGCTGTGATTGGAACAAATACAGTAACCTCGGCAAGATATTCATTTTGATTGTTTCAATTCTACTACTAAGATCCAAAGGAAGTGAATTCCACATGTCATATTGTCTTGCTGATAGCAACATCATTTATGTCATTAAGTTTGCCTGTATCTTTTGGTAGATTTACTCCAAGATAATTAATGGATTAAGAGGTCCACTGGAAGATATATCTGCTCTCCAGCTCTTGCCATGGGGAATAATTAAATACTAGGGCTTGGGTCTTGTGTACATTAAGCACATACCCTGAATATGTTCCAAATGATTGTCAAACATCCATCAATCTAGGTACACTTGAACCTGGGGTTTTAAGGAATAACAGATTACAGCCTTGTCTTGCCCCTCGTTCTAGACGTATTGTTTGTGACAAATGTCCATTAATCATTATTCTGGCAGTCGGATATGAATACAGTGTTTTGATGCAAAGTATCACTTCTTTGTTGAAACCACATCTATCCATAACTTCGAATAGATAATCCCAACCCACTGAATCAAATGTTTTTTCTGCATCTAGATGGATTAATATAGCACTCGTGCTGTCCTGTATCTGTCTATTTCGTGTGAAACCAGTTTGATCCCCGTCAATCAATTCTGGGATTGGGGATTCCTTATCTTTACCCTTCTTTGGAATTAAAGATATTAAGGCTTCTCTCCGCGGTGGCGGAGGCGGAGATATTGCAGTATTCGTTTCTTCAGTGGTTATTTCTGAAATAAGTCTATCATTTTGCTCTGTCCCAATTTCAGTCAAGTGAATAATAAAAATGCTGTACTGTCTGTGCGTCTACCTTCTCTGGTTGCTTGGACCGAGATTTGTATAGTATGATTCAAATGCATTCTGTATTTCATCCAATTTGCATATAAACTGTTTTTAAAAAAAAATGTTATGTATTCTGTGCAAGTTGTTTTCTGAGTCTCCAATCTAGTGATTTATTTGCCTTTGAGCCTGCTTCATAATATCATGGTTTAAGGAACCTGAGCTTTTTCTTTACTTCTTCACTATATATCTGATACATTTCCTGTTTTACCTTATGAATCTCACACAATATAACAGGGTCCTTTGAGATCACTATGAGAGCATTCTAAGCTTCCTAATGTTTAATGTAATTTCATTCGTTTCTGTACTGTAATCATTTTCTTGAGTGATGTGGCTATGATCTTCCCTCTAAGTGACTTAGCTGCATCCCACAGTGTAGCAGGAGATACTTCCCCGTTTTCATGATTCTCCAGATAGATGTTTAATTCTGTTTTTATTGATCCTTGAAAGCTGTATCCTTCAGCATGCTTGTGTTAAGCCTCATAGAGTATTTCTTGGTTGGCTATAAATGTGCAGTTAAGTAAACTCCATTATGGTCTGATAAGTCCCTCTGCCTGACCCTACAATCCTTAAACCTGTGCCTATCTGCACTGTACATGAAAAGGTCGTCTAACCTGTAGTATTCAGTGTGGCAGACTGAGTAAAAAGTATATTCCCTTTCTGACATATGGAAGTTGTGCCATACATCAATCGGTCCTAAATCTTGTAATATCCTATTGATCTTTTAGCAACCAGACTCCTTTTCCTATTCTGATTCATGCTGTCCATTTTCTTGTTTAAAATCATGTGGAATATCCCCTCCACAGATAAGTGCCAGAGGTTTCTGTGGCAACTAAATCAAACACTTTTTTAAAAAGAAGACCATGTCACTCCCCGGGGCCACGTACATAAAATAATGTAACTCCCTTATGAAACAGTTTACATTTAACAAATATACATTTACACTCCTTGTCTTTTATTTCTGATATCAACTCAAAATGAACTGAATTTGGGATCCAAATTGCAACCCCCTTTTCTACCTGTTTTATAAGAAGAGAAAACAAGTTTCTCGTGTTCAGGACGGGATATGTGAGTTTCCTTCCAGAATAACATGTCAGCTCTCTTTTCATCTTTGATATTACCTTCTCTTTATGGCACTCCCCAGTCTGTTCACACTGACCTTAAATTCCCAATGATGCATCAATATAGACCAAAAGAAAGTGGACCATAAGTCTGCTTAACATGAACCTCAAAAATAATGAAAAAACAAGAACAATAAAAAGAGTTAACCAAAAGGGAAACGACTTTACTATAAGGACTCCTATGTCAGAGGACTCCTGCCTCTGGGGTTTGAGGGGATGAGCCTGACCGCTGGATGGGCCCCTCGCTCAAGTATCAAAATGTGTGACGCATTGACAAAATGCAAAACACCTGCACAGCAAATAAGGACGAGTCATTACAGCAGAGTTACTATTATTATTTTTCTCGAAAAGAGCATCTTTTAAAAGTTTTTGGAATTAAGTGACCGATTGTGACCACGAGGTAAAACACAGAGTTAATTCAAATAGAGTGTTTATAATTAAGTATTGCTAATGTGATCAGTGTAGTCAATGTGATCCTGCCCACAGATTAGCAGTTACATTTAGATTTTGCCGCCATTGATATTTTCTTCCTCGCATTCGCCTCAGGTAAGTAATATGGATTTGAAAAATAGAATTATAGGTTCATGATTTCTTAAAATATTATTTTGGCCTGACATTTAAATCATGCTAAATAGGGTTAGTGTATGACTAACAGTCAAATGTAAAGACACAGATATGCAATTTGGTTGTATTATCCCTGTAGCATTGTTGAGAACATAGCATTAATTTATTAATCTAATAGGCAGATTCTGTTAACTCTTCTGCAAAATGCTCCATGGATATTTGTGGTTCGTCAGACTGACACTCTTACCCTGACAAAGTCCTAACAGAAAAAGGAGAGCAGAGGAAGACGGTGCAGCCAAAGTAAGTCTTTCATTATTTGCAATAATTGTCTTTTTATAATTAAAAACTGTATTGATCTTCCTGAGGTTCCATCTTTGATTTTGGGTAGGCCTATTCCAACAGAGTTACTTAGTATGTGGGCTTTTTCCAGTCCTGCTCTTATCGGCCTAAATTATTTTAGAAGATCCTAATGTGCAGCTTAGTGATATAGCCAGGTGTTGGAGTAGGACTGAAACCAATGTTTCACAGTAGCTCTCCAATAGGATGGCTGGCTACCACAGAGCTCTTTCTCAATTTTTCTACCCTTGGCTCCTTGTGTCCTCTTCTCATCCTTCTCAAAACTAACTACAGAAGAACGAATTAGGAGAGGAACATTGGGTCTTATTATCAAATGGGATTTTAGGAAGCGAGGAATCAATAAACTATTGTGATAAAGAACCCTGGTGTACTAGGGTCTGTGTCTGTTGTGTTTTTTGTTAGATGATTGAGGACATTCTCCAGAGCAAAGCTGGAGGGGAAAGGATCATGAACGAGTATGCTCAGACAAAAAGCTTGAATTACAGCATCAGATGTAATATGATCAAGACATTGGTTGCAAATATGACAGAGGATCATGGGTAAACCATCACATATTTTATGCATTTAAGATCAATGTTTCGCATTCATGTATTATTGCCAATCTAATAATTATGTATATTTTTGGGGTCCAGAACAAGTCTCCAACGACATGGGAAGGAAGAGGCATATGCAACAGGAATAGTTTCCTTGTTCCCCTATCTGGCTGACCGCAAAAGCAAGACAGACTGTGAGTACAAAATAAATCAGGGTCCCAATTCACTTTACCTTAGCCCTTTGATGTTTGCAGATTTGAAGGTTGTGGATAGATGTAAGCAGTGTAGTTGTGGAGCTTTCACCCTATGGATCTGATAGGGTTATAGGGCCAAGGGGAAGTGGTGACAATTTTAAAAAAATGATTTTACTGTTTTAAAGGCACAATCTACTGATAGTGAAACGGCCACATCAAATGATAAAAACAGCATTTTTTAAATCACTTTTTAAGGTGAAAAGCTGTCTGACATGGCACTGTTGCAGTTTATATGCTCCTCCTCGGTAACTTGTAATTGAAGATAACATCAATCAGGCTTTGTGTATGTGAAGGTGACTGAGGAGCATTAAACTTTACAGTCCCTGCTACTGCTAAACTTTTCTTCCAGATTCTAACATGCACCAGTGACACATTTGCTTCATGTGAACAAAAGGTTTGTTTATTTCTTGTCTTTGTTTATCTAGGCCCACCATTTAGAATGCAGAAGACTGGAGTGGCTACTTGGTATGGAGACTGAAGCACCTGCAAAAGGAGGCTGCAGCTAGTTGGCATGCATAAGTATTTTATTTGAGTGTGTATGGTTTGTGTTCGCTCGGGTGTAGGCATATGATGGTGTGTTCATAAGGGAGTGAGACTTGTTTTTTACGTGTTTTTCTCACAATTCAGTGTAATGGGGTTTGGTTGGACTGTTTATACCAGTGTTGCGTGTTCCTGTCCTATTAACCTTCAAAGGTGACAGGACCATGTCTTAGAAATCTGGTAGCTGCAATCTTGTCTTTGTGTGTCTTGTCTGTAGATGGAGCAAGATTTTGGACTGATGTTTGGTGATGCTACTTCCACAAAATTCCTGAAGAAATGGCCTACTGTCTTCAAACAGAAGGTCGTCCTGCAGAGCCATGGACTCCCACCAAAAACTGAGCTTCGGGACCTGATACACAATGCTGAGTTCGCAGCTGAGGTGGATAAGGGTACAGACATACCACTTTACACTATAATATTAAGTTCTAGTATGGGCATGTGGGAGGGAGAAGAATTTTAGGATTGTGGTTGAAAGTGAAGTGGGTTAAATTAGTGTTTCTAGGCTGGGACAGTGACATGTCATCTATTCTTATCCTCGACCATCTTCTGCCTCCCTCCGCTCAAGGCCACAACAAGCCAGGAAAATTGTCAGCAAGACACGCAGCTGAAGTTCCTTAAGTTCAGGCTACAATTCAACACAATTATAGGCAAATTGTGTCGCTGTATCTTGATCCCTCCACTTCACCACTCTCTCCCTCAAGTGTACAAACACTTACCCCAGCAAAGAACACTATCATGACCTTTACTGCTATAATAGCACTTACTAGTTAAACTACTACAACTGTCGCAGTATACATATAAGAATCACTACTGTCTGGCCTGTGAGACTTATAGTAGATTTTGTGAGATTTCATAGTAGATGTTCTAACGATACATTGTCTTCTAGGCAGGGACCAGCATACTCTTGATGCCATCACCGGAAGTCAACAGCCCTATCTGTTTGCCGTGGGGACCCAGAGAACGAGCATTCACGCCTACTTAATTGTGATTGACAAACATGCTGTACCTTGTAAGGCATCTGGCTCACTGGGCTGTTTTAATGAGCTTTTCAAAGCTTTGTACCTCATACAGTCAGGGTCTGGCAAACATGTACACTTTTCGGCAAACAACAATCTACGAAATTGACGTTGATACAACTAAAGTGAATCCCAGGGTAGCAGAGCTGAGGGCCAGAATGTCGCATTTAACAGATCTATTTGAGACAATTTTTTTGTTTTGTTTGCAAATGCCAATAGCCTTGTAAAACATCTGAAGTTATTCTGCGGTCTTTGTTCAGGGAAATTTCTGCATTCAAAGTGTGGTCAGGTTGGTTGTTCACATGTATTTGCCACTTTTCCTAGATTTCTAAAGCATCTTAACAAGGCACATGAAGAGTGTAACAGAAGTTTCTGATAATGATGGTGGAGGCCCCTCTACCGCTACTAACAGTTTTGCAACAAAGACTTCAGTCAGTTCCATGGAAGAGATAGACAGTCTATAGGGAGGAGGTCAGAAACCTGGCAGTGTGGTGCCAGGACAACACCCTCTCCCTCAGTGTGATCAAAACAAAGGAGATGATTGTGGACTACAGGAAAAGGAGGACCGAGCACGCCCCCATTCTCATCGACAGAACTGTAGTGGAGCAGGTTGAGACCTTCAAGTTCCTTGGTGTCCATATCACCAACAAACTATCATGGTCCAAACATACCAAGACAGTCGTGAAGAGGGCACGACAACGCCTATTCCTGCTCAGGAGACTGAAAAGATGTGGCATGGGTCCTCAGATCCTCAAAGTTCTACAGCTGCACCATCAAGAGCATCCTGACTGGTTGCATCACCGCCTGGTATGGCAAATGCTCGGCCTCCGAGAGCAAGGCACTACAGAGGGTAGTGCGTGCAGCCCAGTAGATCACTGGTGCAAAGCTTCCTGCCATCCTGGACTTCTATACCAGGCGGTGTCAGAGGAAGGCCCAAAAAATTGCCAAAGACTCCAGCCACCCTAGTCAAAGACTGTTCTCTCTGCTACCGCACGGCAAGCGGTACAGAGTGCCAAGTCTAGGTCCAAAAGGCTTCTTAACAGCTTCTACTCCGAAGCCAAAATACTCCTGAACAGCTAATCAAATGGCCACCAGACTATTTGCATTGACACCCGCCCCCATTTTTACACTGCTGCTACTCTCTGTTTATTATCCATGCATAGTCACTTTACCTCTACATACTTTTTCTTGCCCCCTTACATGTATGTGAACCCTGTGTAATGAACTGGATTTCTGCCTGAATTGGTCATACAATTTGATCTGATCTTCATTTAGGTCACAACAATAGACAAACAGTCTGCTTAAACGAATAACACACACAAATTATACGTTTCCATTTCTTTAATTGGACATACTGTCTAAACATTCACAGTGCAGGGTGGAAAATGTATGTGAATCTTTGGATTTAATAACTGGTTGACCCTCCTTTGGCAGCAACCTCAACCAAACCTTTTGTGCAGTTGCGGATCAGACATGCACAACAGTCAGGAGGAATTTTGGACCATTCCTCTTTACAAAACTGTTTCAATTCAGCAGTATTCTTAGGATGTCTGGTGTGAACTGCTCTCTTGAGGTCATACCACAGCAACTCAATCGGGTTGAGGTCAGGACTCTGACTGGGCCACTCCAGAAGGCATATTTTCTTCTTTTGAATCCATTCTGTTGTTGATTTACTTTTGTGTTTTGGGTCGTTGTCCTGTTGCATCACCCAACTTCTGTTGAGCTTAAATTGGCGGACAGACAGCCTAACATTCTCCTTCAAAATGTCTTGATAAACTTTGGAATTAATTTTTCCGTCGATGATAGCAAGCTGTCCAGGCCCTGAGACTCCCAAACAATGATGCTACCTCCAACATACTTTACAGTTGGGATGAGGTTTTGATGTTAGTGTGCTGTGCCGTTTTTCTCTACACATAGTTTTGTGTGTTCCTTCCAAACAACTCAACCGTAGTTTAATCTGTTGTATTTCACTGTAACAACTCGAACCTTCAGCTCCCTCCACAGATTTTCTATAGGATTAAGGTCTGGAGACTGGCTAGGCCACTCTAGGACCTTAATGTGCTTCTTCTTGAGCCACTCCTTTGTTGCCTTGGTAGTGTGTTTTGGGTCATTGTCATGCTGGAATACCCATCCACGACCCATTTTCAATGCCCTGGCTGAAGGAAGGAGGTTCTCACCCAAGATTTGATGGTACATGGCCCCGTCAATCGTCCCTTTGATGCGGTGAAGTTGTCCTGTCACCTTAGCAGAAAAACACCCCCAAAGCATAATGTTTCCACCTCCATGTTTGACGGTGGGGATGGTGTTCTTGGGGGTCATAAGCAGCATTCCTCCTCCTCCAAACACAGCGAGTTGAGTTGATGCCAAAGAGCTGCATTTTGGTCTCATCTGACCACAACACTTTCACCCAGTTTTCCTCTGAATCATTCAGATGTTCATTGGCAAACTTCAGATGGGCATGTATATGTGCTTTCTTGAGCAGGGGGACCTTGCGGGCCTGCAGGATTTCAGTCCTTCACGGCGCAGTGTTACCAATTGTTTTCTTGGTGACTATGGTCCCAGCTGCCTTGAGATCATTGACAAGATCCTCCCGTGTAGTTCTGTGCTGATTCCTCACCGTTCTCATGATCATTGCAACTCCACGAGGTGAGATCTTGCATGGAGCCCCAGGCCGAGGGAGATTGACAGTTATTTTGTGTTTCTTCCATTTGAGAATAATCGCACCAACTGTTGTCACCTTCTCACCAAGCTGCTTGGCGATGGTCTTGTAGCCCATTCCAGCCTTGTGTAGGCCTACAATCTTGTCCCTGACATCCTTGGAGAGCTCTTTGGTCTTGGTCATGGTGGAGAGTTTGGAATCTGATTGATTGATTGCTTCTGTGGACAGGTGTCTTTTATACAGGTAACAAACTGAGATTAGGAGCACTCCCTTTAAGAGTGTGCTCCTAAACTCAGCTCATGACCTTTATAAAAGACACCTGGGAGCCAGAAATATTTCTGATTGAGAGGCGGTCAAATACTTATTTCCTAAAATGCAAATCAATTTATAACATTTTTGATATGCGTTTTTCTGGATTTTTTTGCTGTTATTCTGTCACTCCTCCAAACCTACCATTAAAATTATAGACTGATAATTTCTTTGTCAGTCGGCAAATGTACAAAATCAGCAGGCGATCAAATACTTTTCCCCCTCACTGTAGTATGACCAGGTTATTATTGCAGATAAAATTAATTGACATACCCATTTTGCAGACTAGTCTAGTTGCAAAATGCACCCAAAATGAAATGTTGCAGCCTGTGGATGGTCCCAAAGAAAGTTTACTTTATGACTAAATGTTGCAGCTTGTGGATGGTCCCAAAGAAAGTCTACTATGACTAAATGTTGCAGCCTGTGGATGGTCCCAAAGAAAGTACTTTATGACTAAATGTTGCAGCTTGTGGATGGTCCCAAAGAAAGTCTACTATGACTAAATGTTGCAGCCTGTGGATGGTCCCAAAGAAAGTTTACTTTATGACTAAATGTTGCAGCTTGTGGATGGTCCCAAAGAAAGTTTACTTTATGACTAAATGTTGCAGCTTGTGGATGGTCCCAAAGAAAGTCTACTATGACTAAATGTTGCAGCCTGTGGATGGTCCCAAAGAAAGTACTTTATGACTAAATGTTGCAGCCTGTGGATGGTCCCAAAGAAAGTGTCACGTCCTGACCATAGAATGCCTTTATTTTATATGGTAGAGTAGGTCAGGGCGTGACTAGGGGTTTAGTCTAGTTTATATTTTCTATGTGGGGTTCTAGTTTGTTTTTTCTATGTTGGTGTTTTAGTATGATTCCCAATTAGAGGCAGCTGGCTATTGTTGTCTCAAATTGGGGATCATACTTAAGTAGCATTTTTTCCACCTGTGTATTATGGGATATTGTTTTGAGTTAGTGCACGTAGCATCTCTGTAGTCATGGTTCGTTGTTAGTTTATTATTTATTTGTTTTTTGTCTTTGTTAATTTTCACTTTATTATAAAAATTATGTGGAACTCAACATCCGCTGCGCCTTGGTCCGATATTCATTCCAACGAACGTGACAGAAAGTGTACTTTATGATTAAATGTTGCAGCCTGTGGATGGTCCCAAAGAAAGTACTTTATGACTAAATGTTGCAGCCTGTGGATGGTCCCAAAGAAAGTCTACTTTATGACTAAATGTTGCAGCCTGTGGATGGTCCCAAAGAAAGTCTACTTTATGACTAAATGTTGCAGCCTGTGGATGGTCCCAAAGAAAGTCTACTTTATGACTAAATGTTGCAGCCTGTGGATGGTCCCAAAGAAAGTACTTTATGACTAAATGTTGCAGCCTGTGGATGGTCCCAAAGAAAGTCTACTTTATGACTAAATGTTGCAGCCTGTGGATGGTCCCAAAGAAAGCACTTTATGACTAAATGTTGCAGCCTGTGGATGGTCCCAAAGAAAGTCTACTTTATGACTAAATGTTGCAGCCTGTGGATGGTCCCAAATGAAAGTCTACTTTATGACTAAATCTAAATGTTGCAGCCTGTGGATGGTCCCAAAGAAAGTACTTTATGACTAAATGTTGCAGCCTGTGGATGGTCCCAAAGAAAGTCTACTTTATGACTAAATGTTGCAGCCTGTGGATGGTCCCAAATGAAAGTCTACTTTATGACTAAATGTTGCAGCCTGTGGATGGTCCCAAAGAAAGTACTTCATGACTAAATGTTGCAGCCTGTGGATGGTCCCAAAGAAAGTCTACTTTATGACTAAATGTTGCAGCCTGTGGATGGTACCAAAGAAAGTCTACTTTATGACTAAATATTGCAGCCTGTGGATGGTCCCAAATAAAGTACTTTATGACTAAATTTTGCAGCCTGTGGATGGTCCCAAAGAAAGTACTTTATGACTAAATGTTGCAGCCTGTGGATGGTACCAAAGAAAGTCTACTTTATGACTAAATGTTGCAGCCTGTGGATGGTACCAAAGAAAGTACTTTATGACTAAATGTTGCAGCCTGTGGATGGTCCCAAAGAAAGTACTTTATGACTAAATGCTGCAGCCTGTGGATGGTACCAAAGAAAGTACTTTATGACTAAATGTTGCAGCATGTGGATGGTCCCAAATGAAAGTCTACTTTATGACTAAATGTTGCAGCCTGTGGATGGTCCCAAAGAAAGTACTTTATGACTAAATGTTGCAGCCTGTGGATGGTCCCAAAGAAAGTACTTTATGACTAAATGTTGCAGCCTGTGGATGGTCCCAAAGAAAGTACTTTATGACTTGCGTAATGGATCTTTAAGAATAATGCTCTTTTCTCAAAAGAGAAACATGCAATACAAATTCTTCTATTCTATGAGGACTTTGAAACCACTAATCCTCTTGGATCGAAGCGTGGCATACATCATTTGGGTGCCATTTACTTTAAGAAATCTCTCAACTGGAATTACTCTCTGCTCAATATTCACCTGGTTTCTCTGTTTTATGCTCAAGATATAAAAACCTATGGATTTCACTTACTACTTGACCCAATTGTATGAGATGTAAACATTTTGGAAAATGATGGAATTAAGGTTCCCTTGTACGATCACCAAATTCATGGAACTATCGTCCAAGTAACAGGTGACAAACTTTGTATTCATAGTTGATTTGGTTTTGTGGAATCTTTTAGTGCACGATATTGCTGCTGTTTCTAACTTGCTGAGAAAAACTACTTTTAGGCAGAGTTTAGTGAAGACAATCACAAGATAGTATTGTGAACTAAAGAGATGCATGTGGAACACTGCCAAACAATGGGGAGAATTCCCTCTGTGATGGGTGTTAAAAAATCCTGCCTGTTAAATTCGTTACAGTATTTTCATAGAAGTGAGAATTGTTCAGTTGATATCATGCATGGCATCTTGGAGGGTGTTGGGCAACATGAGGTGAAATTGCTACTACAGCACTTGCAAAATGAGCATTTAACCTCAAAAGAATGAGAATTCAGGGCTTCAATTATGGCTATATGGAAAGAAGCAACATACTCCAGAAGTGAAGTCACTTGAGGGTTCCAATGATTTGGGCTTAAAAGCCATTCAGTCTTGGTGTCTACTACGCAATCTAACACTTATCTTTGTTGACTTGGCGTCTCCAAATGATCAACACTGGCTTTTGTATTTTCTCCAGTGTTATCAGATGGTATTACAGTATATTTGAAGCACTTGATTGCAGAACACCACATATTGTTTAAGCATTTTTTTCCTGGAAAAAGGTTGTTATCAAAGCACTTTATGGTGCATCATCAGTGATGTATTCAGAAAATCGGGCCAATTCTCCATAGCTGGTGTAGGCGCTACTAAGCAAAACACTTATTTTTTTTAAACAAGAGAAAAGCTTTAACATAACTAAAACATTTGCCCAGAAACATCAAAGAGACATGGCATACAACTGGCAAACATTGGACTGAGAGAGATTGGATATTGGTCCAGGGAAAATGGTGTCCTTGAATGCAATGGAAGGAGCTAATGAGATAGCAAAAGCACTCTGGTTGCCTTCCACTAAGGTTTTAAGTGTAAAATGGGCCAAACGTCAAGGTAATGTATACCGTTCATAGTGATGCCCTTATTTCATGAAATCCAGTCTGTTCTTGCAAAAGATGACAATGTATTGCTGGTTACCTTTGATTTAGACACACTGTGTCTTTGAGAAAATGTTAATGCATTTTAAAGCTGCATGGATAAAGGGATCCCATGTTGAAGATCTTTGGTATCACAAAGCATTCAACATACCGATGTCATATGGTGGTGATGATTCAAGTTTGTTTGTTGTCCTTGACTGCTTCATGTGATATTATTTCCACGCTTATACACAGTATCAGAACAACTGAGAAATTCCTCCACGGAGGCACAGGGGTGTGGTTTTTAATTTGTACTGTCCCTATTGCTTCATTTTATTTCAAACAATTGCATTATGAGTCAGAGTAAATTTGTAATGACACTGGTAAGAGTAAACATTACTCTAGAACAATGCAGAGTAAAACAAGTGACAGTTATTTTAAATGAATACTGTACAGAGTGAAATGCAATGACAGTTCAATTTCAAAACTAAATTGAACAAATACAACTCTGAAAAAATAACTATTTTTCGACTGGGACCAAATGATCTTTGGCAGAGTAAAATTATCTTCAAATAGAGTTAAATTCACTGTCATTTTTACTGTGTGGTCTTCAGGTTGGTTAAATCAAAAACACAGTGACTACTGCACTCCATGACCAGTGTTTCATACCCCTGACCTATTGGAACCAAAAATAAAAAGGGTGCCCTTTTCATCGCCTACACGCACAGGTTAATTACAAAGAAAGGTGTATAGGTTCTGTGTGCTAAGGGGATGAGTATAATGTATTAGGATAAATAATGGAAGAAAAACAGTATCTTCTGTATCTTATTGCCTATAATAGCCTACTATGTGTTAATAAAAGCTAACAACCATATGCTGTCCATTAATTGAATCCTCCCCATGTTATAGCGTTCTGTCAACTTGTCAGTGTCATTCATCATTAGCTAACAGATCTGTTATTAACGTGACCATACGTAATGTGTTCATGTAGGTCACACACTTTAGGCTTCTCACCATTACACAGCCAGGGGGAAAAATAGGGGAGCTGTTCTACTACTTGCAAAGTCAATATGTTAAACAGCTTGCGCCTCGGGGAAACTATTAAGTCCGTTAAATACGATTCAGTATCTTCTAGTCGGAAATGCCTGAGTCTCTCTAATGAGAACGTCCTCTTGCCAAGGTGACATCCATCTTTCAGACCACGATCTATGAGAGTCTTTCCGCTGGTGAAGCCACCTGTCTCCTGGAGGTATACTCCACTGGGATGTCCCTCGACTTCAGGTCCTCAGACGGATGCTCGTGTGAACCCAGGCTGTTATCCAGAAATACTTGCATCCTTTCCAGGAATGGTGTTTGGAAGTGAATCGCTTTATCTTTAAGTGCCTTCTTAATAGGTGTGTTTTCTTTCCTTCTTTCCTTCCTTACCGCATTCGTATCGCCTGGTTCACCAACTACTCCTCTGATAGAGTTCAGTGTGTCAAATCAGAGGGCCTGTTGTCCCGACATCTGGCAGTCTATGGGGGTGCCACGGGGTTAAATTCTTGGGCCGACTCTTTTCTCTCTCTTTTCTCTGAGCGACATCAATGATGTCGCTCTTGCTGCCGGTGATTCTCTGATCCAACTCTATGCAGACACCATTCTGTATACTTCTGGCCCTTCTTTGGACACCGTGTTAACAAACCTCCAGACGAGCTTCAATGCCAAACATCACTCCTTCCGTGGCCTCCAACTGCTCTTAAATGCAAGTAAAACTAAACGCATGCTCTTCAAACGATCGCTGCCCGCACCCGCCCGCCCATCTAGCATCACTACTCTGGATGGTTCTGACTTAGAATATGTGGACAACTACAAATACCTAGGGGTCTGGTTAGACTGTAAACTCTCCTTCCAGACACACATTAAGCATCTCCAGTCCAAAATGAAATCTAGAATCGGCTTCCTATTTCGCAACAAAGCATCCTTCACACATGCTGCCATACCCTCGTAAAACTGACTATCCTACCGATCCTTGACTTTGGCGATGTCATTTACAAAATAGCCTCCAACACTCTACTCGGCAAATTGGATGCTGTCCATCACAGTGCCATCTGTTTTGTCACCAATGCCCCATATACTACCCACCACTGCGACCTGTATGCTCTCGTTGGCTGGCCCTCGCTTCATATTCGGCGCCAAACCCACTGGCTCCAGGTCATCTATAAGTCTTTGCTAGGTAAAGCCCCGCCTTATCTCAGCTCACTGGTCACCATGTCAGCACCCACCCGTAGCACGCCTACAGCAGGTATATTTCACTGGTCACCCCCAAAGCCCACCCAACTACCTCATTCCCATATTGTTATTTATTTTTTGCTCCTTTTACCACAGTATCTCTATTTGCACATGCATCTTCTGCACATCTATCACTCCAGTGTTTTGAAACCAGAGTTCAGTGTGCTTTTGATTCCCAAGTCACTGTCATCTGAAAGTATATCCTTGTATAGACCCTCCACAAAATTGGGCATAAAGTTTTTTCCGGTGTCCTCAGCCAGTCTGTTATTACAACGTGAAAAACCTGTCACTTTTGCCTGTAGTGCGACCTAGCTTTTCACAAGTGCGTCCTTGACCACAGTGTTCTCGAAGTTCCTCTCAAAAGCTAGCGAGCATCTCGCGCAATTCCTCCTGTCACTTCACAGTATGAGGGTTCTAACTAGTTAGCATTATCGAGCTCTGCTTCGTCTACGATTTAAGCTTCTCCTACTTTGTTGCGGACTATCATTGTAGCTCCACGACTTTTTCCTGCTTTCCCTTTTTCAATTTCAACGTAAGTTGCTATAATTCTCACTGTAAATACTTACATTTATGGGGAAAATACCAAACCGATGACAGAACAAATTATCTGGCAGCCATTTCCAAAATTGTGTCACTGGAAATCCAATTTATCCAGGTTTATTTGATGAAAGAAATGTCGCAAAAAAATCACGTGTAATGGAAATGATATAGGAGACATTTTCTAAAGGTCAACAAACGTGCGAGGGAAGGAGAAGGGCCTGATGAGAAAGAGAGAGGATATTCCCGAATTTGTTACGTTTCATTGTACCATTCATCAGGAAGCACTTGTAGCTGTTAGTGTTTAAATACTGGAGAGTTGAGACCAAATCACGGACGCTGGACAGAGTGGATTTCAGTTGTAACAAAAGACAGTTTTAATGAGTCAGAGATATCTTGTCCCGCAGTTTTACGTGCACGGACCTAGTTCACATAACTCGGCAAGGAGCCAGGTGAAAAAGAGGCCTTATACAACAGTTACATTTATTTTTATACATAGAATAAAGTAGGTGGAGTCTTGTCGTTTCGGTCTTCTTGACTGGTCGGAGGGTTGGAGGCGGGCCTTGCTCTAGCCAGAGCAGAAGCCCCATTGGTGCACAGCAGAGCCTTATCCTGAGCATCCGACCAATAGAGGGGGTCAGTCTTGTGGCTGGGTGTATGTGTTCTTACGACGGAATGTCTTTGTTTATATGAGCTATGTGTATGAATACTTATATAACATAGCTAAACTCAGACTGTGACTTACAGAATGTGATGCAGCAAGTCATGCGTGTGGTGAACATTATTATCGCGAGGGCACTGAATCACCGACAACTCTGAGTTGCTGGAGGAATACCAGACATAATACGGCAACTTGATATGGCACAATGAGGTGAGATGATGGCTGGAAAGATTTCTCTCTCCTCCCTCAAATTCGTGAATGTGTTGCAAGCAGGGGGAGAGTTGAGCCAGAGCTGGATGATCCACAGTGGATATTAAAGCTGTCTGTTTTAACTAACATCACCTGCCACCTGAACACGGCTCCAAGGGAAAGCTAAAACTCAGGGCAAACTGCTGCATGTGGTCACAGCATTTCAAAATAAATCACCACACTGTTCATACCTGACAGACAGTTTGTTCATTTCCCAAAACTCAGAGCAGTCACCAAATCCAATCCAGACATACTGCAACATTTTATCCATGATGCATTTGTGCGTGTGTTGGAAGAGTTGAAGTTGGAGTTTGAGTGAACGTTCTCATGGAGTACAAGGAGTTTTTCAACTTCATTGAGAACCCCTTTCATGTGCCAGTGTCATCTCTGACCCCAGTCATCACAGCCCTCTGTCCTGACTGTGCTGGAATAGAGAGTGAGTTAGTGGAGCTGCAGGCAAATTACACATTGCAAGGGAAACTAAGATCAGGGGTTACCCATTTCTGGAGCCTTGTGTCAGACACAGAGTATCCACTTCTGAAGGAGTGTGTGCAAAAGGTGACATTTTTTCGTCAGCACATTCATGTGAAGCAATATTTTCAACAATGAACATTGTGAAACAAAAACAGAGAAACAGACTGACCAATGCACACCTGGATTGCCTTACAGGGATAGCAACAACAGACTATACATTTTGAATGCATTCAGTCAAGGAGCAGAAGGGACATTTTTGCTCATTCAACTACTGAACTACTTAATATGGGACTGTGACGGTCCCTTCCGGCTCTGTCTACTGGGTTTTGCTGTGCTTCCTTCCTGCAGGAGATTGATGGGTGGCGTAAGAGAGGTGGGCGGAGCTGGGGGGGGGGGGGGGGGTCGTCAGTGCTGATGGGGCACACCTGTGAAAGCTCAGCTGTGGCATAAAGCCACTTTCACCATTCAGCAAAATATTAATCTCTCTATGCATACCTTTGGTTGTTTTGTTGTGGCTTTGGCAGTTAACACCTCTTTTACTGTCATCCATGCCTCATCTAATTATTGTTGTGAGTGTTTATTTATGGAATAAATTCATTTTGTTATTCCTTTACTCAGTGTGTGGTTTCCCCATTGTTACAATGTTGAGCCAGGTTGTCACAAGTGGGGGCTCATCTGGGATATCTGTGGAGTTACTCACTGGGATTGTGTTTGTTTGGCTCATCTGGGATATCTGTGGAGTTACTCACTGGGATTGTGTTTGTTTGGCTCATCTGGGATATCTGTGGAGTTACTCACTGGGATTGTGTTTGTTTGGCTCATCTGGGATATCTGTGGAGTTACTCACTGGGATTGTGTTTGTTTGGCTCATCTGGGATATCTGTGGAGTTACTCACTGGGATTGTGTTTGTTTGGTAGCATTTGCTAACTGGTTAAAGTGGTATTTCAAAGTAAAGTGCTTTGTGACTGTTTGGCCAACCCTTCTGTCTATGGGGTTATGTTGTGGGCACTACTTTGATTGGGAGTTACATACTGAGGTACACACAATGTATTTGTGACATTTGGATACTGCCTGTTACTACTTTCTTTGGTTACATCCCTGTGGTTGATGTGGAAGTAGTGTTGGTTTGTGCTGCAGTGGAGAGAGACTCAGTTTATCTCCATCCCTTGTTCCAGTTGGAGATCCTGCTTTGCTCGTTGTTGGGATCTCAGGTTAGTGTTTGTGTGGTGTTAGCAGTGAGAGATTGTTGGGGTAGTGCGGATTGGAGACCTGAACTCTTGTCTTCTCCCCTGGTAGGATTAGTGATGTGTGTCCCTTACGACACATGTTGGGCAGTGTTAACTCTGTTATTTTTGTGTGTGTAGTGACCTTGGCTGGAGCAGTTGTCTCGGGAGCACATCCCAGCTTGCTGGGAGCTTTTTCTGTGACAGCGGGCTAAAGTGCATACATGCTCACTGCCAGTAACTGCAGGAAGAGTAGGGAATGTACTATTAATAGGTCTTAGGGAAGCTCCATTTTTTTTCTTCTCTCGTGGTTGACACTGCTTTTGTTTTGTCTGCTTTGGTGTACTCAATTGGGGCGAGAGCAGGTTGTTCATCCGTAGTTAGTTGACTACGGTTAACATGGAGGAATTCTTCCAAGTCCCGAGGGAGGATCTTATCGATTGCTATACTAAAGACCAATTGTTACGAAATGTGACATGTTATTACATTGAGGTTGATGACAAACGTCTGAAAGATACGGTTAAGTCCATACTAAAGGCCAACTTGATCGAATCCAGCATTCTAATGGAGTCGTTTTCTCCTATTTTGGCTACATTTTGGTCCACTACAAATACCCCTATTCCTGTCTTATCTTTTGAACAGCAAAAGGAGCTGTTGCTACAACTAGAGCATGATGGGCTGAAACGGCAACAAGCCTTGGAAAAGGTGTTGGAGGTAGAAAGGCTTAAACAAGAAACTGACGCTGCAACAAGTCCATTTTAGATTTTAGATTTGGTCAGAGATGGTAAGCTCTCTGACATGTCTCTTAATGACAGTTACAGTGATTTCTCCAGAGGTCGTGCTCAGCTGTCCTTCGACGTAGCTGGAAACTTGAGGCTCCTGCCGAAATTCAGTGGAAAGGAACCAGAGATTTATTTTTTCACTGTTTGAAAGGGTAACAGAGTCCAGGTATTGGCCTGACACCGACCGGATGTTGATGTTGTAATGCGTGCTAACTGGGAAAGCACAAGAGGTCTACTCAGCTCTTAATGTTACTGACAGCCTAAACTATGGTGAAGTTAAAGCTGCAGTGTTGCACGCCTATGAATTAGTTTCTGAAGCATATCGCCAGCGGTTTAGAACCTGGAAAAAAGCTGACAGACTTGTGTTGAGTTTGCATGGGATTTGCACACCCAGTTTAACCCATGGTGCACTTCGTTAGATGTTACAACCTATGAGCAGTTGTGCTGGAGCATTTCAAAGATTCCCTCTGACTGCCTTGCCACAAACATAAATGAGCGTAAGGTGCAGACTGCCTTGAAGGCTGCCGTGTTGGCTGATGAATATGTGCTGAATATGGCCTGATCTTGTCTCAAGGGTTGACTGTGGTTCCCATGTGAAATCAGATTATGGCAAAATCTGTAATTACTGCCGTGGTAAAGGTCATTAGAAAAATGAATGCCTTGTCCTCAGAGTAAAAGCTGGGCCTTCTAAGGTTAATGTGCCCATAAAGCCTACGGCATTAGCGCACCTGCTTTTAAGTTAAGGGATTCAATTGTTCCACCTCAGGACCAGTTACAAGAACCATTGGATGTGGTTGACAGTGCATCCATCTATTCACCATTCATTACGGAGGGTTACGTATCCCTGATAACCAGGAGAGGGTCCCAGTTAAAGTTATGCGAGACACTGGTGCTTCAGTCTTTCATCCTGCAGTCAGTGCTCCCTCTTTCTCCAGAATCGGATACAGGACAGTGTCTTGATCCGAGGGATAGGTTTGCATATTGTGTCTGTCCCATTACACAAACTTGTACTCTCCAAAGATCTGGTACAACGTGAAGTCCTCATAGGAATGCGTCTCATTGCCTGTCGAAGGAGTGGCGGTGGGCGGGTCCGGTGAGATGTATCACCACCTCCCGTGATTTCCGTGCCTTCGGCCCATCTCAGAGGTGCCTGATGAAAGTGCTCGGTTTCCCCAAAGTGTTTAATGCTTGTGCTGTGACTTGTGCGATGAGCCGCTCTGAGCCTGGTGTAGGGACCAGCGAGGTGGCGGGCTATTCTGTAACTTGTATGCCTGACCTTCCTTTGTCTGTTTCCTGTAGTGACCTGGTAGCGGAACAGCAGGCTGACCCTACTCTGAAAGGGTTGTTTGAGCAGCTCCTCCTGGCTGATGTTCCAAGTGTAGTACAGGGATACTATTTACAGGATAAATTTTTGGTGAGGAAATGGCTGTCTCATGGTGACCATTTTGAGTGACCCTGTCATTCAAAATCTAATACCATATACCTTCCGTGATTTGGTTTTGCAGTCCTCTCATGGGGATGTTGCTGGTCATTTGGGTGTTCGGAAGACCTATGACCGTATTGTCCATTTCTTTTGGCCTCGGCTAAAAAGAGATATCTCGGCATTTATCAGACTTTGCCGTACTTGCCAGTTGACTGGGAAGCCTAACCAGTTGTTTAAGCCAGCACCTTTGTACCCAATACCAGTAGTAAGCCAACCCTTTGAGCATCTAACTATTGTTTGTGTTGGGCCATTGGCTTGTTCCAAAGCCGGTAGTATTTACCTGTTGACGGTGATGTGCCCAGTGACCCATTATCCTGCTGCTGCTTCTCTCCGTGCCATAACAACTAAGTATGTTAGGGCATTGACTCGCTTTATTTCTGTTTTTGGAATACCCAAAATGATCAAGGTTCCAACTTCACTTTTCACATGTTTGCACAGGTGTTACGCCAACTTCGCATCAGACACAATCTTGTGACCGCTTGTCATGCACAGTCAGGGAGCCCTGGAGAGGTTCCATCAAACCTTGAAGTTGTTGCGTGCTTACTGCACTGGGTTGGAAGGAGGAGGGGTTGCCTTGGTTAATGCTTGTAGCTAGAGGTTTTACAACAAAGCACAGGATTTAGCCCTAACAACCTAGTTTTTGGGCACACCGTACGTGGTCTACTAGCTGTTTGATGAGATGGCTGGGGTACTACAGAGCCCCCTAAGGATCTGTCATATGTAAATGACTTCAGGCGATGCCTGAATGCCACTGGGGAGATGGCTAAGGAAAAGTTAACATCTTCTCAGTGTAAGATGAAGCGACTTTGACCGGCGAGATGAGCGCTGCCAGTTCAGTCCTGGTGACCAAGTCCTCGCTCTGGCACCTATATTGTTGGTTTTGTTTCAGGCTAAATTTAGTGGGTCATATACAGTGGTACGTCAGGTTTCGGAGTTGAACTATGTGGTTGCAACTCAAAGGAAAAAGGCTACACCGCTGTCATGTGAACATGTTGAAAGCCTTACTCTGCATGTCCTTTCATCCTCTATTGCCTCAGACTTGCCTGTACCTGCAGGGGACACTAAACCTGTTAATTTAACGAGTTCAGCTCCTGAATTGTTATTGTTATTCACGATGGCAGCGCCTGAATTGTTATTGTTATTCACGATGGCAGCGTGTTGTTAGGGGGTTGCTTAGCCCAGATAATGGTGTCCTAGAAGGACGGTTAGAGAATTCATAGTGTCTGGGTAGATTGGTAACTCTCCTGGGACACTTGTCTGTTCCTTGTCGTGCTGAGCTGGTTCATTTGATCATGGGTTTTAATAATTTATTTACAGACACGCCTTCTCCTACCCATTTGGAAAATCATGATATTGACGTTGGTGATGCCCCACATATCCGGCAACGGTTTACTGTGTCATTTGAGAAACAAACATTTTAAATTCCGTATATGCTTGTTAATGACTTTGCTGAACCTTTATTTTCTAGCTGGGCGTCACCTTGTCTTTTGGTTCATAAGCTAGATGGAACATTTCGGTTTTGCACAGACTACTGAAAAGTTAAGTGTGACAACCTGAATCCTACCCACTTCCCCACGTGGGAGACTGTTGATCATTTTGGTGCTGCTGCATTTGTAAGCAAATTTGATCTGCTTAAGGGTTACCGACAGGTGTCATTAACACCTAGGGCAAGAGAGATCTCTGCTTTTGTCACACCTTCAGGTCTCTTCTCCTATAAGGTGATGAGTTTTGGCCTGCGGAATGCACCAGCAACTTCAACACCTTATGGCAGAAGCTCAACTTGGCAAAATGTGAGTTTGCCAGGGTAACTGTGACATACCTTGGTAAAGTTGTTGGTCAGGGGGAAGTACGGCCGGTATGCGCTGAAGTTTTGGCCATTGATCACTACCCACCTCCAACAACTAAAAACACTGGATATATCGTTTGTGGAATGGTGGGCTACTACCACAGATTTTGTAATAATTTTGACTGTGGCCGCTGTGGCATGCTTAAGGCAAAGGCCAACATTGTCTGGTCTCCATTATGTCAATGGTCCTTTGACAATGTTAAAGCTCTTCTCAGTACTGCTCCTGTGTTGGCTGCTCCATGACTGGGGAAACCTTTTACACTGCAGGTGGATGCTAGTAATGTGTGGGCTGGGGTCAGATAGCCAGGAAATTGAGCGTCCTGTGGCGTACTTCTCCCTGGCCAGTCCATTTAAAAAAAACATACAAATAAAAAAAAAGGAACAAACAGGTGACAACTTCAAACTACTTTTCCCATTCACTTTTCCTATTGTACATGATGAGCTACCTAAACGGCTCAAGTGGAGGATGCATACAAGGTAATGTGGATGGAGAAGGAAATTCATTGCTTTACAATAACCATCAGGGTGTACCTTTCCATGCATTCTAAATGTTTGCACTTTGGTGACTTTTATTTTTATACATTTGCAATATTTAAAAACCTTTTTACGCTTTGTCATTATGGGGTATTGTGTGTAGATTGAGGGACTTTATTTTTTATCAATTTAAGGCTGTAACAATGTGGAAAAAGTCAAGGGGTCTGAATACCTTCCGAATGCACTGAAAGTCAGAATGTCTTTAATGATAAGACATAGAAGCTCAGTACTTGGAAGTCGTGATAAAAAAAGTACTTGACCAGTCTTGATTAGTTAGCTCTGGAAGGTCATTGGATTTGACACATGCTAATAGCCCCCAACACCCCCAAATGTAACCACATGTAACATATGGATTTGCGTTAGAATATGCATCAAAAGTCCCAATGCAATGTTACACCTCACCTTTCTATTTTTCTATTAATTACATAAAACTGATCAGAAATGAATGTCCATAGGGGCAGTATGCTCTCAATGGTGCTCCTGTAGCACACTGTGATGGCCCTCGGGGACAGGTTGAATTTCTTCAGCCTTCTGAGGAGGATGGGTGCATGACCAGTCTGGTTCCTCCTGAAGTCCACAATAAGTTCCTTTATTTTTGCTGAGGTTGTTTACCTGGCACAACACCGTCGGTGTCTACCTCCTCTCTGTAGCTATCTTGTTGGTAATCAGGCCTACTACTGTCGTGTCGACGGAGTTTGAACTTTGAGGCCGCACAGTCGTTCAGCGTCCTAAGTTAACAGGGAAAGACCATAGTAACACTGCAAAAAGACTAGAAATCATGGTGAATAACAATCTAACACAGGATGCAGTCGAAATAGCAATAGCCTTCAATTCCTACTTTATTCACTCTGTCAGGGTACTGACACAGAACCCCTCCACTGGTTTCTTGGGCTTAGTGCTAGTAAATGACACTCAACCTGTCTTCATCATAAGGGAGGTTTCTGAGTCAAAGGTGAACAAGGTGGTTAGCTCACTAAAGAACTCTAAAGCCAAAGATATGTTTGGGCTGGACTCTACCTTTCTTAACTACAAAGAGTCACTCATTGGCCACATTACTAAGGTCCACAACACATCTATTGGTCTCGGGGTGTTTCCAAGGGTATGGGAGTCGGCCATAATAACGGCCATCTTTAAATTGGGCAACCCTGCTGACGTGAGTAACTACAGGCCCATTAGTATACTACCTGTGGTGTCAAAGGTTGTTAAAGTGTGTAGAAGAACAACCGATTGCCCACCTCAACAACAGCCCCTTCACATTACACTCAATGCAGTTTGGCTTCAGAGCGAAACGCTCCACAGAAACGGCCAACTGCGTTCTTCTGGAAAAGTCCAAGATGGACAAAGGGGGCATTGTTGGGGCTATGTTTCTGGACCTAAGGAAGGCTTTTGATACTGTTAACCATGAGATTCTCAACACAAAATTGCCCAAGTTCAACTTTTCCCCCGATGCCTTGAGATGGATGAAATCATACCTTGAAGGCAGAACTCAGTGTGTCAGAGTGAGCAATGAGCTGTCGCCCACTCTTACCTATGATGTGGGCGTGCCCCAAGGGTCAATACTGGCGCCCCTCCTGTTCAGCCTGTACATTAATGATCTGCCTTCTGTCTGTACTGGGTCTGAAGTTCAAATGTATGCAGATGATACAGTGATATATGTGCATGCAAAGAGAAAACAACAAGCTGCACAAGAACTCACTACTGTAATGGTCCAGGTTACAAAGTGGCTCAGTGACTCGTGCTTGCATCTCAATGTGAAAAAAACTGTTTACATGTTCTTCACAAAGAGGGCAACAGATGCTACTGAGCCAGATGTCTATGTGTCAGGGGAGAAGCTCCAGGTGGTATCTGATTTTAAGTACCTTGGCATCATACTTGATTCCAACCTCTCTTTTAAAAAGCATGTGAAAAAGGTCATTCAGATAACCAAATTCAACCTAGCTAATTTCCGATTTATACGAAATTGTTTGACTACAGAGGTAGCAAAACTATACTTCAAATCTATGATACTCCCCCACTTAACATACTGCTTGACTAGTTGGGCCCAAGCTTGCTGTACAAAATTAAAACCTATTCAGTCTGTCTACAAACAGGCTCTCCAAGTGCTTGATAGGAAGCCCAATAGCCATCATCACTGTTACATCCTCAGAAAGCATGAGCTCCAGAGTTGGGAAAATCTTGTGCAATACACCGACGCATGTCTTGTATTCAAGATCCTAAATGGCCTGGCTCCCCCTCCACTGTTTTTGTTAAACAGAAAACCCAAACATATGGCAGCAGATCCACAAGGTCTGCCATGAGAGGTTAGTTCCCTTAAGGAAAAACACCTTTAGTAAATCCGCTTTCTCTGTGAGAGCTTCCCATGTCTGGAATACACTGCCATCAGACACACACAAGGTGTGTGGAAGCACTTTGTTGCTTTTATGAATTTTGTCTTTCTTTTTGTTCTGTCTGTATGCTATGTCTCGCTTGTCCTATGTTGCTCTGCGTGTGCTCAATGATTGTCTATATTGTAATTGTTTTTAATAACCTGGCCAGGGACTGCTGTTGAAAATTTGCTGGCTGGCTAAAACGGGCACTTTTACTGAAACGTTGATTAATGTGCACTGTCCCTGTAAAAATAAAATGAACAGTTGTGGGTGTACAGGAGGGGACTGAGGACACTGCGGATCAGTGTGGAGGTAATATTGCCTACCTTCACCACCTGGAGGCGGCCCGTCAGGAAGTCCAGAACCCAGTTGCATAGGTAGGAGTTCAGTTTAAGGACTATAGTCAATGAACAGCATCCTCGCATAGGCATTCCTCTTGTCCCTTTGGGTAAGGGGATTGTGCAGTGCAATGGCATTTGTGTTGTCCATAGGTCTGTCGGGCGGTAGGCGATTTGGAGAGGGTTGAGTGTGTCGGGGAGGCAGGAGGTGATGTAGATTTTGACTAGCTATTTTGATGCACTTCATGATGACTGAAGTGAGTGCTACAGGTTGACTATAGGCTGTAGGCTATAGACTGACTACTCATTCAGTCCCGTTTCTTTCCCTTTCTTGAGAATGGAGATGATCGTGTACATCTTGAAGCAGGTGGGGATAAGCTAGAGCTAGAGCGAGCTAGCTGGTCAGCACTTGCTCAGAGTGCGACTAGGGATGCCGTCTGGGCCGGCAGTCTTGCGAGGGGTGACTTTGAATGACCTCCGTTTGAATGTCCTCCGTTGAGACCGTAAGCACTTAGCCCTTGTCGTCATCAGGCACTCCTCGGCAGCTCGAAGTTGTCTTGCTCGAAGCGTGAGAAAAAGGTGTATAGCTGATCCGGTAGGGCCACGTGGTGTCCACGACGTGACTGGCTTTTTGTAATCCATGATCGTTAGAAACCCCTGCCACATATACCTCGTATCTGACCCGCTAAATTGCTCCTTCACTTTGTCCTATACTTGTGTCGCTCTATCTTTTAGAGCTGCGTAAGTCATATTTTACTGTTTAACCATATAACTTGTTCCTGGTCACCTTGTGTTTCTTAAGAAGCATCGCCTTCAGTCTCCCATCAAGGCTGCCATTAATCCTCATTTGTATGCATTTTTTGTTTTTATGAATCCGGTGATTTGAGTCGGTGTAATCATTGATGATATCCCCAGATGGCCTTATATCCGTGTTGAAAAGACGTGTAACAGGGGTCCAGCATAGAATCTCTGTGTTGGACAGTCAATGTTTTGATAGTAATTTGGGAGCACGGTAAATTGCTTTTGCTAAAGTCCCCCACCACAATGAACACTGGTGCTAGGTATGTGGTCTCCAGTTTGTTCAGGGTCCAAGGAAGATCTTTGAGACTATTTTTGGTGTTGGCTTGGGGCGGGATGTACATAGCTGTGGCGATAATCTCTGAAAACACTTGGAAGGTAAAAATGGGTGAAATTTGATGACCAAGTATTCCAAGTCAGGAGAGCAGAATCTCACAAGTTCCTGTACGTTCCCCCCGTTGTGCCACTTGTTAGTGTTCATAAAGCAGAGCCCTCCACCTTAGTTCTTGCCAGCGAGAGCCCTCTTCCTATCTGCTCGATGAACTGTACGTTGTGTATAATCCGTTTGGATGTTGAAGGAAAGCCATGGCTCAGAAGGAAAAAGTTATACTACAACCGCGATTTAGCCAAGTTTAAATGAAAAGGGTGAATCGGGTACTTGACTGATGGACTTCCCAGCTAGCAATGAGGAATCGGCCCAGAGGTGGACCTCTTCTGGGGGCCCAGAATCTAAATGAATGACCTCCCAGAATCAGCCCAAGTACATCGGGCCGTTTCCATCTACCGGAATTCAGCCAACTTGGCGGCATCTTACCAGAACCCCCCTCCCTCCCCCCCAGAAGCGGCCTGATAGAAATTGAAATAAATGTATACAAAGTTACCCGATTTAGTCATTTTAAATATGACTATTATACCCATCCCATCCACAAAAAAACATGTGTCGGAGGAAACGCCATACACCTGGTGACCATGTCAGTGTGCATGTTCCTGGCCTGCCACAAGAGTCGCTACAGCGCGATGGGACAAGGATATCCTGGCCGGCCAAACCCTCCCCTAACTCGACGCTGGGCCAATTGTGCGTTGCCTCATGGGTCTCCCGGTCGCGGCTGGCAAGGGTCTCAAACCAGCATCTGTAGCAACGCAGGTGGAAAGATAAATGAAATGTTAATCATATAAAGCAGCCTGTGTAATCATCTGCCAGAGTAGCTGCAATCGGACCGAGCCCCAAGTATTACACTTGGGCCAGATAACTCACACCGGAATCGGGCCTGAGCTCAATGCCCACATCCTAGCCATAAGTAATACTGCCGAAGGCGGCCCAGACCCGGGCCACATGACGTTGGCCAAGTTTGCCTCTCAGCCTAGTGACCCGACTCTCAGCCAGAATCTGCCCAGATCCACTGTGCTAGCTGGGTTCAATCTAAAAAACATTACTTAGCTAAGGATACTTCAACTGGTGACTATCCAGGAGAATAAAGAAAACGGAGCATTCTGTTTCTGTGTAAATATGAGATTTATTAACGGGACTAACAAACAATAGGCTTACCTTTCGGCTTGAATCGCCTTCATCAGAGCATTGAGTCGAAAAGGGTGGGGGAGTGTCCCACTCATGTCAATTAAACATGTAAGTAGTAGTAGGAGCAACTAAACAGGTCATTCAAACATGGTGATTACATTTTGTGAATTTGATGATGCTTTCTTGTCATGTAGATACACCAAATATTCTATTTTTATGTCCAGCAAATGTTTTTTTAAAGGCAAAATACAATATTTTTTTAGGTTCGGAAAAGGCTTCTTAACTTCTTTAAAATACATTTTCAACATCTGGCAAATACATAAACTTTTCATTCAGAACTGATAATGGACATAGTTTCTGGAAAAGATGTCATTTGGCTAGTTTACTGGGAAAGATAGCCTGTTTTTATATGAGAATCGCACGCAAATGTTTGGGTTTTACAGAGATATGTCTCTTTTTGCTGTAGCCTCAACAAATTGGCTTAATGATGAGTCAACAACATGATTTTGGTATGAGTTGACAGGATATGAGCTTTTCACTGGACAGTTACATTAAATTACCGAGAATATTCTGTCCCTTTTGCAACCTTGCTCCACATCCCACAGATACCCCCATCCCCCTATCATTTCATCATACACGCCTCCACAACATTTGGAGTAGGTTAATTTAGGCATATAATAGGTTTAAGTGTATGCTAAAGTTTAGGTTAAATTAAGCAACCCATTGGTTACTGTTTTTAAATGGGGTTAATGCATTGAGATCGGTGAACTTCATGAGTACAAATAAGGCAAATGAATCCGGTAATGGTATTGTAGTTTTGCAACATTGTGCTGAATTAACCTGATTTTGTACCAATGAAATAGACAGGGACAGGATAACTATTTGTACAGTACTGTTTCCATTTGTATTGATTATATAATATTAGATATTAACTTTGTTTTAGCTTCAAAATGTTATTGTACTTTCCTGTGTGACTTGCCAATGCAGTTGGTTGTGTGTGTACTCATTTGTTTGCCTTTCTCTTGTCATACACCTCTCCTTTCTCCCTTATCTTGCAGGTTGTGGTAAATTAAGTTATTTTACACTAGGTTGAATAAGATGTTTATCCTATAGCTGTCTCCCCTCTCCACTAATGAATCTTTCCCTCACTAGGTGGCAGGGTTGTACCAGTGGCCACGCCAATCTCTCATGGAACAGATTGAGTTGCTGAAATGCATCATCCTCTTGTGATATGTAACATTAATTGCTGAAAAGCAGAGCTTCCATATGATGTCTGAAATGGTTGAATGAATGGCATGGATGCTTTCTATTAGATTATTAAATGGTATCATCTGAAGAGTGTAATAAACCATTAAAATGAACAGTTTTGTGTCATTAATGACAGTATGTTTATCTCTGGATTGGGATCTGTTATAGTTCCATTGGGAATATTAAGGCTTGGAACAGATTGAAATGTGACAGACATCACGTCTACAGACAGTAGAGCAAATGCAATTAAAACAATGTGGGAAAACATGCTGCAATGTGTACAGTAACTGCTCTGAGAAAACATCCTAGTGGGCAAAACTTGGTTGAAAAGATGGCAGTCTTATTCTGGTTGTATTTTTAGGGACCAAAATATTATGTATTTTTCTGACCACCATACAACCAGTTGGTCATCATTCTTATATTATGTAGCCTACTGGTTAAGATTTCATTACCTGGTAATGACTACAGCTTATTACCCACGCTCCATAACTCTTACTGTACATACTCACCACACCGATCGTGTTGCAAAATAAATGTACACGTTATTCAATGATTGCACCCACACTGCTCGCATGCGCCAACGAGTGTCTGCATATCCAGGCGCTAAAATAGTACTTGGTTCTGCAAGTCCTGCCTCGCCCGTCTCCTCAGTTTTTTTTTAGGAGCGTATACCCACGTGCCATCTCCTCCTTGGTTTTTAGGAGCATACACCCACGTGGGTGATTGAAACTATTTTCTCTCATTATCACAGACATAGTGAGTCAGAAGGACACCATTGTTGTGTCCTTAGGCGCCACAGGGTAGTATGCTGACAACTTACACCTACTCTCCTTTACACCTTCTCAGTTCTGTCTCACACTTCACTCAGAGTCTGGGTAGCACAGTCAGCATCATCCCCCGTATGGGTCCCCTTGAATACTTCAGCACATTACAATTTGAGATTTGAGATTTTAAGAAATCTAAACGACATTCCTGATTAAAAAATGTTGCACTCAGCTGGCTAAAAGTATTTCCATGGAACTAGTTGAAGAGGTTTGCGGCAGTTATAGCTTAGAGTTGTCTTTAAAAAATACCAACTTGCTCATGTTCAGTGCATTCGGAAAGTATTCCTCTCTTTATGTAGTGTTGTGGTGTCTCTCTTGTTGTGATGTGTGTTTTGTCCTATTAATATATTCTTTATTCCCAGCCCCCGTCCCCGCAGAAGGCCTTTTGGTAGGCCATCATTGTAAATATGAATTTGTTCTTATCTGACTTGCCTAGTTAAATAAAGGTTAAATAAAATAAAAAATATTCTAAAATTGATTAAATCGTTTTTTTCCCTCATCAACCTACACAAAATACCCCATAATGACAAAGCAAAAAAAAGTTTTTAGAAATTTTAGCAAATGTATTAAAGATAACACAGAAATACCTTATTTACGTAAGTATTTTACCCCTTTTTCTCCCCAATTTCGTGGTATCCAATTGGTAGTTGTCTTGTCTCATGGCTGCAACTACCCTATGAACTCGGGAGAGGCGAAGGTCGAGAGCCATGCATCCTCCGAAACACAACCCAACCAAGCCGCACTGCTTCTTGACACAATGCCCATTTAACCCGGGAAGCCAGCTGCACCAATGTGTCGGAGGAATCACCGTACACCTGGCGACCGTGTCAGCGTGCACTGCGTCCAGCCCGCTGGAGTCAGGAGTCACTAGTGCACGATGGGACAAGGACATCGCTGCCGGCCAAACCCTCCCCTAATCCGGACGATGCTGGGCCAATTGTGCGTTGCCCCATGTGTCTACTGGTCGTGGCCCGGCAGCGACAGAGCCTGAACCCAGAATCTCTAGTGACACAGCTAGCACTGCGATGCAGTGCCTTAGACCACTGCGCCACTCGGGAGGCCTAACCAAAACATTACTGCAACATTGAAGGTTCCCAAGTACACAGTGGCCCCCATCATTCTTAAATGGAAGAAGTTTGGAACCACCAAGACTCTTCCTAGATCTTGCCGCACGGTCAAACTGAGCAATCGGGGGAGAAGGGCCTTGGTCAGGGAGGTGACCAAGAACCCGATGGTCACTCTGACAAAGCTCCAGAGTTCCTCTGTGGGGATGAGAGAACCTTCCAGAAGGACAACCATCTCTGCAGCACTCCACCAATCAGGCCTTTATGGTAGAGTAGCCAGACGGAAGCCACTCCTCAGTAAAAGTGCACATGACAACCTGCTTGTAGTTTGCCAAAAGGCCTCTCAGACCATGAGAATCAAGATTCTCTGGTCTGATGAAACCAAGATTGAACTCCTTGGCCTGAATGCCAAGCATCACATCTGGAGGAAACCTGGCACCATCCCTATGGTGAAGAATGGTGGTGGTAGCATCTTGCTGTGGGAATGTTTTTCAGCTGTCAGGATAGAGGGAAATATGAACGGCGCAAAGTACAGAGAGATCCTTAATGAAAACCTGCTCTGGAATGCTCAGGACCTCAGACTGGGGCGAAGGTTCACCTTCCAACAGCACAACGACCCTAAGCACACAGCCAAGACAACGCAGGAGTGGCTTTGGGACATGTTTCTGAATGTTCTTGAGTTGCTCAGCCAGAGCCTGGTCTTGAACCTGATCAAACATCTCTGGAGAGACCTGAAAATAGTTGTGCAGCAATGCTCTCCATTCAACCTGACAGAGCTTGAGAGGCTCTGCAGAGAAGAATGGGAGAAACTCCCCAAATACAGGTGTTCCAAGCTTGTAGCGTCATAACCAAAATGACTCAAGACCGTAATCGCTGCCAAAGGTCCTTCAGAAAAGTACTGAGTAAAGGATCTGAATACTTATGTAAATGTTATTTCAGTTTTTGTGTGTTTATTTTACATTTGCAAAAATGTCTGAAAACATGTTTTCGCTTTGGCATTATGGGGTATTGTGTGTAGATTGATTTAATCAATTGTAGAATAAGGGTGTAATGTAACAAAATATGGAAAAAGTCAAGGTGTCTGAATACATTCCGAATGCACTGTACATACTTTGTGTCGTCCTCCACCATGGCAGTCAGAGGCATTTGAGATCTTTCCTGAGAGCCCGCAACACATCAACCTCCTGAGTTTTGTGGCTTTCATGACACTTGCTGTAAGCATAAAAAGAGAATATTTTGTTTAACTATTGGCATAATGTGGGCATGCAGGACACGACAGAAGAGTAACGTACAATAAAATACCTTTAACAGTCAAAATCTACAAAAAATGTCTCATTGTCTATGTTAAATGCCTTGTGAAAATTTGTCGAGAGTGGGGAAACCGCCGCTACCTTCCGTCCTATTGGCCAACGTGCAATCATTGGAAAATAAACTGGATGATCTACAATCAAGACTATCCTACTAACAGGACATTCAAAACTGTAATATCTTATGTTTCACCGAGTCATGGCTGAACAATGACACGGATAATATAGAGTTGGCTGGGTTTTCCGTGCATCGGCAGGATAGAGCAGCTACGTCTGGTAAGATGAGGGGCTGGGTGTGTGTCTATTTGTCAATAATAGCTGGTGCGCGATGTCTAATATTAAAGAGGTCTCGAGGTATTGCTTGCCTGAGGTAGAGTACCGCATGATAAGCTGTAGGGATTCATCCAATGTCATTGAGGAGTATACCACCTCAGTCACCGGCTTCATCAATTAGTGCATCGACGACGTCGTCCCCACAGTGACTGTATGGACATATCCCAACCAGAAGCCATGGATTACAGGCAACATCCGCACCGAGCTAAAGGCTAGAACTGCCGCTTTCAAGGAATGGGACACTAATCCGGATGCTTATAAGAAATCCCGCTATGCCCTCAGACTAACCATCAAACAGGCAAAGGATCAATACAGGACTAAGATTGAATCCTAATACACCAGCTTTGACGCTCGTCGGATGTGGCAGGGCTTGCAAACTATTATGGACTACAAAGGAAAATTCAGCCGCGAGCTGCCCAGTGACGCGAGCCTACCAGATGATCTAAATGTATTTTATGCTAACTTCGAGGAAAGCGACACTGAAGCATGCATGAGAGCACCAGCTGTTCCGGACGACTGTGTGATCACGCTCTCCACAGCCGATGTGAGCAAGATCTTTAACCTGTCTGGGAACGGGATTCCGCTCGCCAACAGCCAATGAAATGGCAGGGTGCCAAATACAAATCAACAGACATCTCATAAATCAAACATACAAGTATTAGGCACCATTTTAAAGATACAATTCTATTTAATCCAGCCACAGTGTCTGATTTCAAAAATGCTTTACAGCGAAAGCTCCACAAACGATTATGTTAGGCCACCACCAAGTCACAGAAAAACCCAGCCATTTTTCCAGCCAAAGAGAGGAGTCACAAAAAGTACAAATAGCGATAAAATTGATCACTAACTGTTGATGATCTTCATCAGATGACACTCATAGGACTTCATGTTACATAATACATGTATGTTTTGTTCGATAAAGTGCATATTTATATCCAAAAATCTAATTTTACATTGGCATGTTATGTTCAGTAGTTCCAAAACATGCTGTGATTTTGCAGAGAGCCACATCAATTCACAGAAATACTCATTATAAATGTTGATCAAAATTCAAGTGTTATGCATGGAACCTTAGATAAACTTCTCCTTAATGCAACCGCTGTGTCAGATTTCCCAAAAACTTTACGGAAAAAGCATACCATGCAATAATCTAAGTACGGAGCTCAGAGCCCAAACCAGCCAAAATGAATATCCGCCATGTTGCGCAGTCAACATTAGTCCGAAATAGCATTATAAATACTCACTTACCTTTGATGATCTTCATCAGAATGCACTCCCAGGAATCCCAGTTCCACAATAAATGTTTGATTTGTTCAATAAAGTTCATCATTTATGTCCATATACCTCCTTTTGTTAGGGCGTTTGGTAAACAAATCGAAACGCGCGTGCACCTTCCGGTGGAAAGGTCGGACGAAAATTCCCAAAATATATAGAATCAATCTTTAGGATGTTTTTATCATAAATGTTCAATAATGTTCCAACCGGAGAATTCCATTGTCTGTAGAAAAGCAATGGAACGAGAGCTATCTCTCATGTGAATGCGCGTGTCTGAGCTTGTGACTGCTGGCAGACCTCTGACTCATTCCCCTCTCATTCAGCCCCCCTTCATAGTAGAAGCATCAAACAATGTTCTAAAGACGGTTGACATCTAGTGGAAGCCTTAGGAAGTGCAACATAACCAATATCCCACTGTATCTCCAATAGGGGCTGAGTTTAAAAACCACAAACCTCAGATTTCTCACTTTGGTTTTTGTCTCAGGTTTTTGCCTGCCATATGAGTTCTGTTATACTCACAGACATCATTCAAACAGTTTTAGAAACGTCAGAGTGTTTTCTATCCAATACTAATAATAATATGCATATATTAGCATCTGGGACTGAGTAGGAGGCAGTTTACTCTGGGCATGCTTTTCATCCAAAAGTAAAAATGATGCCCCCTAGCCCCAACAGGTCAACATTCACAAGGCTGCGGGACTAGACGGATTACCAGGACATGTACTTAAATCATGCATGGACCAACTTGCAAGTGTCTTCACTGACATTTTCAACCTCTTCCTGACGAGTCTGTAATACCTCCATGTTTCAAGCAGACCAACATAGTCCCTGTGCCCAATAAAGCGAAGGTAACCTACCTAAATGACTACAGACCATATCACTCACGTCGTTAGCCATGAAGTGCTTACAAAGGCTGGTCATGGCTCACAGTCCTCAACTGGCAGCTTTATTAAATAGTACCCGCAAAACACCAGTCTCAATGTCAACAGTAAAGAGGCGACTCTGGGATGCTGGCTGTGAACAGGCTCGGATGGTTGTCGTCCTGGATGATCTTTTTGGCTTTCTTGTGACATCGGGTGCTGTAGGTGTCATGGAGGGCAGGTAGTTTGCCCCCGGTGATGCGTTGTGCAGACTGCGGGCGGTGCAAATGCCATACCAAGCTGTGATACAGCCCGACAGGATGCTCTCGATTGTGCATCTGTAAAAGTTTGTCAGGGTTTTGGGTGACAAGCCAACTTTTTTCAGCCTACTGAGGTTGAAGAGGCGCTGTTGTGCCTTCTTACCAACACCATCATTAAGTTTGCTGATGACACAACAGTGGTAGGCGTGATCATATAGGGAGGAGACCTGGCAGTCCCTCAGTGTGAGCAAAACAAAGTAGCTGATTATGGACTACAGGAAAAGGAGTGCCGAACCGGCCCCCATTAACATTGATGGGGCTGTAATGGAGCGGGTCGAGAGTATGTAGTTCCTTGGTGCCCACATCACCAACAAACTATCATGGTCCAAACACAACAATACAGTCGTGAAGAGCTCATCAAAAGGCATTACAGTTTCCTCCACGACAAGTTTGTCAGGGGGCTTTGGAAACTGAGTGTTTAGAAATAGATGATGATGAAGATCCAACGTTTTAATCATTCTGATCATGGGTTTTATTTCGAAAATACTAACCATTTTGTTTTGTATTCCTCTGTTTTTTCTACATATTTAAAATAAAAATATTCAGTCTATTCATTTTGAAAGGGAGCATAAAAAGGGTGCATGACGAAAGCCCCCGAAGCTACTTGCTTGATGAGGTGTTACAAATTACTGTACATCTTAACGTGTCTAATACATACGGTTCTGAACAAACTGAGTAAAAACTCAAACGGACAACTAGAAAAAGGTCAAACCAAGTTTATTCACCCACGGGGTCATACAGCTGCTTGATTACTCAAGCACATATATTTATAACCTTCTAATAGGCATGGTCAACTCCTTACACATCTAGACAACCAATACCTCTCTGTTGCTAGGTAGCAATTTAATTGGTTCCTCTCACTGGTGTAGTCACAGCCCTGCCTGTTACTAAAACCTTTGTGGGCGTGGAAGGGTATGTGTCAGATAGTACTGCAGTAGGAGAGACATTGTGGTGGGCCTCTAGGGCCCGCCTCCCAGAGGTTCCTTCTCACTTCATCTGTTGATTTGACCTCAAGACGCATTCCTCACTCCTCCATAGTTCCGCATCCTGCCTGCCTTATCAGAGACTAATAATTGCCATTCACCTCTCTCCTCAGAAACATGGAACAGAATATGAAGCTTCTACTCTCAGTAACTTTCCATATTCCTAGTTTCCATCCTTCTCTCGTCCATACTCCTTCCACACCACTCTGTACCACAAACGTATGGAACAGATTCACACGTTAGAAAATGTTTGCATTTCCAAAAGTCAAATAGGCCTCTATCTATACCTTATTGGTGAGGTTAAGAATGAAAAGTTCCTTAATGATCTTCTTAATGAAGGAAAGGGTCCAAAACTGTTCCTGTCTTGTGTGGTATGTTAATGAACTGTATTTCCACTGAAGTTGATCTACACGTACAACTTATTTTCTACCCTTTTTAGTGCTTCTCAAAAATAAAATGTCAAGCAAAGTAGATTTGCAGGGTGAGCGAAAAAGTCGGAAGTTTACATACACTTAGGTTGGAGTCATTAAAACTCATTTTTCAACCACTCAACAAATTTCTTGTTAACAAACTACAGTTTTGCAAAGTCAGTTAGGACATCTACTTTGTGCATGACACAAGTAATTTTTCCAACAATTGTTTACAGGCAGATTATTTCACTTATAATTGTAACGGTTTTCCTCCTCTTCTGAGGAGGAGTATGAAGGATCGGACCAATATGCAGCGTGGTAAGTGTTCGTCATTTTATTCAATAGCACTGAAATAGCACTAAAAAGACAAAGTAACAAAAAGAACAACCGAAACAGTTCCGTCTGGTAACTAAAACAAAGACAGAACACAACTACCCACAAATCATAGTGGGAAAACAGGCTGCCTAAGTATGGTTCTCAATCAGAGACAACGATTGACAGCTGCCTCTGATTGGGAACCATACCAGGCCAAAACCAGAAATACAAAACATAGAACAAAACATAGAATGACCACCCCAACTCACGCCCTGACCAAACTAAAATAGAGACATAAAAAAGGAACTAAGGTCAGGACGTGACAATAATTCACTGTATCACAATTCCAGTGGGTCAGAAGTTTACTGTGCCTTTAAACAGCTTGGAAGATTCCAGAAAATTATGTCATGGCTTTAGAAGCTTCTGATAGGCTAATTGACATAATTTGAGTCAATTGGAGGTGTACCTGTGGATGTATTTCAAGGCCTACCATCAAACTCAGTGCCTCTTTGCTTGACATCATGGGAAAATCAAAAGAAATCAGCCAAGACCTCAGAAAAAAATTGTAGACCTCCACAAGTCTGGTTCATCCTTGGGAGCAATTCCCAAACGCCTGAAGGTACCACGTTCATCTGTACAAACAATAGTACACAAGTATAAACACCATGGAACCACGCAGCCATCATATCGCTCAGGAAGGAGTCGCGTTCTGTCTCCTAGAGATGAACGTGCTTTGGTTTGAAAAGTGCATATAAATTATTACAGAACAACAGCAAAGGACCTTGTGAAGATGCTGGAGAAAACAGGTACAAAAGTATCTATATCCACAGTAAAAAGGGGGAGGCTTGCAAGTTGAAAACACCATCCCAACCATGAAGCACGGGGGTGGCAGCATCATGTTGTGGGGGTGCTTTGCTGCAGGAGGGACTGGTGCACTTCACAAAATAGATGGCATCACGAGGAAAGAAAATGATGTGGATATATTGAAGAAACATCTCAAGACATCAGTCAGGAAGTTAAAGCTTGGTCACAAATGGGTCTACCAAATTGACAATGACCCCAAGCATACTTCCAAAGTTGTGGCAAAATGCCTTAAGGACAACAAAGTCAAGGTATTGGAGTGGCCAACACAAAGCCCTGACATCAATCCTATAAAAAATGTGTGGGCAGAACTGAAAAAGCATGTGCGAGCAAGGAGGCCTACACACCTGTCTCAGTTACACCAGCTCTGTCAAGGGGAATGGGCCAAAATTCACCCAACTTATTGTGGGAAGCTTGTGGAAGGCTACCTGAAACATTTGACCCAAGTAAAAACAATTTAAAGGCAATGCTACCAAATACTAATTGAGTGTATGTAAACTTCTGACACACTGGGAATGTAATGAAATAAATACAAGTTAAAATAAATTATTCTCTCTACTATTATTCTGACATTTCACATTTATAAATACAGTGGTGATCCTAACTGACCTAAGACAGGGAATGTTAACTAGGATTAAATGTCAGGAATTGTGAAAAACTGAGTTTAAATGTATTTGGCTAAGGTGTATGTTAACTTCCGACTTCAACTGTAGTTCTCAAATGGAAAAGCTGATAAGGCATTAAAGTCACAACCGTAATTCATCTGCCAGATAGAGTAAGTTGTGGACATTGTACAACCACAAAGCTCTGACCGTAGACACCTTCACTGTGCTCAACAAAGTGCTTCAATAGGCTCACTGGCATAACCCACATCTTGCATCATACTCATGTAGCAGAATTGCTACGCCAATGGACAGGGACAGGAAATGTTCATAAGTATCACTTGGAAGCACATCCTTTATAAAAACAGGGCCAGTGCAGAGCAGGAACTTTTTCAGTTGTTGCCTTCCACCTCTCTACTTCAAAAGGAGATCTGGGCTGATGAGAGAACTCCTGGGGCAGATTTCCTGAGAGATGAGCAAGTTCTTCTGACACGTGATAATTATGTGAAGGACTTCTTTCACTCCCTTGGTCCCTTTCTCAAAAACCACAGCACCCCCCTAACAACCCCAAGACACACCAAATGCATGTAATCCAGTGGAGATCCCCATGAATCCCACAAGTCAAGAGTGGGCAAATACCACATTGATGATCAGGATGGAGACTCTGCAAAATCCAAGTCTGAGTGAACTGATGATATGTCCTTACAGTTAAAAGTCCCTCTATTCTCTCTCCATTCCCCCTTATGGTACACCGTTCACACAAGTTGTAGCCTGTATGTCCCACAATGCACTTGATGAATGCTTGTGCAGGGGCATCACAAATGAAACATACACTATATATACAAAAGTATGTGGACATCCCTTCAAATTAGTGGATTCAGCTATTTCAGCCACACCTGTTGCTGACCGGTGTATAAAATAGAGCGCACAGATTTTCAATCTCCATTGAAAAACATTGTCAGTAGAATGGCCTTACTGAAGAGCTCAGTGACTTTAAATGTGACACCATCATAGGATGCCACCTTTCCAACAAGATAGTTCGTCAAATTTCTACCCTGCTAGAGCTGACCCCATCAACTGTAAGTGCTGTTATTGCGAAGTGGAAACGTATAGGAGCAACAACGACTTAGCTGCAGAGTGGCAGGCCACACAAGCTCACAGAATGGGACCGCCGAGTGCTGAACCACGAGGCGCATAAAAATAATCTGTCCTCGGTTGCAACACTCACTACCAAATTCCAAACTTGCCTCTGGAAGCAATGTCAGCACAAGAACTGTTCATCGGTAGCTTCATGAAATGTGTTTCCATGGTCGATCAGCCGCACACAAGCAAAAACATCACCATGCACAATGTCAAGCATTGGCTGGAGTGGGGTAAAACTCAGCGTCATTGGCAGTGGAAACGTTCTCTGGAGTGATGAATCACGCTTCACCATCTGGCAGTCCGACGGACAAATCTGGGTTTGGCGGATGTCAGGAGAACGATGCCTCAATGCATGTCGGAGGAAAAATAATGGTCTCAGACTGTTTTTCATGGTTCGGGCTAGGCCCCTTTGTTCCAGTGAAGGGAAATCTTAACGCTGCAGAATACAATGACATTCTAGATGATTCTGTGGTTCCAACTTTGTGGCAACAGGGGAAGGCCCTGTCCTGTTTTAGCATGACAATGCCACTGTGCACAAAGCGAGGTCCATACAAAAATGGTTTGTCAAGATCGGTGTGGAAGAACTTGACTGGCCTGCACAGAGCCCTGACCTCACCCCCATCGAACACCTTCGGGATTAATTGGAACGCCAACTGCGAGCCGGGCCTAATCGCAGAACATCAGTGCCCGACCTCACTAATGCTAGTGGCTGATTGGAAGCCAGTCACCACAGCAATGATCCAACATCTAGTGGAAAGCCTTCCCAAAAGAGTGGAGGCTGTTATAGCAGCAAAAAGGGGGGCCAACTTAATATAAATGCCCATGACTTTGGAATGAGATGTTGGACGAGCAGTTTTCCACATACTTTTGGTCATGTAGTGTATATCGTTGATGGTTATTGTTTTCCCATTTCTCTCAATTCCTTTATGGATGATGCTATTGAGCTCAAATGTAAAATCCTGTAGATAGTCCTGCACTGATTTGGGTTTTGTGTTCCCACAGAAGAGCGCCATAATGAAAGATTCTGATTGAGGAAGAATGCAAAGAATATGTCAAAACTGTTCTAGTTGACTTGAAGAGGGGGAGGCCATAAATGTTCAATGAAAGCCTCTTAATATCAGTGACGTCTAAATGGTTTGTACTCAGTGCATTCTGAATGCCCTGCTCTATTCCATAATAAATGTACTGTATTTTCCTCCACATTTATTTATGGTTTCCACTGTTTGGGGTGCCTGGAGGCATGTCCTAGCATCTTTTGGCAGGGTATGGCCTCATTTCCTCAAAATGTTCAGGAATTTATTGCACGTCCACCGCATTTAAATTATGTTGCCTATGCTGCAAATTACTCCCCTAGATTATCCACGTCCACTGTTTCCTCCTCAATTGAGAAATAAATACCTCCCCCGTGAGTCATGTAAAGTTTCTCCCATTTCTCTCTTACTCATTCGCTCTGTCGCTAACTCGAACACACATGCAGTTGCAGAGAAGAAGAAGAAGAAGAGATTTGACAATTACACCCATGTCTAACACTGTTTTTTTTGCAGGAATGATATGACAGACAACTTTTGAACCATATCAAAATGTATTGTCTATCTTTATTGCATGTTTACACATTAACATTTTTGCATTGAACTTTTTTTAAGACTGCCAAGCTGTCTTCAATTGGGTAAACTCTGTCTGGGGCAATGTCCTCAGGATTATGGAGTGGTGTGTTTATAAAAAGTTGTTTGAATTAGAGGTCGACTGATTATTCGGAATGGCTGATTAATTAGGGCCGATTTCAAGTTTTCATAACAATCGGAAATCGGTATTTTTGGGTGCCGATGTTTTAAATATATTTTTTTACACCTTTATTTAATCTTTATTTAACTAGGCAAGTCAGTTAAGAACACATTCTTATTTTCAATTACGGCCTAGGAACGGTGGGTTAACTGCCTTGTTCAGGGGCAGAAAGACAGATTTTCACCTTGTCGGCTCAGGGGATCCAATCTTGCAACTTTACAGTTAACTAGTCCAACGCAATAACGACCTGCCTCTCTCTCGTTGCACTCCACAAGGAGACTGCCTGTTACGCAAATGCAATAAGCCAAGGTAAATTGCTAGCTAGCATAAAATGTATCTTATAAAAAACAATCAATCATAATCACTAGTTAACTCCACATGGTTGATGATATTACTAGATATTATCTAGCGTGTCCTGTGTTGCATATAATCTGACTGAGCATACAAGTATCTAAGTATCTGACTGAGCGTAGGCAGAAGCAGGCGCGTAAACATTCAGTTAAACAGCACTTTCGTGCGTTTTGCCTGCAGCTCTTCGTTGTGCGTCAATCATTGCGCGTTGTGCGTCAATCATTGCGCTGTTTATGACTTCAAACCTGTCAACTCCCGAGATGAGGCTGGTGTAACCGAAGTGAAATGGCTGGCTAGTTAGCGCGCGCTAATAGCTTTTCAAACTTCACTCGCTCGCTCTGAGCCTTGGAGTGGTTGTTTCCCTTGCTCTGCATGGGTAACGCTGCTTCGAGGGTGGCTGTTGTCGTTCTGTTGCTGGTTCGAGCCCAGGGAGGAACGAGGAGAGGGACGGAAGCTATACTGTTACACTGGCAATACTAAAGTGCCTATAAGAACATCCAATAGTCAAAGGTTAATGAACTACAAATGGTACAGAGGGAAATAGTCCTTTAATAACTACAACCTACAACTTCTTACCTGGGAATATTGAAGACTCATGTTAAAAGGAACCACCAGCTTTCATATGTTCTGAGCAAGGAACTGAAACGTTAGCTTTCTTACATAGCACATATTGAACTTTTACTTTCTTCTCCAACATTTAGTTTTTTTAAAAACAAAAAACAAATTGAACATGTTTCATTATCTACTTGAGGCTAAATTGATTTTATTGATGTATTATATTAAGTTAAAGTGAGTGTTAATTCAGTATTGTTGTAATTGTCATTATTACAAAATAATAATAATAATTAATTGGTATCGGCTTTGAAAAATCCTAATCGGTCGACCCCTAGTTTGAATATTACAACATTTAATGGTATTAAGCAAATAATTTAGTCTAATTGTGATATCCTCTTTCTTAAAATGTTTCATATTGATGACCAATTCATTCCTGTCTGACATCACTACGAAGGGACAGAGGAGCAAACACACCTTTGCTACCAATTTTAGTAGATTGACTGTTAGATATTTTACTGTGTTACTGTTATGTTGTGTCCTGCATGCTCACATTATGCCAATTGTTATTTATTTTAATTTTATACTTACAGTAAGTGTCATGAAAAGCCATAAAAATCACGAGGTTGATGTGTTGCGGGCCCTCTGGAAAGTCCTGAAATATGCCCCTGAGCCGTGTTGGAGAAGGACGCAAAGTATGTATATGAGCAAGTTACTCTTTTTTTTAAACATCCTTAAGCTATAACTGCCACAAAATTCTTCAACTAGTACCATGGAAATACTTTTAGCCAGCTGAGTCTACAAAGTCTCCACAAAAACATTGGGCCTTTATATACTCCCAGTATCTCTATGCTGACATTTATAAAACAATTACTGTATGCCATTGCTTGATCTATTTTAAAATGTAAGAATATGTTGGTGACTATGGAAACAAATACAAATGTAAATGTAAAATGTTTTCAATATACAACTTTATCCTCTGCAATACTTTTTACAGTACACTCTTAGAAAAAAAAGGTGCCATCTAGAACCTAAAAGGTTTATTCGGATGTGCCCATCGGAGAACCGTAGAACCCTTTGAGGAACCCTGTTTAGTTCCTGGTAGAACCCTTTTGGTTTCAGGTAGAACCCTTTTGGGTTTTATACAGGACAATTTCCACAGAGGGTTCGACATGGAAACAAAAGGGTTCTATGTGGAACCAAAATGGCTTCTCCCTGTGTATGTTCTAAATATCAGAGTAAGAACTCGACGGACACTATGAAAGCTTAGACCAAGTTTATTCATCCCAAAGGATCGAACAGCTGAACCGACAAAAACATATTCACACAAGCACTGACATTTAACCCTTTCTCCTCTGCTGAGTCTCCTCCTACACATCTGAGCAGCCAATGCATCTCTGTTGCTAGACAGAACCTTAGTGATATCTGTTCTTCCTCAGTTCATCTGACCTGACCTCTGACCCAAAGTGCTCACTACTCCCCAACTCACAGCTGTCATGGTGGCTAGTACCAGACTGTCTCTTCTCCTCCCAGAGGATCCCTCCCATACAGTAGGATCCCTGATGGCTAATAATAACATATTCTGACATAATGTAAAAGTTATACATTCCCCTCTCTCCCTCAGTGACATGAATAAGTATATTTCATATTCTCAGAACCCAACACCTGGAACCAAAAAGAGTTAATCTATGGGGGATGCTGAAGAACCCTTTTGGAACCCTTTTTTCTAAGAGTGTTGGTAATAAGCTGTAGTCATGTGGTCATTACCAGGTTATGATGAGGTCTTAACTATGACAAGTAGGCTACATAATGTACACATAATATAGTGGTCACAATAATGACCAACTTGTCGTATGGTGCTGAGAAAAATTATGTAATATTCTGGTCAGTAAAAATATATTTTAAAAAACCTTGTCCTTTCTCAACCATACTTCATTCTGACGTCTTTTCAACCAGCTTTTGCCCACTAGGTAGAACCTATGCAAACTGCTTTACTAGCACAAAGACTATCTTTGAATAGCACAAGGTTCTCAACTTGCCTACCTGGTTAAATAAAGGTGAAATAAATAAATTGATACGGACAGTCAGTTCTTCTGCCTTACAAAATGGCTACACAAAGGCTTGTCAGAGAGGAAAGTACATTCGCCAAGTATAAAATCTAATTATTTTTTTGTTTTGATAGGCTTATGATCCCAGTGTCTCAAACACCGGATGATTTCTCAAGTTGAAACGTTTGTGGTTTGTGAATTTTGACTGAACATGTATTTTGACTGAACAGAAATGGATGACCTAAATGTATCTGGACCTTCTCTGCCACATTGAAAACATACTTGTTTATTTATATCAAATAACAAGCATTGGTTGGAAATTGTGATTTTGATTAACCAAAATTATCTGGCTATTTTTGAGTTTTTCTGCATCACTGGCTGAGCTAAATACAGTATTTCATGAGACCCTAACTGCCAGTTGTTTGCCAACTGTGCTAGAAAATTGCAAACCCTGCTGAAAAAGAGCATTACTCCAATTTTAATCATTATAATGGCTCCAGTGTCTTATATGCAATGGGTGCATGGCCCACAAACACTATGCACATGTTTATATAGATTGGTGTGTATTAATCTAGTAGCATTTAGATAACTGGTCAGTAGTTCAATCAGATATCAACTAAAAACCAGATATCCACCAAAATAAGCCATTTTTCATGATGTCAAAAAGACGTCTGGCTGTGATCTGGTTATATTTCAACCAATAAACGATGTCTAACAGTAAAGGTCTAACCTACAGAATCACGACAAGCTACCAAAGCTTATAGTTTTTATTCAATTGGTATTTAGACACCACACAAGATGTAAAGGTAATTGTAATACAACTCTCTAGTGGTTAGTGGAAGCGTGAATGACTTGTATCTATGTTGCTGAGAGGAACCAGAACCAACATTGACACATGTTCTTTACTCTGACAGCAAACTTCAAATCATTACAAAATCAGTATTTGACTCACTGTACCATTTAAGGTGTAAACACAATGGATTAGTACACAGTTCATCATACCGGGAAGGCCTAGTCTTCATTGAAAATAAATATACTGAACTGTCCTAGAAAGAGAAAGGCAGGTGCATTGGAAAATATATATATATACACTGTATGTGCAATACACAGTGATCCTACTTTCATTTGCAAACTACCCATCCTCTATTGCACACATACAAACAGTTTATTACAATTAATCCACTTTTCCCACACTATAGATAGTTGATAAAGCTATATTATGCTCTATTACATGTCTTGTGGGAACATTTTTCATTGTGTTCCGTAGTTATTAAATATTAAGTAAATTAATATACAAGGCATGCCCAAAGGTTCAATGTGAGTCATTTGAATGTCTTTGCAAAATAGTGGCTTTAGATGAGCTATGGTAAGAGTATATCCTTAGCATCCCTTCGCTTTGCAGTCTTATTAATGAAGCATTCGCGCTTGGTTCATAGAACCGGGGTTATATCAGTAACCTCCAGTAGCCGCTAGATGCGGTTGTAATAAACAGAGTGGTTTCTGTTTTCTTCCTACAAAATCTGAAAGATAAGACTCACAGGAACACAAAGGTACGTACTGTACTGTTTCCCTGTACAATACCCATAAGCAGTTAGAACCGAGTGGACAAGGCCAGGCACTAAATTAGATTGGGGGAGAAAAGAACATCCTCAACAATGATGTTATTTTCTACACAGATCATACATCATCAACATTATTGCCTGATGATCTTCTGAACTTTCCAATACCTTTCTGATGCATTTCAGTCACTTCAAACCACGGGTTAGGAACCAAAATTATTTTCCAATCATTTAGTTCTGACCCAAAGTTGAATTTGTTTTCGTTCTGTTCCAATGTTTCGACCAGAAAAATAAAGTTCTGAACAGTTTCAAACCCCAAAAAGTACCCGTTTATATGGTTCCTTTCGGTTCTTTTTTAAACCTCTGAAATATACACTACACGGCCAAAAGTATGTGAACACCTGCTCGCCAAACATCTCATTCCAAAATCATTTGCATTAATATGGAGTTGCTCCCCCCTTTGCTACTATAACAGCCTCTACTCTTTTGGGAAGGCTTTCCACTAGATGTTGGAACATTGCTACGGGACTTGCTTCCATTCAGCCGCAAGGGCATTGTCACACTGAAACAGGAAAGGGCCTTCCCCAAACTGTTGCCACAAAGTTGGAAGCACAGAATCATCTAGAATGTCATTGTATGGTGTAGCGTTAAGATTTCCCTTCACTAGATCCAAGGAGCCTAGCCAAAACCATGAAAAACAGCCCCAGACCATTATTCCATTATTCCTCCACCAATCTTTACAGTTGGCACTAGCGTTATCCTTGCATCTGCCAAACCCAGATTTGACAAACTGACTTGTTGGAAAGATGGAATCTTATGACATTGCCATATTGAAAGTCACTTAGCTCTTCAGTATGGGCCATTCTACTGAAAATGTTTGTCTACAGAGATTGCTTAGCTGTGTGCTCGATTTTCTACACTGGTCAGCAAGGGCGTAGCTGAAATAGCCAAATCCACCAATTTGAAGGGATGTCCACATATTTTGTAGTGTATATATTTTTTACCTTTAGCTCGACATTAAATTACTTCAACAATCAGTGAGGATAAAGCAGCTTGCTGTGGAACGTGTAAGCAATTTTAGCTGTACAGGAAAGTTGTTAAGAGCACATTTTAACAGCATGGTTTAATCTCAATGAAAGACAAACACACACAGTGTAGGACACAAGATGCAACATCAATTTTGAGGGTGAGAGAGAATGGAGGAAGCTTCCTTTGAAGCACTGGGCATCTTGTAATGACATGCATTATCTGAATTAGGCCCCCAGAATTATACCTATACGGAGGAGCGGGTTCTATGGAGGAACTTTAAATGTCTTTCAACTTCCGAGTTGGTTTATTAACGTTGGAGCATTGCAAGCGTTAGCTAGCTAGCTTGTGTGTGCAGAGCAGCACTAGAATTAAAAACACGTCTTACCTTTTTTGTAGTTAATGAATCCATTGTGAAATGTGATAACTATAGTATCCTTAACTAACATTTTAAAAAGTCAATCCATTCTTCTCCAATAAACATATCTCTCTAATATCTGAATTACTCTTGTAACATCGTCAGTAGGCTACAGTAACCTATGCTTCAACGGGGAGGGGCAGATAGCCTACACAAAGTGTTACAGCTGGCAGGCAGAAGCTGGAATACATTTCTGAGTGACAGAGCCACTTCAGGCACTTCAGATTGAAATACTGTCAGACTGATTTGTAATAGACTCTCATAGACCCAATAAAAAAGTTTTAAAAAGGGGTCACGGGCCAAAACAACGTGGGAACCCCTGCTTTACAGCAAGTTCATCAGTACAAACCTCATCTGAGTGTCTACCAAAGGTCTCTTCAGTCAATACTTTCACCAATGCATACTGAAATAGCCCCAGTGTCCATGCCTGTACCATGCCCACTCACAGCATTGCCAGTTACCCATGCAGTGTGATTCTAGCCTGGTCCAAGATCTGCATGTGCTTTAGCCAACTATGACAGACATTGCATGATAACGATAGTCAGAGGAGTTGGCTAGACTACTAGAGCACATACAGATCTAGGACCAGTCTACAGTGAATTAGCTGTCAAGTCAGAATTTGCTGAGGGACGGCAGTGCACCAGCCTTGACCAGCACCGCTGACACCAGGTCGGTCGGCCCTGGTTATTAGAGTTCAGGGGCGTGGTCACCTTCCCCCGGGTCAGAGACTTGGCAGCCCCCGTTATCCTACTCCCTCCTCCACCCACACTGGACCTGCTGTTCTCGGCCGTGGGGATGACTGTCCCCAGGTGGGGGTTGCCTGCCATGGAGGCTGGGGCCTCCAGGTGAGGCTGACAGCAGCACAGCAGCCTGAAGAAGGCTGCTCTCATCTCCATGCTGGACAATGTGTAGATGAGGGGGTTGACGGCTGAATTGAGCACGGCCAAGGCGATGAACCAGTCTACATGGTAGAGCACTGGGCAGCGCTCAGGGCTACAGCCCACATCCAGCAGCAGCAGCAGGAACAGTGGGGCCCAGCACATCACAAACACCCCCAGAACTATTACCACCGTCCTCAGCAGGGCCAGTGAGTGCTCCGAGGGCCTGCTGCTCACCCTCCGCCCGCTGGACGTCACCAGGCGGTAGATGCGGATATAGAGGATGATGATGGCCACCAGCAGGGCGCTGAAGACGCTGATGCAGAAGGCCACGTAGCTCTTGTCATAGAGGGGCAGCACGGTGGAGCAGGAGGCCAGGTGTTCCAGGCAGTTCCAGCCAAGGGAGGGCAGGGCGCTGAGCAGCACCGACACGGCCCAGCATGCCCCCAGCAGGCCCAGTAACCTCCCCCGTCCCGCTGCCTCGCACGGACGCAGCCGCACCATGGTCATGTGTCTCTCAATGCCAATGGCCAGCAGGCTGAAGGTGGAGGCGCTGAGGGCCACGAACATACTGCCCTCTCTTGCCAGCCACTGGGCCGGTGTCAGAAAAAAGGTCTTGCCACCAGAGGTGAAAATGTTGACCACATAGGCCACCCCGGCTAGCATGTCAGATAGGGCCAGGTTACCGATGAGGAAGTACATGCGGCTGTGGAAGCGTTTGTTCCTCCATAACGCCAGCAGCACTGTAACGTTCTCCAGCACGATTAGGATACAGATGAGGAGGAGGACAGCAGTCTTACAGACCCCACTGCTCCTCGGCCGACCCCACTTCCCAGAGTGGTTGTAGTGGGCCACGATCACAGGGTTCATCCCCTCCTCAAACACATTCTCCATCCTGCCTGGCCCTGGCCTTCCCCCTTCACCCAGCAGAGGGCGCCACAACACAGCAGACTGCAGACAGAGGATCTACTGACATCTGGCACTGTTGTTATCACACTCTTTATTGGGAGCTGTTGGATAAAATGTGTTAAAATGAGTATTGCTAATTAAGAACTTTATTCTGATTGAAATATTAAATATGTTGATTAAACTCATGGGAAGATAGTCAAATAATTATAATAATACACGGATACAATAATTTTGTGTCACACCTCAGTTAGTTTGAAAACTTTTAGGAGCCTAAAATGTATATTATATGGTAATGTTTAAATTAATAATGATAAAATCATAAATTCCATTTAAGATGAGTTTTTTTATGTAATAGTATTTATGTTTGTATTCAAATAAGTTATTTAAGAACATGTGGATACATACTATTCTCGATATTTGATAGAATGTGTTTCTCCCAGTCTTCCCATTTTAATAAACGATGTCATGGATGGTAATTTACATGTTCCATAATTACTTCGAGGCACTTTTAAATCCTTATTGTAACGTTTGAAACATTTAAGTTCACTGTGCCACACATATCACTAGAATGAAACAGCATTTTCATCATTGTTATGAAAAGGTGAATTTAGTTCAAATTATAAAGATCAGTCAATCTTACCTGTCAGATAGTTTATAACTCCATCGCAGATCATTTGTAGCATATGGATATTTTCTATAGCTTTTTGACAGATATGGTCATTAAAAAAGTGGTGCTTCAATAACCAAATATTCATTGCGTCGTGGCATCGATTCCATATTTTATTCCGGACAATCTAAATAAAGCTTATTGTAGACTAATTCCCGCTAGAGTTTCATTCCGATAAAGCCCACAACTCCATGCGTCAAACTTTTTAGTGGTCCTTCTGTGACTTCTCTGAAACGTTCAACTCATTTCTCCCCAACCTGGAATAGGGCGGGTTCATCCCGTATTCCCAAACCCATTCTCACACAATTAGTAAGAGAGTCATGAGCGGCCAAATGTCGAATGGGATGCTGAAGTTTGACTAGCTAAATAGAGCAAGGTATCATTTACTGTAGCTGGGGTGGAGGGATTTGATTATTAATTACTTTTAGACTCCAGTAGTCTCTGTGTGTAGTTTTCTATGTCAGGCGTCATTTCAACGTCTAGTTTAGCTGGGTATCACTTAATGTAGCTGGGGTGGAGAGATTTGATTATTAATTACTTTTAGACCGCAGTAGTCTCAGTGTGTAGTTTTCTATGTCAAACGTCATTTCAACGTCTAGTTTTAATTTACATTTGGTTGTTGTAAACCAACGTGAATTGAAAGTGAATTTCACCATGTAATTGGATTTAGGTTAAAAGTTGGGTGAAAAAAAGATTAAATTACCTTATGTTGATAACTTTTTGCAAATCCAATTCGTTTTCCATGTTGATTCAACGTCATCACAGATTTTTTGGGTTGAAATTAAGTCGTTTGTTTTTGCACTTTTTTTGGTTCCCCAAAAAATTGATGAAATAAAAAATGTTCCTCATCAATCTACACACAATACCCTAGAATGACAAAGTGACAACAGGTTTTTTAGGAATAGCTTATTTACATAAGTATTCAGACCCTTTGCTATGAGACTCGAAATTGAGCTCAGGTGCATCCTGTTTCCATTGATCATCCTTGAGATGTTTCTACAACTTCATTGGATTCCACCTGTGGTAAATTCAATTGATTGGCATGATTTGGAAAGGAAAACAACTGTTTATATAAGGCCCCACAGTTGACAGTGCATGTCAGAGCAAAAACCAAGCCATGAGGTTGAAGGAATTGTCCGTGGACCTCCAAGACAGGATTGTGTCGAGGCACAGATCTGGGGAAGGGTACCAAAAAATGCCTGTAGCATTGAAGGTCCACAAGAACACAGTGGACTACATCATTCTTAAATGGAAGAAGTTTGGAACCCCCAAGACTCTTCCTAGAGCTGGCCTCCTGGCCAAACCGAGCAACCTGGGGAGAAGGGCCTTGGTCAGGGAGGTGACCAAGATGCCGATGGTCACTCTAACAGAGCTCCAGAGTTCCTCTGTGGAGAGGGGAGAACCTTCCAGAAGGACAACCATCTCTGCAGCACTCCACCAATCAGGCCTTTATGGTAGAGTGACCAGACAGAAGCCACATGACAACCAGCTTGGAGATTGCCAAAAGGCACCTGAAGACTCTCAGACCATGAGACGCAAGATTCTCTATTCAGATTAAACTAAGATTGAGCTCATTGGCCTGAATGCCAAGTGTCATGTCTGGAGGAAACATGGCACTATCCCTATGGTGAGCATGGTGGTGGCAGCATCATGCTGTGGGGATGTTTTTCAGAGGCAGGGAATGGGAGACTAGTCAGGATCGAGGGAAAGATGAACGGAGCAAAGTACAGAGCGCTCAGGACTTCAGACTAGGTCAAAGGTTCACCTTCCAACAGGACAATGGCCCTAAGCACACAGCCAAGACAATGCAGTGGCTTAGGGACAAGTCGCTGAATGTCCTTGAGTGGCACAGCCAGAGCCTGGACTTGAACTCAATCAAACATCTCTGGAGAGACCTGAAGATAGCTGTACAGCGACACTCCCCATCCAACCTGAAAGAGCTTGAGAAGATCTGCAGAGAAGAATGGGAGAAGCTCCCAAATACAGGTGTGCTAAACTTGTAGCGTCATACCCAAGAAGACTCGAGGCTGTAATCGCTGCCAAAGGTGTTTCAACAAAGTACTGAGTAAAGGGTCTGAATACTTATGTAAATGTGGTATTTCCTTTTATGTATTTATTTATCCAGTTTTTGCTTTGTCATCATGGGGTATTGTGTGTAGAATGATGAGGGAAAAAACTATTTAAGCCATTTTAGAATAAGGCTGTAACTTTACAAAATGTGGAAAAAGTCAGTGTCTGAATAATTTCCGAATGCACTGTATTTGTTGCTATTCAAATGATTTCCTCTCTCTGTCTCTACTTTTTGCAACAGGTATTTTGCACCTTGTGAGTCATTCCTCAAATCAAATGTACGCCCATACCACAACCATCGAATCCACTTTGAAATGGCTCACATACACATATTGCCAAACAAAGGGAGAAAAAAGATTAGCTCAGATGAAACTAACGCAAGGCGATATAAAACCAACAAAATAATGTTCATGCTCGGATGGTTTGTTTATTTGCCTTCTGAGATATTCTCCCAGCTGACAGGTCAAGAAACAACAGTTTATAAACCTTCATATCCATGCTTTGATCAGACATAGATTTTCATGTTCCGAATGAAGAATTCCTTTTTCTCTTGGCCCTTCCTGTGTGTGGGATAGATTACCCCTCTCCCACTGCCCTGCCTGTCCACAGCAGATGAGGTGACACGGTCACACACATTCTCTCACACAGGATCATATGGTCACTCACACTCTCTAAATTACAGGATGTGATGTTTCTCCCTGGCCTAACACATTGTGACATGAAATGGCTGGCTTGAACAGAATGACCAAAACAGGAGGGACAGGGGACACAGAAAAACTACAGCTGAACATTTTGGAACTTGAGGCAGACATTCTGAGTGCTGTGTCTGACCCTGTCACCTCAGCCCCACCCCCGTCCCCCTCGTCCCCATCCCCCTCTCCACTTCGCAGTGGGCTCTCTCCCATATTGTGTTGATAGTCCAGGCAGCACATTCCTAGTATAGTATTCCCCAGGGAAAAGTGGCCCAATCTATTATTACGACCGTTAGATGGTACACTGGCAGGAAAATGCTAAGTGGAGAATTAGGTTGCCATTGCATGCCATTTTCTCGGCTGCTTGCTACATTTCTCAAAATACAATTTTATTGTCACATGCTTCGTAAACAACAGGTGTAGACTAACAGTGAAATGCTTACTTACAGGCACTTCCAAACAATGCAGAGACAAATAAAATAGAAATAATAGAAAAAATAATAACACAAGGAATATAATGAGTAATGATAACTTGGCTATATCCACAGAGTACCAGTACCTAGTCGAGGTAATCAGAGGGATAAAGTGACTAGGCGACAGGATAGATAAAACAGTAGCAGCAGCGTATGTGATGAGTCAAAACAGTTCAAAAAGGATCCATGCAAATAGTTAATCAACAGCTACCAGGACAAACTATTTAGCAGTCTTATGGCTTGGGGGTAGAAGCTGTTCAGGATCCTGTTGGTTTCAGACTAGCTGCATCGTTACCGCATGCCATGCGGTCTATGACTTGGGTGTCTGGAGTCTTTGACAACTTGTAGGGCCTTCCTCTGACACTGCCTGGTATAGATGTCCTGGATGGCAGTGAGCTCGGCCCCAGTGATGTACTGTGCCCTACACACATCTGTAGCGCCTTGCAGTCGGATGCCAAGCAATGGTGCACCTGTCGATGGTGCAGCTGTACAGTATTCACCTTTGGAAAACAACACTGCCTCCCAAAAACAAATCCAAGTCTCTCGATAGAGAGACTCTCTCAGTAAAGACTCTCTAAACGATCAAAACGGTATCATTTGTCATCTAGTCATCTCATCATTCATTACACACAGCAATGGCACAACAGATATGTATTGTAACCATCCATAGACATGATGCATTATCTGTTTGTCAAAGAGGAATTGGTACGAAATGGCAATCAAACATTTTATAGAAGTGAGTTGTATTCTTGTTCTCCGAATTACAGAAATCTCTCAAAAGCAGTAATCATTTTCTACTATTTATCATTGCAAAAGTGTTCCTGATTGATAGAAGGATGCATAATTAATGTTATAAACATTTACTATAGGCCTAGGGTAAACATTAATCAAATGAAGTCCATCAAAAGTACTCAGGTCCAAGAAGGTAGTTATTACAACACAAACTGTGACATACGCACAGTAGTTAGACCTACAATACGTTGTGAGGCTATACTTGGCTAACAAACCACTCCAAAAAATTATCGGGTCTCTGCAACAGGTCGAGAGCGGTTTGAACAGAGAGGCTGAGAATGGAGGTAGAGGTAGAGACTGAGCAAGGGGAATTGAGGAGGAGAGGACGGATGGGACTGAGCGCAGACAACTGAATAGGAGGAGAGGGGGATGGAGAGAAGAGGGGATAGAGACTGCGAGAATGTGTTTGAGGCTGTGAGAGAAAAGGATTGGGTAAGAGAGGGTAGAGGGGTGGAGGGGACTGTGAGATTTGGCTGTGTCAGTGAGTGTGAAGTGTTACAGGCAGTCTGGCCCTCTCACATGTCAGCCCCAAGCCCTGCAGATTAATGAATGGCACCCAGCACTGTTGACTTTACCCTGACCGACGAGATGTGCAGACACTCTGACAACTAATTTATAACCATATTAAAACACACCAGAGCTCTTGTTGTTGCAAGCATAGTGATTTCCTGGATATACAGTATGGCGCCGTGGGGAGAGGAAATATAGCTATGGGTCAAGAGAAAACATTTAGGGTTTTCAAGAGTCTAGGTTTACAATCGTGTGCTTGTGTGTGTACGCTTATGCTTTTGTTGTGTACGTGTGTGGCACTGTGAGTTAAGGCTGTCTGACGCACAGTTTGGCAATGAGTTAGCTTGTTTGGAATTTAAAGTTTAGTGGGAACTGGGGGGGTGGTTCTATGGTGGAAAGGGAGGCCCTCTTGTGCCTTCACCTTTCTGCCCCAGACCCCCCCCCCCCCCCCAAACTACCCTCTCTCCTTTCCTCCTCCGCCCCTCACTGAAACAGTTACACAAGAATGAAACATACTTCTCAACCAACCCTCACGTTCTCAATGTTTACCCTTTGAGTTTGGATTTCATCAGACTTGTACAGGATATCCTGGAACTCTGACAAACACAACATTAGCACAACAGATAGGATTTTATCAGATAAGTATTATTTTAGATCACTGTGAGGCCATCACATTTCAGTCAGTCTGATATCCCTCTATAGGTGGTCTTGATTAGAGCTCTGAGAGCTGATAGTCTATCTGGACCTGTATACCTAACTGTTATCTGGACAGTATGTGGCCCCTACAGGGTCCAGATGGCAGACAGTCTGAGGAGCAGCCCTGCTTCACTCCTGAGATAGCTATTTATATTGGTTGGTTGAAAATAATGACATCAAAGGTACATAATGGAGAGGTATGTGTACGTGACTGCAGGTTGAAGTTTCCTGTAGGCACTTAGCAGTAGGCACTGGCACAGATCTAGGATCAGCTTTCCCTCCCTAGATTCTAACAGTAAGCCCGTACACGCTTTTTTTGTATTGGTGCAGAATGTCACTGAGATTTTCTTCGACAAAATCAAATTTTCTTAGAGAAAGTGGGTTGTCGAGGTCACTTCCTGTTCCTGAAAAGAAGTAGTCAGTTAACAGGAAATCTGCTGAGAGAAACAGATGACAAGATGGATGAAAGTTTACTCAACTGAGCTGTGTAGATTTCCATACCGAGCAAAACAATCAGACAGCAGTTAAAAAGCACAATCAAGGTGAGCAAAGACATTGATTGGTTGATGATCTTACGGTGACAATGCATTGTTCATGTGCTTGTCAGAACTAGGAAACTCTGACATTTCCGGCTGTCTAACTGGTTGTAGTTCTACACGTGCTGCGTTCAACCAGTTGGAAAGTCAAAAATCCCAGAGTTTCCTAGTTCCAACTAGCTCATAAACGTTGCACAATAGACGGAGGAATGAAGAAAAAAATAAAAAATTAAAAGCAGAAGATAATGTACTGATGAGAGTTTACTATGTTGAGTTTAATGCGGTAAGAAACCAGTGGAAACTGAGCTTTAACTTTAATGACCCAGCAGGGAGGTTTTAATAGCAAACCAAACATAATAATAAAATGTCCTATTACTCAAAAATGGACATTAAAGTGCTGGTGAACATGGTGCCACAATACATCAAAATACTTTTTTATTATCACTGTCCCGTCGTTCACCCATCTTTATCTTCTTTCACATGTCATCTGTTGTCGGTTAGAACATACATTTTTTGTGGCCTTCATTTATTTTCCTTGTGATCATGGCCTTAAACACTAAATAAAGTTCTGGCCTTTGCCTTACCAAATAACTTAAAAATAACTTGGACCTCAGTCATGTAAACAAGCCTGCCCTTTGATTCTGCCCGATTCTCTCAGCACTGCTACGCTGATGCCTGGGAATGCTTGTATATCAAATCAAATCTTTATTTGTCACACTTGTCACATGCGCCGAATACAACAAGTGTAGACCTTACCGTGAATTGCTTACTTACAAGCCCATAATCAACAGTGCATTTCAAGAAAGAGTTAAGAAAATATTTACCAAAAGTGACACAATAAAGTAACAATAACGAGGCTATATACAGTGGGTACCGGTACAGATTCAGTGTGCGGGGGTACAGGTTAGTGGAAGTAATTTGTACATGTAGGCAGGGGGGATGTTCCTATGCATAGATAAGCAGTTCAGCAGTCTTATGGCTTGGGGGTAGAAGCTGTTTAGGAGCATTTTGGTCCTAGACTTGGCGCTCCGGTACCGCTTGCCGTGCGGTAGCAGAGAAAACAGTCTATGACTGGAGTCTCTGACAATTTTTGGGGCTTTCCTCTGACACTGCTTAGTATATAGGTCCTGGGTGGCAGAAAGCTTGGCCCCAGTGATGTACTAGGCCGTTCGCACTACCCTCTGTAGCGCCTTCCAGTCAGATGCCGAGCAGTTGCCATACCAGGCGGTGATGCAACCGGTCAGGATGCTCTTGATGGTGCCAAATATTTTCAGTCTCCTGAGGGGGAAAAGGTGTTGTCATGCCCTCTTCACGATTGTCTTGTTGAGTTTGGACCATGATAGTTTGTTGGTGATGTGGACACCAAGGAACTTGAAACTCTTGACCCGCTCCACTACAGCCCCGTCGATGTTAATGGAGCAAGGTCTTGTGCGTTATCACATAGTCATCCAGAACAGCTGGTGCTCTCGTGCATGCTTCAGTTGCTTGCCTCGAAGTGAGCATAAAATACATTTTGCTGGTCTGGTAGGCTCGCGTTACTGGGCAGCTTGCGTCTGGGTTTCCATTTGTATAAGCCAGACTCCTGTGTGTGTATGGTGTGCAGTATGTCTGAGGGTACTGTAACTCGGTTGACTCCAGTCTGTGCACAGAACTATAACCTAAATGTGACTTCAGTGAGTCAATTATGGACAGAAAAGTAGTTCAACTGCGTCTCTCGGGGGGGGGGGGGGGGGGGGGGGGGATATTTTGGCTGTCTGTACAATATCTAGTCTGCTGCCGCATAGGCTGAGGTCAGAGCATGATAGTCCCATGAGGCTATGGAATGCTCAAATGTTCCAGTGTGTGTCTCTCCAGACTCCTCTTTTCCATAAGGAGGAGAGCGGGACCAGAGGGCCCCCTCACCCTGGGCCTGACCAGCTGGGCCTCCTAGGGATTGCAGCTGGAGCCTGAGAAAGGGCTTGCCCACCAACTAGACCCAGGCCAAGCCCAATTGCACTCCTTACTTATTACTGTGCAGTGGCTGGTTTCAGGGAATGCGTCGCAAACTCGTACAACTTCCTCACTGCACATCAATGCAGCTGCTTTGTTTGTTTGGTTTGGTAAAGCAATGCTGGTTGGGTTGGACAAGCAAGCAATGCTTTTGAGGGAGTTGTTTGTTGAATGAGGATTTGATTTGGTTTGAGTCTGTATTTAAAGAGGGAGTTGTGAGGGAGAGAGAGGTTAGGTGGTGTGGAGGGTGTCTATGCTTGGCTGTGTATATTTGTACATAGAGTGTGTGTGTTTGTGATTGCGGCAGTGGTCTCCCAGAACGTGACCCTGCTGTGTGTGACTGTGTGAATAGAGCGGACCCCTGGCCTCTGGCTGCTGACGTTAGCTTCTCTGACTGGGAGTCACAGTGAGTGATTCACCAAACAAAGACCTCTGGAGATCTGCAGAGGTAGCAGGCAGTGGCTCTGCTGATCCAGCGACAAGAATAAGACAGACTGGGTATGGAGCAAGGTTGCCTGAACAGACTCCATGGATTTTCAGTCTTTACAAGCCAGGATGTTGAATAAAATGTTTACAATTCATTTACTGGTTGTCCGTGCTGTTGGTACTTTTGGAGTTAGGAGGTGGAGATCCACAGGAAAGTGTTGTTACCCGACATTCTTGCCACACCGGTAGGTGTTGCCACTTGTATTTTCAATCTCGACACATTGCACAATATGTAAACTGTAGCCGAATGTAACCGAACATAGTTGACCGAAGCACACGTTTCCTCGCAATCAGCTGTAAGTGTTTGCCAATAGGTCTGGGGTTCGGTTAGGCTCAGCCATATTGTGTAAGTGTTTGCCAATCGGTCTGGGGTTCGGTTAGGCTCAGCCATATTCTGCAAGTGTTTGTCACCTGCAAATTGCATCAGCATTGAACATTTAAAAAAAGGAAATACAAACCGATTGTCATGTGTGCTCCCTCTCCGGTCTCTAGGTCACCAGGCTGCTCGTTATGGCGCACACCTGTCACCATCGTTATGCGCATCAGCGCATTATGACACTCACCTGGACTCTATCACTTCCCTATATACAGTGCCTTGCGAAAGTATTCGGCCCCCTTGAACTTTGCAACCTTTTGCCACATTTCAGGCTTCAAACATAAAGATATAAAACTGTATTTTTTTGTGAAGAATCAACAACAAGTGGGACACAATCATGAAGTGGAACGACATTTATTGGATATTTCAAACTTTTTTAACAAATCTAAAACTGAAAAATTGGGCGTGCAAAATTATTCAGCCCCTTTACTTTCAGTGCAGCAAACTCTCTCCAGAAGTTCAGTGAGGATCTCTGAATGATCCAATGTTGACCTAAATGACTAATGATGATAAATACAATCCACCTGTGTGTAATCAAGTCTCCGTATAAATGCACCTGCACTGTGATAGTCTCAGAGGTCCGTTAAAAGCGCAGAGAGCATCATGAAGAACAAGGAACACACCAGGCAGGTCCGAGATACTGTTGTGAAGAAGTTTAAAGCCGGATTTGGATACGAAAAGATTTCCCAAGCTTTAAACATCCCAAGGAGCACTGTGCAAGCGATAATATTGAAATGGAAGGAGTATCAGACCACTGCAAATCTACCAAGATCTGGCCGTCCCTCTAAACTTTCAGCTCATACAAGGAGAAGACTGATCAGAGATGCAGCCAAGAGGCCCATGATCACTCTGGATGAACTGCAGAGATCTACAGCTGAGGTGGGAGACTCTGTCCATAGGACAACAATCAGTCGTATATTGCACAAATCTGGCCTTTATGGAAGAGTGACAAGAAGAAAGACATTTCTTAAAGATATCCATAAAAAGTGTCGTTTAAAGTTTGCCACAAGCCACCTGGGAGACACACCAAACATGTGGAAGAAGGTGCTCTGGTCAGATGAAACCAAAATTGAACTTTTTGGGAACAATGCAAAACGTTATGTTTGGCGTAAAAGCAACACAGCTGAACACACCATCCCCACTGTCAAACATGGTGGTGGCAGCATCATGGTTTGGGCCTGCTTTTCTTCAGCAGGGACAGGGAAGATGGTTAAAATTGATGGGAAGATGGATGGAGCCAAATACAGGACCATTCTGGAAGAAAACCTGATGGAGTCTGCAAAAGACCTGAGACTGGGACGGAGATTTGTCTTCCAACAAGACAATGATCCAAAACATAAAGCAAAATCTACAACGGAATGGTTCAATAATAAACATATCCAGGTGTTAGAATGGCTAAGTCAAAGTCCAGACCTGAATCCAATCGAGAATCTGTGGAAAGAACTGAAAACTGCTGTTCACAAATGCTCTCCATCCAACCTCACTGAGCTCGAGCTGTTTTGCAAGGAGGAATGGGAAAAAATGTCAGTCTCTCGATGTGCAAAACTGACAGAGACATACCCCAAGCGACTTACAGCTGTAATCGCAGCAAAAGGTGACAAAAAATGTCGTTCCACTTCATGATTGTGTCCCACTTGTTGTTGATTCTTCACAAAAAAATATAGTTTTATATCTTTATGTTTGAAGCCTGAAATGTGGCAAAAGGTCGCAAAGTTCAAGGGGGCCGAATACTTTCGCAAGGCACTGTATATGTCACTCCCTTTGGTTCCTTCCCCAGGTGTTATTATGTCTGTTCCTATGTCATGTCTGTGCGTTGTTCGTGTTTCTTATTTTGTATTGTATTGTGTTTATTTATTAAAACACTCACTCCGTGAACTTGCTTCCCGACTCACAGCGCACATCGTTAAACCGATATATAGACCAGTGTCCTGAAGGTCAGGTTGATAACACTTCCCTGTAGATATTTTGGATTAGATGACCTTTGACATGGGGACAAAACAGGCGGACAACAGGTAAAGTAAGTTGAAATGTTTGTTCAACATTTTGACTTGTAATGGGACTGTTCAGGAATGCTGAGCCTACATGTTAGAGACAGGTGTGTAAGTATTTCACTCTTGGATTCTAAAAGAGGCCAGGAGCAGGGCTCCCCAAAGCTCTCTGGCACCAGAGACAAGCCTCCAGAACACTAGGCTAAAAACACACTTCACATCTAATTACCCTGCACTACTCTGATAGCCCCAAACTAAACCACACCACTTACAGCAATGTGACCCAATTTAGGAAGGTGAGCGTAAGACTCATTTTCCTACTTCACAGGAGAGACGTTTGATGGGGGGGGGGGGTTCACATCTTCCCTCTGCGGTTCCCATCAGATAAGAAATGTACACTTTTTCCCAGCAAGATATGTTGTTTTGAATTTTATTGGCTTGGGAATTCCAGAGATTTGTGAGAAAGGAACTGGCTGTGAGAAAAAAAAATCAGCTTTTAATGATCCATGTCGTAACCTATCAGTTTGGTTATCTATAAATAGATTTGTGGTGATTGACACATGATTTAATTGCATTAGAGAGAATGTTTTAAGTGTTTTAATTGAGAACTTAACATATCCCAGACAGCAGTCTAATGATGTTAGCTACTGACTCAGCTGCCATTCTTCCAGACCCTAGCTGTCCTTTTGATGACAATCACAACATTGCCATCCTACGTAACATATTAGATTTGATCAGGCAGTGTTGCTTGTGTTAAGAAACCAATAACTAGCCTGCTAATATTGTTGCACTCGCTAAGTCTAGGGGTCTTAGGCCTAGTTAACTGTTCGCTAACCTGATTTGATGTGTGCAAAAATGTGAGAAGTAAGCGTCTCAACCAGGTGTTGAGACAGCCAGGGTCAGATTTTCAACATATGAGGCTGTATATGGAGCCAATTTCCTAAATGGTTTGAAAATACAACAACAGCCGTTCTACAGTAGCCTACAGCGATTCATAAAACCTTATTGTAAATGTCAAGGCTTGTAATTATACTGTGTAACCAGGCTGTGTTTTATATGACCCATTTCACTGGTTCCTTGCCTTCCCGTGGGCCCATGTAGGAGTTGATGGCATGGATAAAGGCCCCGGGGCATCTTGGTGGCACATGTACCTCCAGGTGTGCCTGTCTGCGGCCCGGTATTGGCTCGGTGTGGCCCATCTGTGTTTATGAGAGTAGGACAGCATGACAGGCAATGGTTATTGTTGAAATTACAGTGCCCAGCAAGCACCCTGCAGCCAAGCATCTGTTGGTGTCTATAAATGTGGCCTGTGCACATGTGTCAGTACTCTAGGGGTACAGAGGGCATCATGCCACAGTGCTTGATGAAAAAGAGCTGCAGTGAGCACGGTGCTGCTCTGTTTATTCATGGAGGTGGACGGGGACAGGAGAGAGGAGGACTGCAGGCGGAATTTGGTGTGAAAATAAACGAGTCTGGCCGCAGACAGTGGAGGGAACAATGATGTTTCAGAGCCGGACCGGCCTGCTGGATGCCCTCTGTGTAAACACAGGCATTATCTTCATGAGCTCATCCTTTCCTATTAGACTGGACTAGAGCAGCTTTCACTGTTCCCTACATAACATTTCAGACTTAGCACCATACACAGCCACACCCGTGCTGTTGAGGAGAGCTAAGTGAAATGTTCCTACTGCCCTTCTCACAGTTGGAATAATACTTACAGTACATCGTACTTACACTATGCACAGAGGATGTGCTCATACTAACACAACACAAAATGATGAATGACTAAGTAATAATGTTTTGATGGTGTTGATATGGATTGTGAGTACTGGCATGGGAGATATGCATCATAAATCACTTTGAGGAATGGTCATACAGTATTTCTGAAATCTCAACTTGTCACACTAGAACACTCTCCAGTAGAATTTGCCTACACACATCATAACTTGGGCATTTTCTCATCAACCACACGGGTGATGTGGCCATCAGGAAAGACTTCATCAGCACTGAATAGACTCACATTAAATCACATTTGTGTTTCTAAATGGGTCATTGAACCTAATAGTTTCCATATTGCATCAGGCCTGAAGAATTGTTTTCCATGGATGAGATCCAATAGATGAAGAAGTGATGTGAGTGAGCTGCTCTCAGTGGACTGTGTCTTACAAGACGGCCACCATAGTACTTACTTTGCATTGTTTTTGCCTTTGAATGTTTCACTTCAAAAATAGTCACCGATGCTTATATTAAAGGAAAGGGTGCACTTGAAGAGTGACGATTACCAAAAATAATAAAGGTCTTATAACATCACTACCTACCGTATGGAATACTTTATTTTGGATTCTAGAATGAATGAATGGTTTATATCACAAACATCATTTCACATGACAGTACATTATTTGATACCAGCAGTGATGTATCTGACAAAGTATGATTGGTTCAATGAGTTAGTTTGCTTGGATTTTGTGTCTGTTCTTGACCATGTCTGTTCTTGAACTGAGGTATCAACAGTGATTTGAAAAGGATAAGGTGATTAACCTTGCTTTAACAGAAAGAAAAAAACATTGTTGTGGTTGATTAGTTTACAGCTTACAAGATCTGACAATCATGTAATGATGCCATGACCTGACTTGACTTACTTGACAAGCAAACCCAGTTCGAGATCATTTACATCTATATGCCTTAACCAGTTTGATTATGTTGTCAAGTTGTCATGTAGTTAATAATGGCAAACACGTTTAAGAGCCGCTAGAAGAAGCTGCTGAGCAGTGAGAACTCTTAAAGAGTAAACCGTTGAGAAGTGACATTTCTAACTGCTCATACCAACCTGGACAGACAGCAGGTCATGTTCGATTAGGCTGATCCGAACAGGGTTGTGATTGTGTGCAGTATCTATGCCACATGTGTATACACAAGTCCTCTAAAAGTTTCTGAAAGCCCTGTGTGTGTCTGTGCGTCACTGACTTAATGACACTACTTACTCTCTAATTCACACTCGGGTCGGTGTGCTTGCTTGAAAAAACAACATAGACATTGAGCTAACACAGAATCCGTTGTGTCACTCAGAGTGGAAGTGGATACATTCACTGGCGTGTTTGAGCTTTTTTGATATGATGAAATGGAATTCAGGTGATCCTTTTATCGCATCAAACTCATTTAGCCTGTTTTCATAGCAGGACTGTGAAAAGTGTTACACATTTCAATTGATTACTTTCAATCCAATTCAACCCACGACGTGTGGAGGGTTTTGGGGGTAGAAAAAAAACTGAGTGGATGTAAAATAAATATTGAAGAGGGAGGAGTGGACCTCCCTCGCAGAAAGGACAGGGAAGGAGAGAGGGAAAGGCCAAAACAGGGCAGAGCCGTACACGTCATTCCCCTCCAGTGGTTTTATTTGAGCCGATTGCGTCTCACAGGAAATGCCCTCCAATGTTTCCGCAAGTGGTCCTTCTAATAGCAACAGCTTATTAATACGACACTGATACACTAAGTACTGCCAAGTAGCACCACCCTAATATCATCATTGGTCCTCATCATTGGTCCTCAGTGATCCCATAACCACTTCATTTTATCGCCACCATGAATCATTAATGATGCCTCCTCAGGTTGTTGACTATTTGAGTCTACTGCATTTCATGGTGACATTGCTGTGGCACAGTGACTCAAAATCCACAAGCAGCTGATCTGGCGTATGACATGTGGTTACCAAAGAATGGGCATGACTGAGATGTCTAAAGGTTTATCCCCTTTGTCTCTTCGTCAACAGAATGATGGTGACCTGTCAAATCTCTTTCCCAGTTACACAAAGGATGTCTCAGTCCTAGAAGTGATTGTTACTGGTGATAGCCCTGATATTGGTGTGAGTGTTTCTACGTAGGCTATGTGTATCTTAGAGTCCCTGACCTGCCATGACGCTGTTTGTAATAAACATGGGCTGAGCAATAATGATCGGGGGGGGGGGGGGGGGGGGGGCTTGATCGTCACGGCAACAGAGGCCAGGCCAAAGGAAGGGTGAGCGTGCGGTTGGCTGGGTGACCTCCTGTGCTGTCTCAGGCTGTGTGTTGCTTTAGTGGCCAGCGGAATGAAACCTTTAAATCCCAGTTAATCTGCACTGGGAATGGGAGAGGAAGGGAACAGCGGGAGCTGAACTCTCTACTCCTCTATGCTACTATCAGATCATCAGTGTTGTGCTCTTCTGACTGTGGCCCACAGAGGCATTAACATCCTGTTTATACTAACACAGTCAGAGCGAGAGAGGCTTGATGTGGGGAGAACAAGGGATGGGGGGACCTAAGAGGGGGGAGAGGGAATATGGTAGAGGAGGAGAAAAATAGGAAGATGGGGGGACCTAAGAGGGGGAGAGGGAATGGGGTAGAGGAGGAGAACAATAGGAAGATGGGGACCTAAGAGGGGGAGAGGGAATGGAGGAGAGGAGAAAAATAGGAAGATGGGGGGGGAAGTGTGATGAGAAATCTCATTACATTTTATTTGTCACGTTTCGTAAACAACAGGTGTAGACTAACAATGAAATGCTTACTTACGGTTAAAGATACAACAAATAGTGACATAAGGAATAAATACATAGTAAGTAACGAATAACAATAATGAGTTAAAATAACATGGCTATATACAGGGAGTACCAGTACTGAGTCGATGTGCAGGGGTACGAGGTCATTGTGGTAGCTATATACATATAGCTAGGGGTAAAGTGACTAGGCAACAGGATAGATAATAGACAGTAGCAGCAGCGTATGTGGTGAGTGTGAAAACGTGTGTCTGGTGTCAGTATGCATGTGTGTGAGTGTTATGTGTGTGTGGGCATACAGTGCCTTCAGAAAGTATTCAGACCCCTTTACTTTTTCCACATTTTGCTAGGTTATGGTGCCAGGTTTCCTCCAGAAGTGACGCTTGGCATTCAGGCCAAAGAGTTCAATCTTGGTTTCATCAGACCAGAGAATCTTGTTTCTCATGGTCTGAGAGTCTTTAGGTGCCTTTTGGCAAACTCCAAGCGGGCTGTCATGTGCCTTTTACTGAGGAGTGGCTTCCGTCTGGCCACTCTACCATAAAGGCTCTTATCTTACCCTTATCTCAGCTCACTGGTCACCATAGCAACACCCACCCGTAGCACGCACTCCAGCAGGTATATCTCACTGGTCATCCCCAAAGCCAACACCTCCTTTGGCTGCCTTTCCTTTCAATTCTCTGCTGCCAATGACTGGAACGAATTGCAAAAATCACTGAAGTTGGAGACTTATATCTCCCTCACTAACTTTAAGCATCAGCTGTCAGAGCAGCTTACCGATAGCTGCAGCTGTGCACAGCCCATCTGTAAATAGCCCATCCAACCAACTACCTACCTCATCCCCATATTTGTTTTTTTTTCTGCTCTTTTGCACACCAGTATTTCTACTTGCACATCCTCATCTGCACATCTATCACTCCAGTGTTAATTGGTAAATTGTAATTACCTCTCCACTATGGCCTATTTATTGCCTTACCTCCTTACTTCATTTGCACACACTATTTACAGATTTTTATATTGTGTTATTGACTGAATGTTTGTTTATCCCATGTGTAACTCTGTGTTGTTTTTGTCTCACTGCTTTGCTTTATCTTGGCCAGGTCACAGTTGTAATTGAGAACTTGTTCTCAACTGGCCAACCCGTTTTTTTTAAAAGTCCTGATTGGTGGAGTGCTGCAGAGATGATTGTCCTTCTGGAAGGTTTTCCCATCTCCAAAGAAGAACTCTAGAGCTCTGTCATAGTGACCATCGGCTTCTTGGTCACCTCCCTGACCAAGGGCCTTCTCCCCCGATTGCTCAGTTTGGCCGGGAGGTCATCTGTAGGAAGAGTCTTGGGAGTTCCAAACTTCTTCCATTTAAGAATGATGGAGACCTTCAATGCTGCAGAATGTTTTGGTACCCTTCCCCAGATCTGTGCCTCGACACAATCCTGTCTCTGAGCTCTACGGACAATTCCTTCGATCTCATGGCTTGGTTTTTGCTCTGACATACACTCCCAACTGTGGGGCCTTATATAGACAGGTGTGTGTCTTATCAAACCATGTCCAATCAATTGCATTTACCACAGGTGGACTCCAATCAAATTGTAGAAACATCTCAAGGATGATCATTGAAGACAGGATGCACCTGAGCTTAACCTCGAGTCTCGTAGCAAAGGGTCTGAATACTTAGATATTTGGGTGATTCTGCGACTTTGGGCACTTTGGTCCTGCAATAGTTTAGATTTTTTTTAAATTGAAACACCATTTTACCATTATTATAATTGTCTTTGATTTGTCAAGACATAATATCTGATCATGGCTGCGATCATATTTATATATTTTTGTTATTTTTCTCAGACAGCCATAGACAAATGTCATTTACATCACATCATTAAACATCCATTTTTGTAGAAAATTAAATATCATACAATTAATTTATAACACATTTCTTATACATTTGTACATTAACTTGCATTGAATATTATTTTTATGCTTTTTAAGGTTTTCCTAATATTAATAATTTAACACAACGCCTGTTTATATAAACTTGCCTTTGTGACACCTGAAAACATTTATTTATCATAAGAAAATAAGATATTTCCACCCAACCTTTCTGTGAGATTCTGATAAAACCATATGATTTCCCTATCTAAAATAAATCAATCAATGTAAATTATACACAATATACTAATTTACCAAAAACAACTTATGAAAACAATATTTTATTGCAAACATATGGAACAACAACCCCTGTTAAACATTTAATTAATTTAAGACAAAGTAAGATTCCAAAAGTAGCTGATGGGCAGAGCTCAAGAAAGTAGGCCAGTGTTTTTGAGAGATGAGCCCAGATGGGGTAATCTGCATAGAAGCAAAGTTTAACTGTACCGTTTGTGGTATACCCAACACAGGTGTGGAGGGTCACCTGTTCATGAGAATCATCAAAGTGAACTGCCTGGATTTCAATGGTGTATTTACACAGGTAGTTCTCTCAGGGGCGCAACTTTGGTTTTAGAAGTGGCAGATTCTCTTTTAATTCTCTGTTTGGAGTATTGGTGTTGAATGTTGTACACGTGTTTCCCCAACTTCTCTTTCAATCCTTTGGAGAAGTACTCCAATAGAATCTGCAGTTTTACTGTCAAATGTACAGTGAACTTCTCCATGTTTCCCTCTTTGTTTTTCTTCTCTCTCTCTTCAGCTTTGTTTTAGGGAGAACTCTGTCTACATGCACTCTTTCTTCAGGTTCTCATAGCACAAAGACTCAATAAGGTTCTCATTGTTGCTGCAGCTGATCACTTTGTGATGCTGTAGTTTGTCCTCCATGAACTGGAGGTTGGCGTGGGTTTTGCAGAGCCATGTGTCCCTATCCTGGACTGTTGGCTTGACAACCCAAAAGGACGTCTTTTGCAGAATTCACAGTAGGACATTCACATTTCTGAATATTCCCTCTTAAACTTCTGATAAAGGTTCTGAATTGTGCCATTCGAAAAGAGCTTCTGCTTTTCTTTCTTGTTCCTCGTTAGTGTGTCCTTTTTCCCTGTTTGCTCTACTGTTGACATCCCGTTCATAGAATCTAGTAATTTTTTCTTCTGTGGCAGTAGTTCTGTTCTGTAGTTCTGTAATTATGTTACACTGATTTTTCCTAGAGTATTGAAGACTTGATGGACTGTTTTCATTTGCCCTCATTTCTTTTGCTGAAAATCCAAATTCTCTGTTTGCGGCTTTGTCCAGGCCATACTTTCTCAGGATGTTGCCTTTGAGCATTTTTGAAGCCACTTGTTTGTCTTTTGCACTGCGCATTTAAAAAAATACTTTTGCTTTAACTCTGCAATGATGACATTTTGAAACAATAAAATCCTTCTCAGGTTCTTCGGAGTTCCCTTCATTTGCTGTTTTGTCTTTGTCTTTGGGGAATATTGTCTCTCCATTTTATTCATCCGTCGATCAGACCTTTTTTTGTATTTCTCAGCTTTTCGTAAAGATTTATCAAGTTTGACATTTGTCATACTAAGATCTCTGTATGCTTTTGAGCGACCTCTTCCAACCTTTTTCCTTCCAGCAAGTATTCAACTTCTCCTTCCTGTTGCAGACGATGAGGAATGGGTATCAGGGTGTGCATCAGGGGCAGGTAAGTTAGGGGCAGGTATGTTGGCCTCATGTTCTGGCTGCAGGTCATCTGGTGACTGAGGTGATGTGTTGCCTGATAGGTAGGTCTCCATTGCAACTGTTCTCTTTAAAGTCTGTCTTCTATTCCGTTAGTTGCATTTCCATTGCCATCTCTTGCTTCTTTGTTCTCGCTTTGTAAGCTCAGAGATAGATTTCACTTCTCCCTTCTCTTTTTTCTTCCAGTATCTCTCCCTGTCTATCAAAAAGAAAGGAGGACCAAGGCACTCTTCATATAATTAATTAAAATGCCTTTGTTTGTATAGCATGTTCAATGGAAACAAAGTTTTAAAAATCCGACATGTTTCAGGTGCATGGCCTTTGTCAGGGAGTACAAAGAAATTCTAATACAATGTCCTCTTTTGAAAATTTTTTTCAAATCAGATCTAAGTTGAAGAAGGAGTGGTTACAAAGTTGATTGGACAACACCTAGTAAGCTAGTAATATGATCAATACCCATAGCTTGTAGGGAGGCAGGGTTGCCGTGGTGTAAGAACTTGTGGTGCTTCATTGTTCTTCATTGCCTACCCGTATGGCGTACTTGTGTTCCGCTAAGCTGTCTTGAGGCATCTCTTTGTCCGTCCAATGTAGAACACCTTGCACTGTGGACATTACAATCTGTAGATGACATGAGTGGTTTTGCAGTTAATGAAATGCTTGATGTAATACTCCATTTTAGAAGCTTTCTCAACAAAAAAATTTTCTGTGCAATATTTCTGCACTGGTTGCATTTAAAAGAGCCTTTGGGTTTGTGGTCTAGCCAAGTTTTTTGAGAGTCAACAGGAAGATAGCTGTGGACTAATTTGTCATTTAGGGTCGGACATCTCTTAAAGCGTATGACTGGTGGCTCTGGGAAGACTTGGCGTGGTAGAGTATCACTTTGGATAATTCCCAAATTATTTGTAATGATTCTTTTAATGTTCTCTGCTTCAGTGCTGTATTTTGTAACAAAGTACACTCTCTCTGATGTTTGAAGGCACTCCCCTTCGCAACAAGTTCTCTCTGTCAAGTTTTCCTGCCCTTATACCTGCATCTTTCAGGGCCTGAGCTCTGTAGCCCCGATTCCAGAAGCGATTCTGCAGATTTGACACTGTAGTCTGTTTCCTGATCGCAAATTCTGCGGACTCTTTGGAATTGGTCATATGGAATGTTCTCTTTTAGCCTTTTGAGGTAAAAGCGGTCTTTTTGCAGATGTTCCTGGTATCATATAGGATCATTTTGTATTATGTTTCTATGTCTGTGAGCTCTGTGCTGTTTTGTATGGCATCTTCTAAGAACAAAGAAAAATACTAAAGTTTTCAAATTGTGCACAGCTTGGAGCATTTTCTAGATTAAATCAATTTAATGCATGATTAAATAAGACTAAAGTAATTAATAGTAATAATATAATGGATTTTTGTGATTTCCAACAAGTTCTGTTATTTCCTCCACAATTAAGTTTGTGATGGAAATGACTGTGATGGAAATGATGCTTCTACTGTTTTGGGAGAAAAATGACAGACTGCTTAGCATGCTTTGGCTAGTATTACTGCTAGCATATAGTTTACACTAAATACATAAAATATATATATATTTTTTTATAATTCTACCACAAATTAAAGAATTTATAGTCTGTTTGGAAATGACTGACAATAAAAAAATATTCTCTACACAAGCGATATTTACCTAGATTTTTCTTCATCTTCTGGACATCACTTCTGGAATAACTGTCTGCTGCAGCCATCTGCTTTTGTGTCACAATACGTTTCCATGGTAACTAAATTAACATTCTCTTGACAAAACTTTATTAATGAGGAATTTGCCCTCAGTGGTGGAAATGACACCACTCCCAAAGGACAGGCATTTTTTTGTGTAAATAACAATATAAAGGGCATACTCACAATAAATATTGATATAGATTTAATTTAATTGACTCTTTCTCTAGAATACAACATTATATAATGTGTAATTATGACTTTTTTCTTATAGAAAAACATAGTAGAAACTCAAAAGTCTGGGTCTGGGACAAGGGCAAAACAGTGACATTTAGGTATAAAATGCATCTGAAAAGTAGCTAAAATACTTGATAGAGAGGTGTTAAAGGTCTGTGGTGATTGTAGTGTGAACCTATAAAGAATAAAACCTATTTTTAAATAAAATCCCAAAAATGGACCCTGAGTACATAGAAGTTCCCGAAGTTGCAGGATAACGGGGTCCAGGGGTCTGCCAACTTTCCCGAAGGCACTGTACATAGTGTGTGTGTGTGTGTGTGAAATCAGCCAAGACCTCAGAAAAAAACATTGTAGACCCCCACATGTCAGGTTCATCCTTGGGAGCAATTTCCAAATGCCTGAAGGTACAGTGCCTTGCGAAAGTATTCGGCCCCCTTGAACTTTGCAACCTTTTGCCACATTTCAGGCTTCAAACATAAAGATATAAAACTGTATTTTTTTGTGAAGAATCAACAACAAGTGGGACACAATCATGAAGTGGAACAACAAACTTTTTTAACAAATCAAAAACTGAAAAATTGGGCGTGCAAAATTATTCAGCCCCCTTAAGTTAATACTTTCTAGCGCCACCTTTTGCTGCGATTACAGCTGTAAGTTGCTTGGGGTATGTCTCTATCAGTTTTGCACATCGAGAGACTGACATTTTTTCCCATTCCTCCTTGCAAAACAGCTCGAGCTCAGTGAGGTTGGATGGAAAGCATTTGTGAACAGCAGTTTTCAGTTCTTTCCACAGATTCTCGATTGGATTCAGGTCTGGACTTTGACTTGGCCATTCTAACACCTGGATATGTTTATTTTTGAACCATTCCATTGTAGATTTTGCTTTATGTTTTGGATCATTGTCTTGTTGGAAGATAAATCTCCGTCCCAGTCTCAGGTCTTTTGCAGACTCCATCAGGTTTTCTTCCAGAATGGTCCTGTATTTGGCTCCATCCATCTTCCCATCAATTTTAACCATCTTCCCTGTCCCTGCTGAAGAAAAGCAGGCCCAAACCATGATGCTGCCACCACCATGTTTGACAGTGGGGATGGTGTGTTCAGGGTGATGAGCTGTGTTGCTTTTACGCCAAACATAACGTTTTGCATTGTTGCCAAAAAGTTCAATTTTGGTTTCATCTGACCAGAGCACCTTCTTCCACATGTTTGGTGTGTCTCCCAGGTGGCTTGTGGCAAACTTTAAAACGACACTTTTTATGGATATCTTTAAGAAATGGCTTTCTTCTTGCCACTCTTCCATAAAGGCCAGATTTGTGCAATATACGACTGATTGTTGTCCTATGGACAGAGTCTCCCACCTCAGCTGTAGATCTCTGCAGTTCATCCAGAGTGATCATGGGCCTCTTGGCTGCATCTCTGATCAGTCTTCTCCTTGTATGAGCTGAAAGTTTAGAGGGACGGCCAGGTCTTGGTAGATTTGCAGTGGTCTGATACTCTTTCCATTTCAATATTATCGCTTGCACAGTGCTCCTTGGGATGTTTAAAGCTTGGGAAATCTTTTTGTATCCAAATCCGGCTTTAAACTTCTTCACAACAGTATCTCGGACCTGCCTGGTGTGTTCCTTGTTCTTCATGATGCTCTCTGCGCATTTAACGGACCTCTGAGACTATCACAGTGCAGGTGCATTTATACGGAGACTTGATTACACACAGGTGGATTGTATTTATCATCATTAGTCATTTAGATCAACATTGGATCATCCTCACTGAATTTCTGGAGAGAGTTTGCTGCACTGAAAGTAAAGGGGCTGAATAATTTTGCACGCCCAATTTTTCAGTTTTTGATTTGTTAAAAAAGTTTGAAATATCCAATTAATGTCGTTCCACTTCATGATTGTGTCCCACTTGTTGTTGATTCTTCACAAAAAAATACAGTTTTATATCTTTATGTTTGAAGCCTGAAATGTGGCAAAAGGTCGCAAAGTTCAAGGGGGCCGAATACTTTCGCAAGGCACTGTACCACGTTCATCTGTACAAACAATAGTACGCATGTATAAACACCATGGGACCACGCAGCCGTCATACCGCTCAAGAAAAAGGCACGTTCTGTCTCCTAGAGATGAACGTACTTTGGTGCGAAAAGTACAAATCAATACCAGAACAACAACAAAGGACCTTGTGGAGATGCTGGAGGTAATGAAAATATCTATATCCACAGTAAAAACGAGTCCTATATCGACATAACCTGAAAGGCCGCTCAGCATGGAAAAAGCCACTGCTCCAAAACCGGCATAAAAAGCCAGACTACGGTTTGCAACTGCACATGGGGACCAAGATTGTACTTTTTGGAGAAATGTCCTCTGGTCTGATTAAACAAAAATAGAACTGTTTGGCCATAGTGCCCATAGTTATGTTTGAAGGAAAAAGGGGGATGCTTGCAAGCCGAAGAACACCATCCCAAGCATGAAGCACAGGGTTGGCAGCATCATGTTGTGGGGGTTATTTGCTGCAGGAGGGACTGGTGCACTTCACAAAATAGATGGCATCATGAGGATGGAAAATGATGTGGATATATTGAAGCAACATCTCAAGACATCAGTCAGCAAGTTAAAGCTTAGTCGCAAATGGCTCTTCCAAATGGACAATGACCCCAAGCATACTTCCAAAGTTGTGGCAAAATGCCTTAAGGACAACAAAGTCAAGGTATTGGAGTGGCCATCACAAATAAAATGTAACATTTGTGGGTAGAACTGAAAAAGCGTGTGCGAGCAAGGAGGCCTACAAACCTGACTCAGTTACGCTCTGTCAGGAGGAATGGGACAAAATTCACCCAACTTATTGTGGGAAGCTTGTGGAAGGCTACCCGAAACGTTTGACCCAAGTTAAACAATTTAAAGGCAGTGCTACCAAATACTAATTGAGTGTATGTAAACTTCTGACCCACTGAGAATGTGATGAAAGAAATAAAAGCTGAAATTAGTCGTTCTAAGAAGTGTATGAAAGAGTTAAAAAGTTATAGATGAAAATGAGTGAACATGTATTTGTTTGTTTTGAGTGGGAAGTGATATAATGTCTGAAAGACATTATGGGAGAACGCATGCAGTGGTAGTGGGAGCTGTGATGTTGAGAGGGCATGTGGACATGTAAAGCAGACAGACAGATTGTACTAACAGAGTCCCTCGAAGATGTCGGTCTGCAATTTTCACACAGCCTAGATGGATTTTAGGGTTATTGTGTCAACTTGTTGTTCGATCTTGCGCCTTTGCCATTGAAGAACTGGAAAAAGTTGCCCCCTTGTGGGGTGAAATGGCCATTAACATTATCTGCCTGCAGCAGGATTTTTAAAACCTAAATGCCTTTTCAGTCAAACAGGAAGAAGGAACAAGTTGTTCAGATTTGCTTTCTACAATAATAGGTTTCACACTGGAGTTGTTGTAAAGTGGATGTAGACAGAATGAATAATCATGTCCAGGACAATCAATCAGAAAATATCAATCAGTTCAGAATACGAGTTTCACATTTAGGAATGAAATATGTTCCAATAGAGATGACATCTGGCGGCTTGGTTTTGTGGAGATTTAATTAATTCCCAAACGCAAACTCCCAGACTGTGACTATGCAAACAGACTGTGTTTAAATCACATGTTGACAGATCACACCATAGTCTGCCAGAAGTTAAGGCTTCATGTGATGACTGGCGGCCTGGATGAAACCTCATGGTCTAAAACCACTGTGTGCTGCATGGGCCATAGTATAGTGGTGCACATTTTGTTCTGTCTCATTGACCCATAACCTTTAATCCATTTACCCATACAGAAAACAGAACATGCAGAACTGGGACCCAAATGATGTCATCTTTTTTCCCCCAACACAACATTCTCCTGTTTGGGAACTAGTTTAATAATTATAGCATACATTAAATAACTAATTACATGATTTAAAGCTGCTTGAAGCCCCTTCAGATTAGACACAGGGTCTTGATAACTCAGTTACAGTAACAGTTCAGTGAGGATGTTGGGATGGTGGCTGTCTAGATAGTCCGAATGGTGGCGGCGTACTCATCACCCTGCTGCGGTGGAGACCCCAGGTCTTCTGAAAAACACGTTCTCTGAGGGGAAGTGAAAGAGAAATGATGAGTGTTGGCCACCACAGTCAGGGCTGACAAATGAAACTGGATAAAGGAGTAGCTAATACCAATCAGTTATAGTCTCAATCTACAGTATAAGGTGTAGGTCTAAGGTTAGCTTGTTGCAGTCATAATCAGGGTCTGATATGTCACACAAAGGAACATTACACTACCTGATACACACTCTGATTTACCTGGGAAATATGAGTGAGGGTCAGCTCGTCATGGTCAGCTGAGAGCTTGATTTGGCCGTCAAGTGGTTGCCATGATGACTCATAGACGTAAATCTGGAGGGCAAAGTCAGGGGGCTCAGGAGAGAGGACCACCATCGGTCTGGCTGCAGTACACAGCAGGGCCTGGAACATAGTGAGTGATGATCAACTGTGTTCACAGACAGACAGACAGACAGCCAGACAGACAGACAGACAGACAGAGACACAAACACACACACACACACACACTACTCACTGTAAAGTCCAAGTCTGACACTGGTCTGCCTCCTTTTTTGGCGTGGCTCTTCTTGTCTTTGCAGCGTTTGTTCTGGAACCACACCCTGATGACCCGCTTGTTTAGGCCAGTCAGCTGACTCAGCTGGAGCTTGACCTCTGCGTCAGGCCGGGGGGTCTGGGAGTAGCAGGTGCACAAGGCTTTCAGCTGGGTGTCACTGAGGACGGTACGCACCCGCACCCGCACCCCTCTTCTCCTACCCCTGTCCAACCACCTTCTCTCCCAAACTCCTCCTTTTCTCCCTGACCCTGACATAGGTGAGAATGATTCAACTTAACTTAAGGAACATTAAACTTACCGATTACAGGGAAAGATGAGACAGACCTTTGAGACAGTTTCATAATTATCATTAACTCTAAAGGGAAAAAAATCTCTATTTTATTATGCATATAAACTTCACAGACCTTTTCTTTTCTTTAATGAGTCTGCTTTTTGGATCTGTTGCTCTGGCATCGTGTGCTCTGCCTGGCAGCATGGTCCTCCTGGTCCCAGGGTGAAGCTATCCCCAGGCATGAGTAATGCACCACAGAGCGAGCAGTGTAGACAGTCAGGGTGATAGTTCTGTCTTCCTGCCCTCACAACCAGGTCAGAGGACAGTACTGCCTCCCCGCAGCCTCCACACTTCTCTGCAAATAGTCTAACACACACACACACAATCAATAACAAAGACATTCACATGGTTAAAAATGACAAAACTAAAGGTTGGAAGCTGTTAACAAACACACACACACACACCATCAACAAACACATTCAAAGAGTTAAAAAATATAAACATAATATACACACAAAGTTGACCGTACAATGTTCATCTTTATCATTACAACTTCTCTACTGTCCCACCAAAGCTGCTGACTCACCGTGCATAATCTGTCCTACACAAGGTCCTCCCGTCCCTCAGGAAGCAGCTGACACTCTCTCCCAGGGGACAGTGGCACTCGTCACAGCACAGGCACCCTGTGTGCCACTGCTGGTTTGACCCAACCCGTAGCACCACAGGGTCTCTAATGGACTCTCCACAGCCAGCGCAGGGCCATACCGCCCCCTGTGGACATGACTCCTCATTGCACCCTGGCCCCACTGGAATTACAGGGAATGCTGTACTGAAAATGACCTTTCCATGGCATCAACATAAACATTGTGAAGTTTTAGTCTTTCTTACAGCATGTTCATGATAAGAGACTTATATATTTTTTTCATAATCAACAGTAATCAAGAATAAGTCAATGAGGGAACATTAAACGTTTAATCTTTACATGTCTCAGCAAAAACGTTCTCATCTCACTGGTGTGTTTAGGTTACAGGTTTTATCTAGTAACATTATTTGTATCACAACAAATGATGAAAATACTGAATTTGATGTATTCAAAACCAACTATAGCAATCCAAACTTTAACCTCTACCATAAGACAATGATTATAATAAAACATAATTATGTGTACATGATACAATATAAACATGTAAATTACAACACGTTTATCAAACTCACATTTGCTGGTATTGCTGTGGTCCTCCAAGGTTTCCCCCGGTAACATCAGGGTGTATTCTGACAAGACATCAACTGTCCCCACTGAGTGGAATTCTGTCTGAGCTGGACTCAGTAGGCTCTCTCCTGACATTGGTCCGTCACAAAGCATGGCTCTGCACAAGTGTCTTGGAGCAACACTCAACCCTCTCAATTTTATAGAGATGTGCAACGCCCCCACAACCACCACATGTTGGCAAACACACACACACTTACTCTTCAAAGCAATCTATTAAATTAACTCTCAACAAACACTCCTCCTCCCTATTAGTAAAACAATGCAACAGTTCCCTTCCCTTGGGTTATTAAAATCAGACCTAATTTGCTCTGGGCTCTGAGTAGAGGAGGCTAGTGGGCACAGATGGGCTGAGATGGGGGAGGGAAGGATGGGGGCATTCATACCACAGATAACATTGACACCAGTGCCAGCCTGTGCACTGATGAAAATTCAAGGTCTTTATTTTTTTCCCTATTAATTAACTTTCGTTTGCCACCTGGATTTGCACCTTAACTAAAATGTATACTTTTCATTTTCAATATAAGTGTTGATTTTTTTACTCTCATTTTTTAAACTCTCATCAGGGGCAGGAGTTTTCTGACCATTTGACCTGTCTGGGTAAATCCCTACAGGAACGTGTATATCCTGTAAACTTCTGTGTCCTATCATTTTACCTGTCTGGGTAAATCCCTACAGGAACGTATATATCCTGTAAACTTCTGTGTCCTACCATTTGACCTGTCTGGGTAAATCCCTACAGGAACGTATATATCCTGTAAACTTCTGTGTCCTACCATTTGACCTGTCTGGGTAAATCCCTACAGGAACGTGTATATCCTGTAAACTTCTGTGTCCTATCATTTGACCTGTCTGGGTAAATCCCTACAGGAACGTGTATATCCTGTAAACTTCTGTGTCCTACCATTTGACCTGTCTGGGTAAATCCCTACAGGAACGTATATATCCTGTAAACTTCTGTGTCCTACCATTTGACCTGTCTGGGTAAATCCCTACAGGAACGTATATATCCTGTAAACTTCTGTGTCCTACCAAGCAAGCACCATTCAGTGCTGCAGTAGTTACACTGTCACACAGTCCTTCAGATGGGACTCCGCTCTCAGAGTTAATACAATAGGCCCCCTTTGCTGTTGCACCTCTGCTGTGCTACTGCAGGCATGGTCTCTATTGTTAGGGCAGTGCTTTGTCCTTGGATCCTCCCTCTCGTAATGAATCTGTCCCCATAGGTCAGGACCACTAAACTTGTTGCTGGTGTCTGTGGGCAATTTCCCTCCCAATTTGAGTCAACACATACACACGTAACACACCCCCAACAGTTGTGCATCTGCACCAAAAAAACTAAATTGACAGCTTGTCTCGCTCTCTCCCTCTCACACACACACACACACACAAGGCAAAGGAAGCCTCTCCATGTCCCACTCTGTAACGCCTCTTAAAGTTATTTTACCAGGAGCAATTAAAAGCATCCAGGGCGTGTGTAAGGGAGGAGCTGCCTCTTGATGAATACTCTACATACTGTACTGATCAAGCCCTGGGACACGCCCACTAATTTACACAGCCAGGCTGCCACCAGCGTCATCCCTAACCTGGTCCTCCCATTCCCCACACTCTGGCTAATGGAAACACGGAGCAGCGGAATGAAGTGGCCAGCTCTTTTAATTTGCCGGCCGTATAAAATAACAGAATTAGGTATGTATATTAATCAAGTCAGAAGACATTTGGCCGTGTCTCTGTTCCTCCTCCTTCATCTCCTCCTGTGTCCTGCTCATTACTAATGAAAGTCATCTACAGGGGCAATGAGACTGAGTGGAAGGGAGGGAAGAGGGACCACATATACTTGTTGTGATTTACTCACGTTTGTATACATGGCAATTTGGCAGAGCTGGGTAATCTGTAGGTGTCCTGTACAGAACAAAGAAATGAATGAGAAACATGCAAATCTCTCACTCCTTCTGATTAATTAACCCTTTCTGTTGTTGGCTGGATTAATTGGACCGTGTGTGCATGTGTCCGTCCTATGGGCAGTATAGTATCAGCAGCCCTATATTGCCCTACAAAGGCAAAACACAGTAACCACGAATGTGGTCAAAAATCTTTGATCTGTTGTAATGGCCAGGTATATTATCTGATGAATATGGTATTTCGTTTCCTGACACAAGAACAAGCCAGTTGATTAGAATATATCATGGAGTATCATGGGTCCGGTACTGTTCGGTTTATATATGTTACCCCTTTGCACCATCATCAGAAAGCACAGCATTATTTTAACTGTTTACATAGACCATACACAAATTTACATTTCTGCGTCACCAGAGGATTTTAGCTCCACGGATAAATTATAAGATTGTATTAGGGATTTAAATACTTGGATGACTCACAACTTCCTCCAGCTAAATCAAGACAAGACATAGGTACTTATTGTTGGAGTCAAAGCACAGAGAAAGAATCTATCCGCACATTTTAATTCACGGGCAATAAAGATAAAACACCAGGTAAAAAACCTAGGTGTTATTTTAGATTCTGAACTAAATTTCAAATCACACATTAGGAATGTAACCAAAATATATTTTTACCACCTGAGGAATATTGCGAAGGTGCAGTACGTTTCTCTCTCAGGCTGATACAGAGAAACTCATCCATGCTTTTATTACAAGCAGACTTGACTACTGTAATACTCTCCTGTCTGGTCTACCCAAGAAAGGCATTGGTCAACTGCAAAGCATGCAGAATGCTGCAGCACAGGTACTGACGAAGACCAAACAGAGAAACACATTACACCGGTTTTAAGGTCTCTGTACTGGCTGCCTGTGAGTTTTAGAATACATTTTAAGATTGTTTTTTAAATCAATCCACGATTGTGCACCCCAATACATGTCTGACATGTTTTTAGTTATGTACCCAGTAGGTCCCTCAGGTCCTCTGGCACTGACCTTTTAACTATCACAAAGCCTAGGTCCAAGAGGCATGGAGGGGCAGCCTTTAGTTACTATGCCACCAGCCTCTGTAATAGCCTGCCAGAGAACCTGAAGGGGGTCCAAACGGCCGGCGCCGACAGAGATGGCCGCCTCGCTTCACGTTCCTAGGAAATTATGCAGGATTTTGATTTTCACTGTGGACAATTTTAAAAGAGATCTTAAAACACTCATTTTTAGCTTTGCTTTTCCTTAGGGTGCTTTTTAGTTATTCAGTTTTTATTGTTATTCTTTAGTTTTTTTATCCTCTTATGTTTGATGAGTAGTAAATGTTTAATTTTGTTTTTTCCTGTGAAGCACATTGTGTTGTATTCCATATCTGAAATGTGCTGTATAAATACAGCTTGATCTGTTCTGATTTGCTGAAACATTTCTGTCTGTCTAGACAGAAAAATACTTTGAAGTCCGATTTTGCAATAATAAAAAAAACAGTAGTCACTGCGTTTGCCTTTGTTAACCATTTTAACCTATCATGTCAGCACTTGTCACAGTGACAAAGGACAGCATGTGGCCCTCTACCATATACGCACACGCACACACACACACACACACACAAATACAGATTCATCACAGCCCCACACAGCACACTTACATAGAGGACATCAGGATACCTTATACCAGAGGCATTCAAATGACAATCTGTGGCTGTCACAGAGTGCAAGACAATTTACTAAGTTATGATTGAAATGATAGAGTTATTACAGTACATGAAGAAAAACCTTGTCTCCTCCTTATCAACTGAATTCGTATCATACCTGCTGGAATTTTGCCCACACAAGGGAATTGAAGGAAAACAAAGAGGAGACAAATCAAGAATACATGCTCATGGTCACCTTTATTTCTCTTTGAAATCCCGTCCTTTCTCCCCCATTGCTCTTTGTTTAGTTTTGCCCCTTTACAGAGCATGTGCAACACACTGTCTACCTCAGCATATTTATCTTCACGTTGCCTCTCGATTTTGGCGTGTAGCAAAGGTTTTGCCTGGTAATTTTTGACTTGCTGATTCCTGTCAGATCCCGACTGGTTAGTTGACACTTTGTGATAGGCTCTTCCTCCTTCCATTTATTATTGTTTGAAGTAGTCTACTTTCAGCCTTGTCATCCAGTTACTGTTGGCTCATCCTATTTAGTTGACTATGTCATTCTATATATACCACAATGCAGTTTTCACTTTCTCAGTTTGTGTAGTGTCACCATTTAGGACTTATAAATGGGTCATATTGTTATGTCATACATTCACATACATGTATTTGTCTTTCTCTATCTCATGGAAGCACTGGGGACTGGGGAAGCCCTCATATTCCCTCTTATACCTTTATCAGCTCTGACCATTTCTGCCCCCTCCCTTCATACAGTATCTATCTCCCATCCAATGAGATCAAGGCAGTGACTATGTAACATTGGGTCACACACACTCTAGGAAACATTTATGTGGGAGTCAAACAAAGTTTTATGTTGTCTGTTGTCTTTTTCTGCTATCTAGAGTGACCATGATGTTCTCACATGGGTAGACCATAATTCTTTACTAAACTAGATGACTGTCAATTCAATTATTGGGAAAATATAGCCCATGATAATCAGATTGGCTACATTGGCTATTCAGGGTCATAGGTGAACAAACATGTGATATCAATTTCAAAGGACTACTTTACAAACATCTGAACTGCAATCATTGTGCTTTGTTCGTTATTTTCAGCAAGACTGATGTCAAGTTTATGAACGCTTGTAACAATACCAGACGTCTGTGTGAATAGTACACGGGGTACTGTCTCATTTCTTTATTTTTTCATGTAGTTGACTGTCATCGCGGTTGCTGAAATGTTGCAGCAATAAAATAGGGCTGCTGTTGCTGAGGCTCAGCGGCTGGCTGTACATAGGCTAGACTAGAGCCATAGCTCTACAACATCCGGGCATTCCTCAGCCTGCGCAGAAACGGAATGGCGGAGGTAAGTGAGCAAAAAGGCTTGGGGAGGAACATGAGGACTAATGATTTTGAAACAGCTCCGCATTTGAGAGCCTCTGTTATCCTAGACGGCAGATATCGATGTTGGCAATCGTATCAACGGGTTACGCAGGGTTGTGAGTTAGCTAGCCATGGGTTGATAACTAACGAAGTAAAATGGGGGTATTTTGTCCGTCTCGCCTCTCCGCGTTCTTCGCGTTAAAAAGCCATTCCCAATTTGCCAGATCGTGCGCTATAGAAAACAATGGGAGACCGGCTAGACGGTGGTGCTGAAGAAGTGGTCCAGGTGTGCTCCGTTATAGCAAGGCATTTTGACTACAAACTTTGAGAGAAGTCCGACTTATTTCAGATACTTTCTTGGGTATCTTTTCGGGTGAAAACGCAACCTCTAGAACTATTTCCTCTCTCGGGTCATTCGTGTGTCAGAGGAAGGAACGTTCAGCACCAAGTTACAGGAAAGCGCCCTGGCCCTGGTCAACGCGTCCTAAAGTGGAGTGGACCAAGCTTTACAAAGTGGCTGTAAACGTAGGGCTACCAGGCTGTCACTAATGTATTGTTTGTGAAAGTATCCGACCAAGAGTTTTAAGTAGACCACTGCTCTATTTACTTAAGGTCAAAAGTAACTCTTAAAAGTTGTTGTAGCCCTGAACTAGCTCACCTGATTGACCAACTCAAAGCCTTGCTGATTAGTTGACAAGTTGAATCAGGTGTGCTAGCTTTGGAATAGATCAAAAAAAATAGTGGAATGTCTGGGGGTCTCCCAGGAGATGTTTGAGAACCACTGTCATAGGTCAACTTGTCCTATCTTCATGGCTTGTCTTTTTGCCCAAACAGTTACATTTTTGTAATACCATTAGTTTCCACTGTTGGATAAACTTTGACCATTCTTTAATTCATGAGTGGCTGTAAGGCAAGTAGAAAGACTGGTAACACTTTACTTAATATGACAGTTGGGCCTATGCATTATTAGTTGAGCCCTGAATGCTGATTGGCTGACAACCATGGTATATCAGACCATATACCACAGGTATGACCAAGCATGTATTTTTACTGCTCTAATTACGTTGGTAACCAGTTTAGAATAGCATTAAGGCACCTTGGGGGTATTTGGTATATAGCCAATATGTGTCCAGGCACTCCGCGATGCTTTGTGCATAAGAACAGCCCTTAGCCGTGGTATATTGGCCATATACCCCCCACATGCCTTATTGCTTAATTATAAACTGGGTTGTTAGAGCCCTGAATGCAGATTTGGCTGACAGCCGTGGTATACAACATTTATTTTTACTGCTCTAATTACATTGGTAACCAATTTATAATAGCAATAAGTCACGTCAGGGGTTTGTGATATATGGCCAAACTCTGCGTTGTGTTGTGCATAAGAACAGCCCTTAGCCGTGGTATATAGACAATACACCACACCCCCTCGGGCCTTATTGCTTTATTATAGCTCTATAATGCATTTGAGGACTTGTCGTAAGCAAGTATGACAGGTCTTATGTCTTATTATCATCTCATAATGATCCTGACTAAATAAAAGTAATTTCGAGTTGACAATTGACAATTTGCTACATTAAGACATACCATTATAATAAGACATGAAAAAGACTTATACATGCTTCAACAAGTAAGAAAGCATAATATCTGTGGGCATTATACCTGTACTGTTGCTCCTCAGTCTGTGGGTGTGTCCAGCTGTCCACTGTAGAACCAGTCATCAGCTCTCAATTTCAGTTGAAAAAGGGTGGTTCAGAAGAAGCCAAGGGTCAGCTGATCTATAATGGGATGAACAGGCACCTCTTGATCCTCCACGATGGTGTGTGTGTGTGTGTGTGTGTATGTATGTGTGTGTGTGTGTGTGTGTGTGTGTGTGTGTGTGTGTGTGTGTTAGCTGGTTCGATGGGCTCTGGAGATCACAGACGCAGCCTAGTGGAGATCCTGAGGCAGGGCTATGAGGGGGCGGAGGAGGAGTCCAGGGCCCTAGTGGAACTGGAGAAGAGCCTAGGTGCCGCCCAATGAAGATGGCAGCACGCCCCCACACTGTGAGTACAGCTCCTCTGGCATACGGGGCTTCATTTATCAACTGTGTATAACATTCTTACTACTGTACATTCTGATGCATGTACAACAAACTGATCAAACTGTCGCATGCAACATATATGCATATTTTCATTGATAAATCAGAGCCAAACTATATTTACAAACCCGCCTGGAAAACAACCTCCATTCACCTTTTATGGTAACAAAAGCACCCTCATTTGTTGTATGATTTGAAGATGTTGGAATTGGGCCATGATAAAAGAAAGCGCAATGGAAAATGTTATTACATTTCTGTAGAGAAGTGGGCAAAATGTTTTAATCTTTTGCAGTGATTATTTTCAAACTAAAAACGCATGCCGCCTATAGTGAGTGCCAAACACTGGCCACGCATTCTACAAGATTGATTGTCCTTTCAAACAATTTAAAAGTAAATGCTACAGCCCACACTTCTATGCAAAATACAAATTGTTCAATATTTTGCCGATCAATAGATGATTTTGTTTCCTTGGTGTAGGCTCAGAGATTAAATGGGCTATGTTGTGCTTCTTTCTCACAACAATGCTGTAGCCTACACATACTTTCAAATACTTTAAATAGGCTACCAGTCTATTTACTTTTGAGCATCCATGGCTAATATTTGTTGTTTAGTGGGAATAAACCAGTCATGTCAGAAAAGGAGAGACATGTCCTGCAATATGATTATGATGTAGGCCTATATAATAAAAAATAAAATAACCTATGTGACCAACCGGCTTGATTTGGTCTTAAGTAGCAACATTTGAATTTATTTTTAATTTTTTACATTGGATAAAAGTAAAGACTCAGAGCTAGAAAATGATATATCATACACTACAGTCGAGGAACAATGGGAAAGTAATTCTGCTTTGAAAGTTGATAAACTTGTAACCACACTTTTGAGAAAATGGCCCTTGAATGTTTTGGTACACCTACTGGAGAGCCCTGCATTGTCTACACCCATTCAGCATTGTTCACACCCTCTTAAGCCTTAGCCCAAACCATCTCTTTAAGGATTCACGTGAGGCCATATGCTAAACAGAGTGAGTACGACGGTAGTGTACTAAACAACCAAAGATTTCAAGACGGCTGGTTTATATTACGTCTATTGACATGTCTGTATCCAGTTGTCGCAGGGTCATCATGAACATTCTATTGTCGTCCGACATTAAACTTGTCTTTGTGAAAAAGTATAAACACAAAAACGACAGGCTGCATGACATCAGTAGCCTGGTAGTCCAAAATAGCATAACTGGTGTATGTTAACCTCCCTGGGAAATGTGGGATGCTAGCGTCCCACCTGGCCAAAAGCCAGGGAAAATGCCAAATTCTAATAAATTACTATAAAAATCACACTTTCATTAAATCACACATGCAAGATAGCAAATTAAAGCTACACTTGTTGTGAATCCAGCCAACATGTCAGATTTCAAAAAGGCTTTTCGGCGAAAGCAAAAGATGCTACTATCTGATGATAGCACCCCAGTAAACAAAGAGAGAGAAGCATATTTCACCCCTTCAGGCGTGACACAAAACGCAGAAACAAAAAATATAATTCATGCCTTACCTTTGATGAGCTTCTTTTGTTGGCACTCCAATATGTCCTATAAACATCACAAATGTCAATTTATTTGGCACGTTTGATCCAGAAAAACACCGGTTCCAACTTGCACAACATGACTACAAAATATCTCAAAAGTTACCTGTAAACTTTGCCAAAATATTTCAAACTACTTTTGTAATACAACTTTAGGTACCAATCCGAACTCATATCTAGGCATGTCCAGCCCAGGTATTACCTCAGTCAATCATGGCTAGCGGGAAGGTTCCTGTATTTTTCCGTGGCTAAACCAACTAGGTTCAAAAGCTTGACCACACTGCACCCCTCCAGACCAGTAGGGAATAACATTATTCTATGTAATAGATGATCAATTATTTAATAATTCCAAATTATATTGCCCAATCCCACATTGACCCAGAGCGATCACTCTCTCTCTCTCTGTCCCCCTTTCTCTCTGTGTAGGGCAGTGAGATGCCCCTGGAGGAGCTGCTGGCGCTGTATGGCTACGAGGTGTCTGACCCCCTCCTACAGCAGGACAGGGAGCCCAATGAGCTGTCAGCCAGTCTGCCTGACATGACACTGGACAAGGTGAGACCTGGGTATACCTAGACATAGCTGAGACAGATAACTGAAAACACAGCCAGAAAAGCATCAGATCAAGGGTGCTGAGACCCTCGAATTCCACAGTCCAGACAGTTTTTGTTTCTTCTTAGTACTTCATTGATTAATTGGTAATTGGTGCACCTACCTGGTTTTCCAGGCAGAAGTCAATCAATAGTTAAAAGGCAAGGTGGAAAACCAGCATAGAGTACACTGTAATTGTCGTGGAGCTGTGTACTCCTGCATTCAAAAGCATTGCATGATACATGTTTTGGCATTGACATGATGTCTATTGATTCTTTCATGGATTCATGGATAATTATGACTTGGTCCGTAAAGAAATTAGTTAAGACAGGCCATCAAGAAGCAATCTTATCTATAAACACTCAGAAAACATGACAATTACAGAGTCACTTTCATATATCATAAATGCCATTTACTTTACTGTGTGTGATCCTGAGAGAAGGTAGTGGACTGTTCCATTGAGACAGTAATGGACTGTTCCATTCTTCCAGGACCAGATAGCTAAGGATCTGTTCTCAGGAGAAGATGAAGAGGAGTCATCAGCTGATGACCTCACTCCCTCTGTCACCTCCCATGCCTCCGACCTCCTCCGCCGCCACCTAAGAGGTACAACCACTGATGTCCTATACAGTATCATACTATATAATGGGTATGACACACTTCCTCCCTTCCCAGCACAGCTACCACTTTCCATTAACAGACCTCCACCCACCCAGCCCACCACTCAGGAGAATCCCCTTCCTGTCATATCACATCAATATATTTTTTAAATGGTCCGAGTGCTCTTTTATGGCAAGACTGATTTGTTGTACCGGGAAGGTGTTATTGGGTAGTATTATGAGAATGCTACATATTGGCAGTGGTGTAAAGTATTCAAGTAAAAATACTTTAAAGTACTACTTAAGTTTTTGGGGTATCTGTACGTTACTTTACTATTTATATTTTTGACTACTTTAACTTTTACTTCACTACATTCCTAAATAAAATAATGTACTTTTTTCCTGACACCCAAGAGTACTTGTCACATTTTGAATGATTAGCATGTGAGGAAAATGGTTCAATTCATACATTTATCAAGATAACATCCCTGGTCATCCCTACTGCCTCTGATCTGTCTGACTCACTAAACACACATGCTTTGTTTGTAAATTATGTTGCAGTGTGCCCCTGGCTATCAGAACATTAAAAACACAAGAAAATGGTGCTGCCTGGTTTGCTTAATATAATGAATTTGAAGTGATTTATACTTTTACTTTTGGTACTTAAGTATGTTTTAAACCAAATACTTTTAGACTTTTACTCAAGTAGTATTTCACTGTGACTCACTTTTACTTGAATCATTTTCTATTAAGGTGTATTTACTTTTACTCAAGTATGACATTTGTGTACTTTTTCCACCACTATATAGTGGTGTAACAAATGTTCCCATTTTTATTCTCCAGCCCATTCCCTAGCAAGTGGAGACAAAGGCACCTTAGTCAGCACCTCAGAAGAAGACTCAGACAATGATGACGACACCTCCATTCCCTCCAATGATGGACGCAAGGTGAGACACTGGGAACTACTGAACAGTGCTCAAATCCCCTACAATTACTCTTTAGGTAAATATAAAAACCTGTTTTCTGTGTGACTGAAACTGTGGTTGTTATTTTACCAGGACATCATGGTGGGCTCAATGTACCAAGCCAAAATCCCTACTCTCAGCCTATACTCAGACCAGGAGAGAGGTAACCCCAAATTTCCCCTTTCAGAATCAGTGCTTATTTTGGATTAGTGTGTTGACACTTTTTGATTCGCCTCCATCTCACAAACATCCTTATACCTGTGTCTCTCCATCTCCTGCTCCCAGTCTATGAGAATGAGGACCAGCTCCTGTGGACCCCAGACATGCTGTCAGGCCATGCTGTAGAGGAGTTCTTACTGAGTGCCCAGAGATGGGGAGGCCAGGAGGGCACTAAAGACACCCTTATCACTGGGGAAATAATCAAAGACAATGATCAGGTACTGTAGCGGGTTGGGGACTAAAGCAGGAACAGAGTGGGACTTAGTGGGGCTAGAGCTATACTGAACAAAAATATGAACGCAACATGCAAGAATTTCAATGATTTTACTGAGTTACAGTTCATAAGGAAGTCAGTCAATTGAAATAGGGGCGCTGACACGGGTGAGCCTGGCTCCCAAGTGGGTGGGCCTATGCCCTCCCAGGCCCAGCCAATCAGAATAATATTTCCCTCCCAGCCTTTATTACAGACAGAATACTGCTAAGTTTCATCAGCTGTCTGGGTGGCTGGTCTCGAATGATCCCGCAGGTGAAAAAGCCGGATGTGGAGGTCCTGGGCTGGCGTGTTTACATGTGCTTTGTGGTTGTGAGGCAGGTTGGACGCACTGACAAATTCTCTAAAACAACATTGAAGGCGGCTTATGGTAGAGAAATTAACATTACATTCTCTGGCAACAGCTCTGGTGGACATACCTGCAGTCAGCATGCCAATTGCACACTCCCTCAAATCCTTAAACATCTGTGGCATTGTGTTGTGTGACAAAACTGCTAATTTTAGAGTGGCTTTTTATTGTCTTCAGGACAAGGTGCACCTGTGTAATGATCATGCTGTTTAATCAGCTTCTTGATAATCCATCCACCTGACAGGTGTGGCATATCTTGGCAAAGGAGAAATGCTCACTTAACAGGGATGTAAAACCAATTTGAGCACAACATTTTGGAGAAATAAGCTTTTTGTCTGTATGAAACATTTCTGTGATCTTTTATTTTAGCTCATGAGACATGGGACCAACACTTTACATTGTTGCGTTTATATTTTTGTCCAGTATACATTTGTTGGCCAATTAACTTTGTTTGAATGTTGAGTAACTTCTACAGAGTTCACATTGTGGTCGACGTCACAGATTTCAGTCACAACTGTTTCCCTTTGTTTCTCTTTCCCTCAGGCTCTGTATGAGCTGGTGAAATGCAGCTTCAATGCAGAGGAGGCACTGAGAAGACTGCGCTTTAATGTGAAAGTATTCAGCGGTAAGACCTTTCACTACACATTTACTACTGCTGTCTAGTATGCACTGGCATCTTCTTGCAATACCTTACTAGTAACAACAACTCTATAAACTTATCAATCAATAATATCAATAATAACTCACTAGTGGAAGCGAATGATTAATTCAACTCAATACAATGTTGCCGTTGAGGTACTAACCACCAGGGGTGGTGGGTGGGGTGGTGGTGGTTGATCCCCAAAAACAAAATTGTATTGAGTTGAATTAAGATCCTTCAACTCAATAACCACCCCTGTAAATCAAAAATGTGTTGTTAATGCTCTCCAGCTGTTCAGTCTCTGGATGCTACTAGTATTTTCAATTTCAGAGCATTTAAAAAAGATGTCCCAAATTTCTTGTGGGATCATGGATCTTCTTTGCTATCTTTGGAACTTCCTCTGCTTTCCCTTGGAAATGCAATTATTTAATAGACCTAACATGAACCCATGTTACCAACAACTTGAAAACACACTCATTCTATATAATGGCCTAGGTCAAATATTTAGGCTAAACCTCGGGGCTCACAAGAGTCTTATATCTTATTCGTATCAGCAGTCCTACCCTGAAACCCTTTTTGAATATGGGCAATGGTCTGCCATCTTGACTAAGGCTATTAAATGTTTTTGATCCTGCATTTCCAGTTGTGCACATCCAAGCTGGGAGTGTAGGTGAAAATGTAGCCAATTGTGCCCGCTCCAGTGTAGGCTGACAAATGATTCATTGTCTTGCAGTATTATAATATAGATAATGGAAATCATTGCATTCAAACTTTGTGGTGCTTATGGGGTGAATGGATTTACAGTTATCATCTTGACATGGTGAGTTACTGTAATAGGGCTGTAGTATGAGTTACACATAATTCAAGTCTGTTTTTAGGGTATATTCCCACCTAACTGCTGTTGTCTTCTGTGTAGAGGAGCTGTGTGCCTGGAGCGAGGAAGAGTGTCGAAACTTTGAACATGGCTATCGAGTTCATGGGAAGAACTTCCACCTCATTCAGGCCAATAAGGTGAGCAGGAACCAAAACTTCCATTGTCAGGTTTGGGGAGAACCTGATTTGCTACAAAGCTGGAATTCTCTGTTTTTCAGTCATGACATTGACTGGTATCATACATTACCCCTTAAATGCAAATGTTGACAGCTGCTTCATCATAACATGTACAGGCGCACCTGTACAAACCTGCTTGTCTGCATTGATCAGACAGGAAACTCACTGATCTCCATACTGCAGCAAACAGTAAAGCACACTGTGTTTACATGTCAGGTACGCACACGGTCGGTGGGGGAGTGTGTGGAGTATTACTACATGTGGAAGAAGTCGGACCGCCATGAGTACTTTACCCAGCAGACCACCAAGCTGGGTCGCAAGAAGTACAGTCTGCAGTCAGGGAACATGTAAGTAGCACTGCAGATATGAGACGGTCTATCTCAATGACCCTTTCTCAGGGATGCAAACTAGTCACCTTTCAGCAGAATTCTCTGTTTCGAATCCAAAATAGGTGACCTACGTGATTCGTGTAGATCCATCGAGGAAAGTTTGGGCGAGGGGTGGGGTGGGCTTTGGATGACTACTGGCTGTATGAGAACGAGTGATGAGTGTTTGGAGCAGTACTGGCTGTATCCGAGGCGTTCACATAACAACCGAATGCAGGACGCGACCGAAGAGAGAACATACGACCAATGTGCTAGTTGCAGCGTCAGCGTGCGCTCTGGAAAGAGGCGTGGAAGGCAGTTTGACTGTTCATTTACAGCGGTGGGTCCCCTGAACTATAACGAAGAGGTAGGTGAGAAGCCTACTTCATGAGCTCTAACCGGAAACTGTCATTTGGAAAGTTTGAGGTGAGCGAGAAAGTGTGGTGGAACAAGTATTGTTAGCATTGTTAAGTATTTTGCTAGCTGGATCGAATGATCCGTTATAGCTTTCCAGAGAAATGTTGAGCAACATTAGCCAACATTAGATCAAATAATTGAGTTTATGGTGTGAAAATTAGCTGGCTAAAAAAGTCAGACAGCTAATGTTACAACATCAGATGAGCTAGCGTTAGTAACCTAACCAATTCGCTATAGTAATAACTGTTAACGTTAACGTTATACGACTCCTTGCCGTTCCTCAAGTTATAACGCGTTAGTTACTTACTGGACCCTGGCAATCTGTGTGAAATGTTAACGTTAACTAGCTAACAAACTAACTACTATCTGTGAAGTAATCTTTTCCCTCTACAGTAAGTTATGTGGTTAATTTTCAGAATGAGAGAATTAGGGGAAAATGAGGTGTTGCTTGTTAAACAGTTAAGTGGAGCTGGGCCTGGCTTAAACTGGATGCCACTATAGAGGTGAAAGGAACACCACACACTTCCCTCTTTATCATTTGTTCAATACAGTGGATAAAAAGGGGTATGCCAGGTCTACTCTCTGGCTGAAAGAGATCAATTATGCCAACAAAGGGTATCTATCATGCTCTGCTGGCACATTGTAGAACCGATGTTCACAGGCAGAAAGTGTACAATGTAATAATGTGCAGTGTAGCCCAAATATATTGCTTTTGTTGTGTTGAACTTGACAGTAACACTTGTGTGTGAGTGACGGGGGATTATTACATTTTTTACTCAGTGAACTTTATTTTTGCACACATGTAGCCTTATGCACTTGATCGATGTCTACTATAGTGACCACTAGAATAGAGCAAAAATAGAATGCCTGTTTGTTTCATTCTATTTCTACTTAACCTCTTAACTTGTTTCAATTTCTGCCTGAAGACATACCCAAATCTAACTGCCTGGAGCTCAGGCACAGGACCAAGGATATGCATATTCTTGGTACCATTTGAAAGAAAACACTCTGAAGTTTGTGTAAATGTGAATTGAATGTAGGAGAATATAACACAATAGATCTGGTTTAGATAATACAATGAAAAAAACATAAGTTTTTTCTTTTTATTGTTGTATCATCATCTTTAAAATTAACAAGATAAAACAAACATTCAGATAGGATGATGGGGACAGTTTCAGAATGATAACTTCCAAAATGAGTGTGCTACATGACATTTATCATGAAGTCACCCAGGTGTCCCACACAAGCAGCCCAAATGTACCCAAGTGGCCAAATTGGTGAAGTTATACATCTTGAATGGAATAACTATATACAAAATACCAAAATGGTATTCTAACACCCCCCCCCCCCCCCCCCAAAAAAAAATGGAGAACAAACATGAAGAAATATATATACACATTTACAAAATAACAATTTCAATATTTGGAAGACCCTCAGCCCTCTACACAATATTATGCTGCTGATGCCAGGTGCCATAGCACATCCATGCCTGCAGAAATACATTTGGGCAGATGAACACCACTTGTGGCAGGAGCTGGATGAACCAGCTTCAGTGGCGGATGGACACCTTGGCACTGGGGGCTCCCTTTCGGAGTCAGTGTCACTGTGAAAGAAAATGTTCAGTTAGAATAGTTTCACATATGAGCCCTGTATCAAGAGGTTTTTTTTAAGATGTTTTTTCCCCCTAGTGCAATATTTAGATGTGTGTGGTCACAATCATTCTATTATAAAGGCTGTCATGGCTAACTGCAATAATAGTTGTTGTTTTTTTTCTTAAGACTTGAGTGTCATTTGCAGTAAAGTCTAGGCAACACATATCATTGGAACGCTTCCTTTACATTTTATTAACTGTGAGTTAGGTTCACATTAACTACTTTTTATTTTACACACAGAGACGGATCATGTAGATCATATTCTTTGTTTACTTAGTTAAAACCTGCATTTCCCCCTGGCAGGGATTTTTTGCATGTTTCAGTTCGAAAAAGTGTCACCTTTTTGGGCCCTCACCAGTTTGTATCCCTGCTTTCTAGACTTGACACTCAAGCTGCATTTAAATGCCGGCTAAATTAGCACATGCCCCCATCATGTTGGTTGTTATGATCTTCTCCTTGGCATGACATTGTTCTCAGAATATATTATTTAAATATGGTGTAGGAAAAGGAAATGTGGACACAGCAGACATATCTTTACCATGATGGGAATGTGACAGGATCATCTTTATCAGAACAGGAAAGCTGCATGTAAACAACAGGTGTAGAGACAAGTAAACAATATAACCTCCCAATTGTCATTGTTTTCAGACCAGCGATTTGTATTATGTTTAGCTGAAACTCAAAACGGAAATGAATGTTCTTGGAGAAGTTCATGTGCAGTTGGGACTGTTTACACAAGTTTCCTACTGTGTTGTCTTCCAGGGAGGATGGAGAGCAGGATGGAGAGGTTGGGGAGATGGAGGGGTGTTCCCAGATTGAGCCCCACTCACCCCCACCAGTCACGGACCTGGACAAGCAAGGTAACCCCTGGTCCCTAGCCTTAGTCCCAGCCTTAGCCCCAGCCTTAGTCCCAGCCCCAGTCCTATACCTCAGCCCTGGCCCTGATTCCCGCCCCAGATAATTTTACTGAGACCGACAGACCACAAACACTACAGCTTGTTTGAAGGACTGAGGTCATAAGAGTTAGCTAGAACCATAATAGTAACATAATAGTTGTATGCCCTTGCCTCTGAAGTCGCAGGAATCCACCCACAAGCTGTACCATTTCAGAGATATGTCATGCCAAATCACCCCATATCCACCTGTCTCTGTCTTATTACATGAGTCTTATTATTTATTTTCTTTATTATATTATTTGTCTGTTTGATTGGTTGTGTTTATTAACATATGATTTAAAGCATTTTTATGTATTGTTTTATGTGTCTGTTTTCCCATTGCTTTGTGTGTGTTTGTCTGTGGTGTTTCTACCTGTGTGTTGACATGGCGGTGCAGAGGAGGAGGGCCGACCCCGTCGCAGACGAACGCCCCGCTTTCTCTTAAAGCCCTGAGCTCACTACACACAGGCCACTCTAATCAGGCAGGGCCACCAGGTAAAGATTCTAACCAGACAGGGCCACCAGGTAAAGACTCTAACCAGACAGGGCCACCAGGTAAAGACTAACCAGGCAGGGCCACCAGGTGAAGACTAACCAGGCAGGGCCACCAGGTAAAGATTCTAACCAGACACGGCCACCAGGTAAAGACTCTAACCAGACAGAGCCACCAGGTAAAGACTAACCAGGCAGGGCCACCAGGTGAAGACTAACCAGGCAGGGCCACCAGGTAAAGATTCTAACCAGACACGGCCACCAGGTAAAGACTCTAACCAGACAGGGCCACCAGGTAAAGACTAACCAGGCAGGGCCACCAGGTGAAGACTAACCAGGCAGGGCCACCAGGTAAAGATTCTAACCAGACACGGCCACCAGGTAAAGACTCTAACCAGACAGAGCCACCAGGTAAAGACTCTAACCAGACAGGGCCACCAGGTAAAGACTAACCAGACAGGGCCACCAGGTAAAGACTCTAACCAGACAGGGCCACCAGGTAAAGACTCTAACCAGACAGGGCCACCAGGTAAAGACTAACCGGACAGGGCCACCAGGTAAAGACTCTAACCAGACAGGGCCACCAGGTAAAGACTAACCAGGCAGGGCCACCAGGTGAAGACTAACCAGGCAGGGCCACCAGGTAAAGATTCTAACCAGACACGGCCACCAGGTAAAGACTCTAACCAGACAGAGCCACCAGGTAAAGACTAACCAGGCAGGGCCACCAGGTGAAGACTAACCAGGCAGGGCCACCAGGTAAAGATTCTAACCAGACACGGCCACCAGGTAAAGACTCTAACCAGACAGGGCCACCAGGTAAAGACTAACCAGGCAGGGCCACCAGGTGAAGACTAACCAGGCAGGGCCACCAGGTAAAGATTCTAACCAGACACGGCCACCAGGTAAAGACTCTAACCAGACAGAGCCACCAGGTAAAGACTCTAACCAGACAGGGCCACCAGGTAAAGACTAACCAGACAGGGCCACCAGGTAAAGACTCTAACCAGACAGGGCCACCAGGTAAAGACTCTAACCAGACAGGGCCACCAGGTAAAGACTAACCGGACAGGGCCACCAGGTAAAGATTCTAACCAGACAGGGCCACCAGGTAAAGACTCTAACCAGACAGGGCCACCAGGTAAAGATTCTAACCAGGCAGGGCCACCAGGTAAAGATTCTAACCAGGCAGGGCCACCAGGTAAAGACTCTAACCAGGCAGGGCCACCAGGTAAAGATTCTAATCAGGCAGGGCCACCAGGTAAAGACTCTAACCAGACAGGGCCACCAGGTAAAGATTCTAATCAGGCAGGGCCACCAGGTAAAGACTCTAACCAGGCAGGGCCACCAGGTAAAGACTCTAACCAGGCAGGGCCACCAGGTAAAGATTCTAACCAGACAGGGCCACCAGGTAAAGACTCTAACCAGACAGGGCCACCAGGTAAAGATTCTAACCAGACAGGGCCACCAGGTAAAGACTCTAACCAGGCAGGGCCACCAGGTAAAGATTCTAACCAGGCAGGGCCACCAGGTAAAGATTCTAACCAGACAGGGCCACCAGGTAAAGACTCTAACCAGACAGGGCCACCAGGTAAAGATTCTAACCAGACAGGGCCACCAGGTAAAGACTCTAACCAGACAGGGCCACCAGGTAAAGATTCTAACCAGGCAGGGCCACCAGGTAAAGATTCTAACCAGGCAGGGCCACCAGGTAAAGACTCTAACCAGGCAGGGCCACCAGGTAAAGATTCTAATCAGGCAGGGCCACCAGGTAAAGACTCTAACCAGACAGGGCCACCAGGTAAAGATTCTAATCAGGCAGGGCCACCAGGTAAAGACTCTAACCAGAGAGGGCCACCAGGCAAAGACTCTAACCAGGCAGGGCCACCAGGTAAAGACAGACAGATAGAGGGATGGAGTGAGGGAGTTCTGGGGACAAGCTTCACTAACCCTACCTAGCTTATACTAACCCCACTGGAGTGCCTGATATGAGGTCAGGTTTTCATGAGGTCAAGTTTCATGTGGTCAGAACTAGAGTGTCTTTTCCAAAATACTTTTGAGGGCATTATGATTCTCAGGCCAGGAAGTTATGGTATTATGGTATGGTATGAAATATAAAATCATAAACCATAATCAAATCTCAGGGCTCATGAAAATTATTTTTTTGGAGGCTTAGCATTTTAGAAATGTTGTATTGGCTTCCTCTCAATACTTTCTGAATTGTAACCAAAAATGATTGATGAGTAGTTTATTTACATTATTTTTATAATTATGTTCTAATTATCTTACCATGTTTACCTGCCTTGTTAAATTGTACCTTGTCTGAAACTAAGATTTTGTGTAGAGCTGATTGTAACATTAAGGAGAAAAAAAAGGGAACCACTGCCCAATGTCAATGCCAGTGATGACTCGGTCAGTTACCGTTGAGGTAGTGCTTGTTCAAGTCCCTCTTTGTAATTCTTCTCTCCTTGTCTAGATGATGAATTGCAGATGGAGGTGTTGGAGCTGTGTGGTGCTCCTTGTCCCAGTCCAAGCCCACAGAGGGAGCAGCTGTTCAGCCACTTATCTCCACTCCCCTCTCTGAAGGACCTGCAGCAGGAGCCCTCTCTGAACTGTCCTAGCCCGGTCCGCTGTCCCACCTCTCCCCATGCCCAGCTCCACCCCTCCCCCCGGCCCAGCGGCAGCCCCACATCCTCCCCAGCAGAGCCTCATCTCCTGGGTTCTGGCTTCTACCAGCTGCAGCTGGGGCCCTTCCTTCCAGACGGCCTGTCCATGGGGCCAGAGGGTGGGGCCTCTCAGAGGCTGAAGGTGGACTTCTCCCTGCCCTCCGTCCCCCAGCCCCCGCCCTTGCCTGCCATTGCCCCATCCTCCTCCGTCACTTCTGACTTTGGGGCCATCAGCAGTTACCTGTGTCCCTCGGCCCTGTGCCCCCCTCCCGTCCAGCACTCCGGCTCTCTCACCAAGTGAGGGGAGGAAGAAGGGTGTCTTTACCCTGGAGAACATTCCAATAATGCCTGGGTTGTTTGTACTTCTAAGTACTGCCAGTTGAAGCTAACTTGGACCAGAGCTCACCCATGTGATGGTGTGAAGCTCCCCAGGAGAGAAACTGTCTTTTTGCCCGGGAGATAGGCCTACCTGTATCAGTGTTTACTAGGGGACTCCCACTGCTCACAAGCACAATGGCTTACCTACCTGTCTATTCTGGAAGGGCAGTAGTTCTACGGAGACGTTCTTAGAGAATTCTTAGATATAATGTTGGGACTGGAAAAGCTGGTGGGCTCGTTGATGGCTCCAAGGCCAAAACAGTTAGCCTGATGTTTGTTGCAGTGGCCTCATTCAGAGCAGAACTAGAGACTGTGATTTAACCTCCCTCACTGGTTTCCTAACTTTTACTGGGAACAGTGAGCAGCAGACAGACCGCATGACCTGGAATCCATCATGCTGTATTATAGCAGATGTCCACGAGATGTTCTCATTCTCTATCAGTTCTGATAAGGCTGTTTTTAGAAGCAGGGTTCAGTCTGCACTTGTATGACATCACCAATCTGACTGTGGACCTCTTAGGTAGGATCTGCCTCCCTGGTTCACTGTGAGAGCTTCCACCTCTCTTGAACATCTACAACTGAAACTGAAGTTGTTGTATACAGTACGTTTAAGAGGAAAGATCTGTATAGGAATACCATGAAACTGCTTTTGAGATTGTCACAATGTTTTTATTTTATTGGTCTTTGTTCCCAGTTCAGGTATTCATTGGCAGGTTTGCAATAAGGAACCTGAGTTTGTGATGGGAGTCCTTGTGTTCTCTCTTTCCAGTTTATGTTGACATTTGAAGGTCTTGTACAGTACCAAACTCCCACAATTGCCTGACAACCACGGTAGGCACATTAGCCTGTGTTTTGCGCATTATTGTACATGCTACTGTATGTAAGTCACTGAATACACAGGTACTGTAGCCTCTGGCTTCTTCCCTGTACCTCAACTCCAGTTTTTGTGTGATTTAAGGTTTGAATATTGCCCTGAACCACCCATCCGACCTTGTGGAAAAAGCCCAACGGCATTGAAGTACAAAGACCCATAAGGGGTGTGTTCAGAAGGGTGAAACCTTATGAACGTTGCAGATGGAGAATGTGATATACAGAACTAACGCGCTTGCTTATTCCGTACCGTTGCACCCTCCTGAACAGACCCCAGGTTTCACTGATGCTGTACTGTATTCTGCCACTAGAGGACCTTGGCTATCGCCTAGTCTGAAGAGAGCCTGCCTGCTTCGTTCCCCCTGCTCAGGGGGAGAGAATCTGTCCCCTGTGCTCTCTGTCCCGATGGCAGGAAAACTCAATTTCTTTATTTATTCCCCATTTTCTATTTTTATAGGTGGGGTTTTCCCTCTACTCCCTGCTCTGACCTTAGCTGTTCTAGATCGGTTTGTTTTTGTTCAACCGTTTACAGGAGGTTCTGGACGTTGACTATCGGGACAGGAAGGGGAGTAGAAACACTGCCTTTTGTTTATTTTTCAGCATTTATATCATACTGCTTCTGTTTATATTGGTTTGTAATTATAATTGTTATATTTTGTAAAAAAATATATATTAAAAATGTTGACAATTAATGAAAGTCATTGCGCACATACACACACCGGTACTTGAATCTTGTGTGCAACTCTGTTGAAAGAGACTTTAGTACTTCAATTCAATTTCCAACAACATTGTACCCACATGATTCTCTTGTGGACAGACTATGTATCTGACCAAATTATGCAAGATATTAATTCTGGGCTAACCAAGATTGTACCAAAATGTTTTCACATATCCTGTGATTGGGTGGTGCCAGTATAGTAGCTGAATAACCCACACTGTGGAGATCTGTAGTTGTTCAGAAACTTGGTTAACGCAGAACTCACACTGAATAACCCAGTAGCTGAATAACACATACCCAAACAAATCTCCACAGTACTCATGTACTGGCCTTACACTATGCCTACGGTATAACCAGGCTTCAAATTCAACTGGATATTTTGTACATTTCTGCATAACATTATTTTGAATCAGGGTCTGGTTTATTTGAACTGATGCAACAGAGAGCAAGAAATTACAGGCTTACTTCCTCAAAGGTAAACTCATTAATTATTCTGAATTCCTTGGAAAGTGACTAAGTGACTGACAGGTGAACACTAGCAAGGAGTGATAACCATTCATTAGGAAATGCGGGAGAGAGGCTACTACAGGACACTGTCATAACTGGGGGGAGGGTGCAGCGAACAGGATGAGTTAGTAAGGTTCTTGGGACTGTCACGCTTCTCTACACACTGTCTACACAGAGCTCTGTGTCACCGTTCGTGGTGGCGGACCCCTTTCTAATGAGGCGTGTTGAGATTTGTTTACACAGGCAAGACAACCTTCTTATAACCCATATCTCAGGCCAATGAGAGGGTTCAGATAGGCAGACTCGGGGTGCTGGAGGTATAGGGATTCACCTTGACTCAGGCTTGACAACAGGAGTCTGGCACTAGTGGCTCTTCTTGTAGCGCTTCATATTTGCACTGCTTCAGGTGAGAATTAGTCAAACTTTTTAGAGTGGTGTTGGAAGTTGGAACAAGTCTTGCTTCTCTTTAAAAATAAAAAGACTAGCTATTCAAGAGCCCTTGATGGACTAGGTGTTGTGGAATTGGCATGCTGCTACCTCAACAGGGTTTCTTTCTTATCAGAGTGTAGACTAGACCCTCAATAACCTGAAGTAGGCTAGGTTACAGCAGTCTGTTTCATGGACTCACGGACAGAGCTATGGATACACTGATTGACCATTAAATACAAAATTATAGTTTTAACCATGTTTTGAGGCAATACAAACAAACACGTTTATATTTTGGGCTCTGATGAAGCATCTGGTATATATATATATATTCTTCAAGAATCAATGGGTATATATTATTAATGTAGTGTAGCAACTGCAGATTTCCCCTTAGTGAATTCAGGACCTTAATTCAGAGCTTGGTTGTGGAGGAATGCAATTGTTTTGGATTGTTTTATTTTCATTGTGTTTTTTCAAAATCATTTTGTAATGTATTGCGTTTTATGTTTGATTTTTCATGTTATTTCTTGATTTTGTGTTGCCTTTCAGGATATAGGTCTCATTTGATGGCGCTGATAGACATGGCCGTTCTGTTTCTGACTCCTAAGCAACTTTGTTACAAGCATTTCGCTACACCCACAATAACATTGTTAAATACAGTGCCTTGCGAAAGTATTCGGCCCCCTTGAACTTTGCGACCTTTTGCCACATTTCAGGCTTCAAACATAAAGATATAAAACTGTAGTTTTTTGTGAAGAATCAACAACAAGTGGGACACAATCATGAAGTGGAACGACATTTATTGGATATTTCAAACTTTTTTAACAAATCAAAAACTGAAAAATTGGGCGTGCAAAATTATTCAGCCCCCTTAAGTTAATACTTTGTAGCGCCACCTTTTGCTGCGATTACAGCTAAGTCGCTTGGGGTATGTCTCTATCAGTTTTGCACATCGAGAGACTGACATTTTTTCCCATTCCTCCTTGCAAAACAGCTCGAGCTCAGTGAGGTTGGATGGAGAGCATTTGTGAACAGCAGTTTTCAGTTCTTTCCACAGATTCTCGATTGGATTCAGGTCTGGACTTTGACTTGGCCATTCTAACACCTGGATATGTTTATATTTGAACCATTCCATTGTAGATTTTGCTTTATGTTTTGGATCATTGTCTTGTTGGAAGACAAATCTCCGTCCCAGTCTTAGGTCTTTTGCAGACTCCATCAGGTTTTCTTCCAGAATGGTCCTGTATTTGGCTCCATCCATCTTCCCATCAATTTGAACAATCTTCCATGTCCCTGCTGAAGAAAAGCAGGCCCAAACCATGATGTGCCACCACCATGTTTGACAGTGGGGATGGTGTGTTCAGCTGTGTTGCTTTTACGCCAAACATAACGTTTTGCATTGTTGCCAAAAAGTTCAATTTTGGTTTCATCTGACAAGAGCACCTTCTTCCACATGTTTGGTGTGTCTCCCCGGTGGCTTGTGGCAAACTTTAAACGACACTTTTTATGGATATCTTTAAGAAATGGCTTTCTTCTTGCCACTCTTCCATAAAGGCCAGATTTGTGCAATATACGACTGATTGTTGTCCTATGGACAGAGTCTCCCACCTCAGCTGTAGATCTCTGCAGTTCATCCAGAGTGATCATGGGCCTCTTGGCTGCATCTCTGATCAGTCTTCTCCTTGTATGAGCTGAAGGTTTAGAGGGACGGCCAGGTCTTGGTAGATTTGGTCTGATACTCCTTCCATTTCAATATTATCGCTTGCACAGTGCTCCTTGGGATGTTTAAAGCTTGGGAAATCGTTTTGTATCCAAATCCGGCTTTAAACTTCTTCACAACAGTATTTCGGACCTGCCTGGTGTGTTCCTTGTTCTTCATGATGCTCTCTGCGCTTTTAACGGACCTCTGAGACTATCACAGTGCAGGTGCATTTATACGGAGACTTGATTACACACAGGTGGATTGTATTTATCATCATTAGTCATTTAGGTCAACATTGGATCATTCAGAGATCCTCACTGAACTTCTGGAGAGAGTTTGCTGCACTGAAAGTAAAGGGGCTGAATAATTTTGCACGCCCATTTTTTCAGTTTTTGATTTGTTAAAAAAGTTTGAAATATCCAATAAATGTCGTTCCACTTCGTGATTGTGTCCCACTTGTTGTTGATTCTTCACAAAAAAATACAGTTTTATATCTTTATATTTGAAGCCTGAAATGTGGCAAAAGGTCGCAAAGTTCAAGGGGGCCGAATACTTTCGCAAGGCACCGTATGTGTATGCCGACCAATAAAATTTGATTTGATTTGGAAAATCTCAACATGACATCTCCCTCAGCCCTAGCAAGCCTCAGTGTGTCTTCATGGCCTGGGCTAATGTGACCTGCTACTGGACACCTGGACAGGGCTCTCCCCCAGACACACACTACACACTGCAGGTCAATATGCAAGATGCCATCACATACTACAACATCTACTGCACAAGTAACTGCTTGTGATTATATTAGGCCCCTCCAGAGTGGCACAGCGGTCTAAAGCGCTGCATCTCAGTGCTAGAGGTGTCACTACAGACATTGGTTTGATTCCAGGCTGTATCACAACCGGCCATGATTGGGAGTCCCGTAGGGCGGCGCATAAGGCCATCATTGTATATAATAATTTGTTCTTAACTGACTTGCATAGTTAAATAAAGGTTAAATAAAAAATAGACAGCATTAGTTAGAAATAAAGGCCAGTAAATCCTTCAACATGTATTTCCTCAACCATGAGGAAAACAAAGGCAGACTGACATGTTCCAGCACTGGTGCCACCACAGAATGATTCATTCTAAACTCAACAAAAAAAGAAACGTCCCTTTTTCAGGACCCTATCTTTCAACGATAATTTGTAAAAATCCAAATGCCTTCACAGATCTTCATTGAAAAGGGTTTAAACACTGTTTCCCACTGTGACCTTAATTGCCTACCGTCTGTAAGCTGTTAGTGTCTTAACGACCGTTCCACAGGTGCTTGTTCATTAATTGTTTATGGTTCATTGAACAATTAATGAACATGTACCTTAAGACACTAACAGATTACAGACGGTAGGCAATTAAGGTCACAGTTATGAAAACTTAGGACACTAAAGAGGCCTTTCTACTGACTCTGATAAACACCAAGAGAAAGATGCCCAGGGTCTCTGCTCATCTGTGTGAACGTGCCTTAGGCATGCTGCAAGGAGGCATGAGGACTGCAGATGTGGCCAGGGCAATAAATTGCAATGTCCGTATTGTGAGACGCCTAAGACAGTGAGTGCTACAGGGAGACAGGATGGACAGCTGATCGTCCTCGCAGTGGCAGACCATGTGTAACAAAACCTGCACAGGATTGGTACATCCGAACATCACACCTGCGGGACAGGTACAGGATGGCAACAACAACTTCCCAAGTTACACCAGGAATACATAATCCTTCCATCAGTGCTCAGATGGTCCACAATAGGCTGAGAGAGGCTGGACTGAGGGCTTGTAGGCCTGTTGTAAGGCAGGTCCTCACCAGACTTCACCGGCAACAACGTCTCCTATGGGCACAAACCCACCGTCACTGGACCAGACAGGACTGGCAAAAAGTTATCTTCACTGACGAGTCGCGGTTTTGTTTCACCAGGGGTTGATGGTCGGATTCGCGTTTATCGTCGAAGGAATGAGCGTTACACTGAGGCCTGTACTCTGGATGCCTGATCGATTTGGAGGTGGAGGGTCCGTCATGGTCTGGGGTGGTGTGTCACAGCATCATCGGACTGAGCTTGTTGTCATTGCAGGCAATCTCAGTGCTGTGCGTTACAGGGAAGACATCCTCCTTCCTCATGACAGCATGACAATGCCACCAGCCATACTGCTCGTTCTGTGCGTGATTTCCTGAAAGACAGGAATGTCAGTGTTCTGCCATGGCCAGCAAAGAGCCCGGATCTCAATCCCATTGAGCACGTCTGGGACCTGTTAGATCGGAGGGTGAGGGCTAGGGCCATTTCCCCCAGAAATGTCCGGGAACTTACAGGTGCCTTGGTGGAAGAGTGGGGTAACATCTCACAGCAAGAACTGGCAAATCTGGTGCAGTCCATGAGGAGGAGATGCACTGCAGTACTTAATGCAGCCACACCAGATACTGACTGTTACTTTTGATTTTGACCCCCTCTTTGTTCAGGGACACATTATTCAATTTCTGTTAGTCACATGTCTGTGGAACTTGTTCAGTTTATGTCTCAGTTGTTGAATCTTGTTATGTTCATACAAATATTTACACATGTTAAGTTTGCTGAAAATAAATGCAGTTGACAGTGAGAGGATGTTTCTTTTTTTGTTGAGTTTAGTACTATGGGAGCCAGAGGAGGCTGGTGGAAGGAGCTATGAGGACAGGCTCATTAATGGCTGGAATAGAATAAATGGAATGGAGTCAAATGTGGTTTCCATATGTTTGATACCACTCCATTTATTCCATTCCAGTCGTTACAACAGACGCAGGTAATACACAGTGTCAAATACAAATACAAGACTATACACACGTTTAACACAAATCTTACTTTACATCCTTAGGTCTCTCTCTCCCCTCATTGAAGCTGCCCACCCCAGGAGCAGGTGTGTGGCCCACTGTCATCTCCAATCTGTCAGTTACTGTAGGACTATATAATGTATCCAGTGTGATGTGTATAATATGTACAATGCCTTAAGAAAATATTAATACCCCTTGACATATTCCACATTTTGTTGTGTTACTCATTTCAAATGAGATTAAAAGTGAACCTGTTTTTGGAAATGTTTGCAAATGTATTGAAAATTAAATACAGAAATATCTCATTTACGTAAGTATTCACACCCCTGATTCAATACATGTTAGAATCACCTTTGGCCTCGTTTACATCTGTGAGTCTTTCTAGGTAAGTCTAAGAGCTTTGCACACCTGGATTGTATAATATTTGCACATTATTCTTTTACATTTTTTTGAAGCTCTGTCATGTTGGTTGTTGATCATTGCTAGACAGCCATTTTCAAGTCTTGCCATTGATTTTCAAGGCAATTTAGGTCAAAACTGTAACTAGGCGACTCAGGAACATTAATTGTTGTCTTGGTAAGCATCTCCCAGTGTCTGTTGGAAAGCAGACTGAACCAGGTTTTCCTCTAGGATTTTGTCTGTGCTTAGCTCTATTCTGTTTCTTTTTATCCTAAAATACTCAATAGTCATGCCAATGACAAGCATACCCATAACATAATGAAGCCACCACCATGCTTGAAAATATTAAGAGTGGTACTCAGTGATGTGTTCTTTGATTTGTCCCAAACATAACGCTTTGTATTCAGGACATAAAGTTAATTTCTTTGCTACATTTTTTGCTGTTTTACTTCAGTGCCTTATTGCAAACAAGATGCATGTTTTGGAGTGTTTTTTTTATTCTGTACAGATTTTCTTTTCACTCTGTCATTTAGGTTAGTATTGTGGATAACTACAATGTTGTTGATCCATCCTCAGTTTTCTCCTATCACAGCCATTAAACTAACTGTTTTAAAGTCAACCATTGGACTCATGGTGAAATCCCTTAGTGGTTTTCTTCCTCTCCAGCAACTGAGTTACAAAGGACGCCTGTATCTTTTTAGTGACTGGGTATATTGATACACCATTCAAAGTGTAATTAATACCTTCACCATGCTCAAAGGGATATTCAATGTCTGAGATTTCATTTTTACCCATCTACCAATAGGTGTGGCATTGGAAAACCTCCCTGGTCTTTGTGGTTGAATCTGTTCTAAATTCACTGCTCGACTGCGGGACCTGACAGAGAAATGTATGTGTGGGGTACAGAGATGAGGTAGTCGTTCAAAAATCATGTTAAACACTTTTATTACACACAGAGTGAATCCATGTAACTTGTTAAGCAATCTTTACTCCTGTACTTATTTAGGCTTGCCATAACAAAGGGGTTGAATACTTATTGACTGAAGAAGTTTCAGCTTTTCATTTTTTATTAATTTGTAAAGATTTGTAAAAACATAATTCCACTTTGACATGGGGTATTGTGTGTAGGCCAGTGACACAAAATCTAAATGTAAGCCATTTTAAATTCAGGCTGTAGAACAACAATGTGGAAAGAGTCCAGGGGTATGAATACTTTCTAAAGGCACCGTGTGTCTACAGCAGGTGTTGGCATTAAGTTTTTGTCCGTTTTTTACACCATACAGTGCATTTGGAAGGTATTCAGACCCCTTGACTTTTTCCACATTTTGTTATGTTACAGCCTTATTCTAAAATGAATTCAATAGTTTTTTTCCCTCAATCTACACACCATACCCCATACTGAAAAAGCAAAAACTGTTTTTTAGAAAACTTTATTTACATAAGTTCAGACCCTTTACTCAGTACTTTGTTAAAGCACCTTATGCAGCAATTACAGCCTCGAGTCTTCTTGGGTTTGGAGCTACAAGCTTGGCACAACCGTATTTGAGGGGTTCTCCCATTATTCTCTGTATATCCTTTCAAGCTCTGCCAGGTTGGATGGGGAGCCTCGATGCACAGCTATTTTCAGGTCTCTCCAGAGATGTTCGATCGGGTTCAAGTCCGGGCTCTGGCTGGGCCACTCAAGGACATTGAGACTTGTCCCGAAGCCACTCCTATGTTGTCTTGGCTGTGTGCTTAGGGTCATTGCCCTGTTGGAAGGTGAACCTTCGCCCCAGTCTGAGGTCCTGAGCTCTCTGGAGCAGGTTTTCATCAAGGATCTCTCTGTACTTTTCTCCGTTCATCTTTCCCTCAACTCTGACTAGTCTCCCAGTCTCTGATGCTGAAAAACATCCCCACAACTTGATGCTGCCACAACCATGCTTCACTATAGGGATGGTGGCAGGTTTCCTCCAGGTTTGACGCTTGGCATTCAGGCCAAAGTGTTCAATCTTGGTTTCACCAGAGAATCTTGTTTTTCATGGTCTGAGAGTCCTTTAGGTGCCTTTTGGCAAACTCCAAGTAGGCTGTCATGTGCCTTTTTACTGAGGAGTGGCTTCGGTCTGGCTACTCTACCCTAAAGGCCTGATTGGTGGAGTGCTGCAGAGATGGGAGAACCTACCAGAAATGAGATGGTTGTCCATCTGGAAGCTTCTCCCATCTCCACAGAGGAACTCCGGAGCTCTGTCAGAGTGACCATCGGGTTCTTTGTCACCTCCCTGACCAAGGCCCTTCTCCCCAGATTGTTCAGTTTGGCCTGGAGTACCGTTCAGCCTGTAGTTTGGGCAGACATGAGATGAGTGACTTTGCTGTGGAAGGTGAGGTGGCACTATGCTAGAGCTAGTCACTCTGCTCTATCAGGTCCATTTAATTTTAAAGTGTCTACATGCGTATTCTATAAACATTCAGTTTGAGTTGTCTTTGTGTGTCTTGCAGTCCCCGCCCAAGAGTCAGGTGAAATGCTCAGTCCTGTGGTACTGAGGGTTTCCAGAATGCACTGCACACAGGTGACTGCAATGCCCTGAGTATGTCCGACACTTCCTGTCACCTGACCCTATCCCCACAGGTACAGACTCTGACTATATTTGACCATTGATGTCAATACCTTTGCAACATATTAAGATGATAGCGTTGTGCAGATCTTGATATGAAGTTGAACAAATGCCCAGAAACTTGCATAGTTTTAGTTGTATTGTGTCCAATATGTATGCAATGTAAAATGGTACATATGTCTTAACTGATGGTATGAATTCTCAGCACCCAAGGCCCTATTTGGTGATGTAATCAGGGAAAACTCTGGGCCCTACCATTTACAGTATACAGTGGGGCAAAAAAGTATTTAGTTAGCCACAAATTGTGCAAGTTCTTCCACTTAAAAAGATGAGAGAGGCCTGTAATTTTCATCGTAGGTACACTTCAACTATGACAGACAAAATGAGGGAAAAAAATGCAGAAAATCATTGTAGGATTTTTAATGAATTGATTTGCAAATTATGGTGGAAAATAAGTATTTGGTCAATAACAAAAGTTTATCTCACTACTTTGTTATATACCCTTTGTTGGCAATGACAGAGGTCAAACGTTTTCTGAAAGTCTTCACAAGGTTTTCACACACTGTTGCTGGTATTTTGGCCCATTCCTCCATGCAGATCTCCTCTAGAGCAGTGATGTTTTGGGGCTGTTGCTGGGAAACACAGACTTTCAACTCCCTCCAAAGATTTTCTATGGGGTTGAGATCTGGAAACTGGCTAGGCCACTCCAGGACCTTGAAATGCTTCTTACGAAGCCACTCTTTCGTTGCCCGGGCGGTGTGTTTGGGATCATTGTCATGCTGAAAGACCCAGCCACGTTTCATCTTCTATGCCCTTGCTGATGGAAGGAGGTTTTCACTCAAAATCTCACGATACATGGCCCCATTCATTATTTCCTTTACACGGATCAGTCGTCCTGGTCCCTTTGCAGAAAAACAGCCTCAACGCATGGCGTTTCCACCCCCATGCTTCACAGTAGGTATGGTGTTCTTTGGATGCAACTCTGCATTCTTTGTCCTCCAAACACGACGAGTTGAGTTTTTACCAAAAAGTTATATTTTGGTTTCATCGGACCATATGACATTCTCCCAATCTTCTTCTGGATCATCCAAATGCTCTCTAGCAAACTTCAGACGGGTCTGGACATGTACTGGCTTAAGCAGGGGGACACATCTGGCACTGAAGGATTTGAGTCCCTGGCGGCGTAGTGTGTTACTGATGGTAGGCTTTGTTACTTTGGTCCCAGCTCTCTGCAGGTCATTCACTAGGTCCCACCGTGTGGTTCTGGGATTTTTGCTCACCGTTCTTGTCATCATTTTGACCCCAAGGGGTGAGATCTTGCGTGGAGCCCCAGATCGAGGGAGATTATCAGTGGTCTTGTATGTCTTCCATTTCCTAATAATTGCTCCCATAGTTGATTTCTTCAAACCAAGCTGCTTACCTATTGCAGATTCAGTCTTCCCAGCCTGGTGCAGGTCTACAATTTGTTTTCTGGTGTCCTTTGACAGCTCTTTGGTATTGGCCATAGTGGAGTTTGGAGTGTGACTGTTTGAGGTTGTGGATAGGTGTCTTTTATACTGATAACAAGTTCAAACAGGTGCCATTAATACAGGTAACGAGTGGAGGACAGAGGAGCCTCTTAAAGAAGAAGTTATAGGTCTGTGAGAGCCAGAAATCTTCCTTGTTTGTAGGTGACCAAATACTTATTTTCCACCATAATTTGCAAATAAATTCATTAAAAATCCTACGATGTGATTTTCTGGATTTGTCTGTCATAGTTGAAGTGTACCCATGATGAAAATTACAGGCCTCTCTCATCTTTTTAAGTGAGAGAACTTGCACAATTGGTGGCTGACTAAATACTTTTTTGCCCCACTGTATGTGTTGTATGTACAAAGACTTGACAGACAAGTATGTGCTGTTGCATGGAATGACATTATAAACATGGGTGGGAGTATTGTTGTTGTCAGAGGGCGTGTGGCCGGAGCTGTGCTACAGCTAGACTGAGGCCTGAGTATGGTGCAGTGACTGGGTATGAGCTGTCAGTACAAGCCTGCACCAGGCAAGGAGGTAAAATACACACACACACACACAACACAAACCTAATGTATGTCCTAGGCTTTAGCTCAGCTCATTCATTGATTTATCAGTAGCTGTCACAATAATGAATACATTTTTGTGTGGATGTATTGTATTCCTTTATACTCACCCTTTTACACTGATCTTCAGCCCGCTCTGTTGGCCCAAAGGCAGTGGTGCAGAACCTGAGCAGAAGTTGTCCTGCAGTGGGAGTCTGTTCCTCTGGAGCAGAGGTATGGCTTCAGCTGCAACTACAGCCTCTACGTCCAGATTGAAGAGGAAATCTTGAGGTTGTAGTTACACCAGGAGAACGGCTGTGGTACCAGTTGAGTGGTTTGTCTGGACTGTACAGGATCCACATGGAAGGAGTCCTGCTGGTCCAACGGCTGTAGGGGAGGACTACGACAGGCAGAGATGTTGGAACTATTCTATTGACTTCCTCCATTGGAGTAGACAGTTGTCCATCCATATGTGTGTGTTTATGTGCACTTGTGCATGTGTTTGTGGATGTTAATCCATATGTGTGTCTGTATGTTGTGTGTGTTTGTTCCAATCCAGAGGGCATTGATTCAGTGGACACCATCCTGCTGTGTTCCATTCCTGCTATGCTCACTGTCCTGATACTGCTGACCTGCCTACATTGGAGACAGAGGTGAGAGAGCCATAGAGAGAGCAGCCTAGATGGCCTGCAGTGCAACTCTCCCCATGTCTTATCAGCCTGCTGCATTCTACCAGACCCACATGTTTCCTCGGCTGATTAGCAGCAGACTGCAGACTGGCCTCCACTTAGTCTGAGAGTCTGATAACAGTGTCTGTTCTCTGCAGGATAAAGCAGAATCTATGACCTTAAGTCCCTGACCCTGCACATAGTAGCCTGTCAACCTGGAACTCCGAGACTAAATACACAACAGTCTTTTTCATTGACGGGGTGGGTACTTTTGAATGCCAGATAGCAAAATGGGACTGTGCACTACAAAATGGAAAAACACAGATCCACTACACATATCTGTAGATAAATGCTCTCATTGAAGATCTCTGGAAGTCAAAAGAAACTACACAGAGTAGGACTCATTTTGTAAAAGTATTATTTTCATTGATTACTCTGTATTGCACTTTAATGCTATTGTTAGTCTAACCAATATTACAAGTTATTATTAGAATTTCAAATACAGCCCCATGTCCCCACTCACCCAGTAGGGGGCAGAAACCTATTGATTTTGAATGCACAATGAACAAAAATATAAACGCAACATGTAAAAAGTGTTGGTCCCATGTTTCATGATCTGATTTTTTATTTATTTAAAGTTACATATGCAAAAGCTTATTTCTTTCAATTATTTTGCACATCGGTGTTAGTGAGTGTCTCCTTTGCCAAGATAATTCATTCACTTGTATATCAAGAAGGGGGGTGCTGAGGAGTATTTCTGTCTGTGTAATAAATCAAATCAAATTTTATTTGTCACATGCGCCAAATACAACAGGTGACCTTACAGTGAAATGCTTACTTACAAGCCCTTAATCAACAATGCAGTTAAGAAAAATACCCCCCCAAACAATGTCATAAAAGTAACAAATAATTAAAGAGCAGCAGTAAAATAAGGCGCTATTGTGGAGAAAAACTAATTCTCATTGGCTGGACCTGGCTCCCCAGTGGGTGGGCCTATGCCCACCCATGGCTGCACCCCTGCCCAGTCATGTGAAATCCATAGATTAGGTCCTAATGAATTTATTTCAACTGACATTTCCTTACATGAACTGTAACTCAGTAAAATCTTTGAAATTGTTGCATGTCAGTATAAGTGTTAGTACCATTTCTTAGGATGTCTGATCCCTGGCTGCTATATTTTGAAACTGTATTTACTGTTCCTTGTTTTTCTATCAGATTTCCTGAGTTTGTTTCTGTTATAACACACTGGGGTTTTCATTGTGTCTTACTGTGCTTTCTGGCAAAGTCAAAGTGCAAGGCCACATGAAAAGTACTTCAAAATATATTAATCATATGTACTATATAAAAACGTTTACAAATATATGCTGAAATATCGTCTTATCTACTGATGCATGTCTAACTCCTGGTATTTAGCTACTCTTGTGTTATGAGCGAGGCTAGAAGGCATTAACCTTACCCCCAGTCTAGTCCTAATGAAGAAACAGAAATCCTTCAATTATCCCTGCTCCTTGGAGTCCTGCTGTTGCTTGGTAATGTTAATTATACAGTCCCAGCAGGATTTGTAAAAGTAATTTTGCTTTTGTAAAACTGTAAATTTGTCTTGTTTCGCAGATTATTAATGTTTCCACATACTGAGCCCATTACTCAGCGTGGGTCCACCCCGCTTTGATTAATGCCCACAACTAATGTCACATTTAGACCCAATTTCGTTTTTACTACCCAGCGTCAACCGGCCAACTTCAGTCACGTGTGAGTCAGTATGCCTAGGGCTTTTTTGTTGTTGGAGGATAGCATGTTAAATACTGTACAGCATACTGAATTAAGGGTCAGGCACTGTATGGAAATATGTGCACATGTTATTCAAGTAAGCAATATTGACCCAGTACAGTGAAACTATGCATGGGGTGTAGAGCTGGGAAGATTAAACGAAAATGATCCACCCCTGGCCATACCGATCACTTATCGCAGGCATTTTTGCTGATATCGTTATTTACGTTAAGTAGCCTATACTAGAGAAATGTTAAGTTTGAAATGAAATAAGTTTGTTAATATGGATGATGGCACAATTGATGGATACAACCATCAACCTAGTAGGAGTAGTTTAAAGGATAATAAATTAATAAAACTGCACATTGTTATAAACTAATCGTCATATTTATTGTTATTACATATATTCAGGTAATTTATCGTAATATCCATATCGCCCAGCTCTAATGGCGTGCCTGCTGAGGTCTGTAGCCTACTGGCTAGAGTCGATAGATTTTGGTTATGTCATGATTGAATATAAGATATTGTTATTGCCATGTTTGGAGTGATAAATTATTACTTGCCTTGAATGCCCTCAAGGCAATATCATATAACAACTCTAATTAAGATATAAAACATTATTTATCACACTTGTCAACATGAATGTAGTACCATGGGTTTCCCCCAAATTCCCAGTAAGTTTACACCGATCTATGGAAATGCTCTTAAATATCCCCAAAGTTGTATGGCTCATTTATCAATAAATACACAGTACAGTGAAGTTCATCCGCCTCCACACAAATCAGCTGCTGTCCACTGTAGGCTACTAAAACTAAATACTTTATCACCAGCAAGACAGACTTCTGCTCAGCTTTCTTTTATTATTGCTGTCAGTGTCAATTCTTAAATTCAAATTTGGAGCAGATAATGTAGGCCTACTATTCGACGTCAGATTGTGGGAGTAAAAAAAATGCAAGGAAGTGGGAAGGAGGGATCTGTGGCGTGGAGGGTTGTATTGGTTTGTAGGACGCCTCAACTACTGTAAAAACGAAGGTTTATTTTTCAAGCCTGTCATTACAACCAAATATGAGGGTAAGAATTTAACACTGTCGCCGATTGAGATGACTAGAGTCTGAGTTTGGACATTTTTCGCACTTCAAAATTGCACACATAGGTGTCAACATCTGTGGGCAGGTAGGAAAGTAGCTTTAAATCCGGAAGAACTCGCAATACAGGTTGGCTGTATACGTTTTACTCAGCGGACTCAATGGCAACACTCGTAAACTAAGTTTCCAAACACGTGTCTGATCAACTGGCAGCCTCTATCAATAGAATAAAATGATGGATTTGAGAAAAAAGAAGATGTATGTCTTGGTGGACGTGATGTGCGTGGCAGTAGGTAAGTAGCCTACAGTAGCGACAGTGCATCAATTTCACACTGCGCTTGAACATAGAAACGATTCTATAGTCTACACAAGCCAGACTTATGCATGTTCCTCGATAGCATATTAATTTGAGTTTTGGACTGATGAAGTACCAATTGATGTCAAATAGAACGGTTATCCACCCAGCTAACAACAAACGTAAACACAACTTTAGAGCACTTTCCTTTGAGTCTCAAGTTATTACCTAACGTTTTCATAGGAACGTACCAGTTATGTGCAAGACATTTTTCAAAAAGACCATTCCATTATTGTCAAATATACAACGGGTGGGTCTAATCCTTATAGGCTACTCTTACCCTACTGTAACGAAAGCTGGTTCAACAGCAATGTGTCCGGTGTCTTTCTTATCTTATCCTGGCCATTCTTTAGCCAAGTAGCCTATCCATAAAAGGTTTATAAATATATCTACTCGTGAGGCTTTTGCGTGACATAGGCCTGCCTACCTGCAGTGCATATTTGTATTTATTAAGGATCCACATTAGCCAAGGCTGTAGCTATTCTTCCTTGGGTCCAGCAACATTATGGCAGGTATATACAATTTAAAATATTACATGACATTTCATAACACTTTTCACAACACATTAAGTGTGTTCCCTAAGGTCACTCTACTATCACATATCTACAATACAAAATCCATGTGTACATGTGTAGAGGGCGTGCTAGTAATTTAAACAGACACCTCGGTGCATTCAGCATGTCAACACTTCTTACAAAAACAAGTAGTGATGATGTCAATCTGTCCTCCACTTTCAGCCATGAGAGCTTTAGATGCATATTATTAATGTTAGTACTCTGTGTACATTTTAAGGGTAAGCGGTGCTGCCCTGTTCTGAGCCAATTGTAGTTTCCCAGAGGTCTCTGTGTGGCACCTGACTACACAACTGAATATTAGTTCAGGTGTGACAACTAGAAGCCTGTAGGACCTGCCTTGTTGATAGTGTTGTTAAAAAGGCAGAGTAGCGCTTTATTATGGACAGACTTCTCCCTATTTTAGCTACTGTTGTATCAACATGTTTTGACCATGACAATTTACAATCCAGGGTTACTCCAAGTAGTTTTGGTCACCTCAACTTGCTCAATTTCCACATTATTTCTTACAAGATTATGTTGAGGTTTAGTGAATGATTTGTCCGAAATACAGCCTGAAGGAGGAGAGATTACTAGAAACGAATTTGGTTGACTCTTTTAACTGGATTAATTGTCAGAGTAGAGGACCTTGTGCATTTCAGGTAAAATAACAACCCAATGTTTATATCCCAGGACAAATTAGCTAGCAACAGCAAGCTAGCTAGCTAAATTGCCAAAACGTTTAATGCTTTTTGACCTGTCCCCAAATTAATGTAATTGGTTCAGAGTTTGTTTTGATATTTAAACTTGCGTGCCCCTATTGCGTCTGGTGTGGGTGGACAAAATCAACATGCAGACACATGCACGTGTGCAGTCTGGTCAGCATGTAAGAAATATTGACTTGTGCCTTTGTAATTCTGTTATCAAAAACCCACATATCTTTAAGATATTTTCTAATTTCTCTCACTCATGAGGAGGGAGGATAATGAAAGTTCACAGTAACAGGTAAAGTTACACCTTTTAGTGTCAATTTTGTTGAGTTATTAAATCTCAATACACAGGGCCTCCCGAGTGGCAGAAAGGCGTCACTACAGACCCGGGTTCGATCCCGGGCTGTATCAGAACTGGCCGTGATTGAGAGTCCAATAGGGAGGCGCACAATTGGCCCAGCATCATCCGGGTTAGGGGAGGGTTGGCCGGGGGGGGCTTTACTTGGCTAACCGCGCTGTAGCAGCTCCTTGTGGCGGGCCGGGCACCTGCAGGCTGACCTTGGTCGTCAGTTGAACAATGTTTCCTCAGACACATTGGTGCGGCTGGCTTCCATAAGCGGGTGCGTGTTAAGAAGTGCTGTTTGGTGGGTCTTGTTTCGGAGGGAGCATGACTCAACCTTTGCCTCCCGAGCCCGTTGGGGAGTTGCAGCGATGAGACATGATTGAAATTGGAGAGAAAAAGTGGATAAAATAGAAAAACTCAATATCCCACCATTGGCAAAAAAACATTTATTTTTATTTAAGCTATATTAAATCAAATCCAGATAGTTATTCATTTTAGCGGTTGACCAAAATCATAGATTCGATAAGATTGACAGACGTAGTAATACAAATGGCAAATTTAGGGAGCCTCCAAAGATGCTAATGCAGCTGCAATATACTGAGAAGTATTCCCTTTTTGCTGGGAGGGAAGGGAAAGGAGGAGGTTTATATGAGTTGCAATCTGGGAGGGCTCTTGGGAAATGTTTTTTTTTCTTTTTACATATTCTATGCGGATTATTGATTACTCATCTAAACTCAGAAAAAAAAGAAACGTCCCTTTTTTAGGACCCTGTCTTTCAATGATAATTCGTAAAAATCCAAATAACTTCACAGATCTTAATTGAAAAGGGTTTTAACACTGTTTCCCATGCTTGTTCAATGAACCATAAATAATTAATGAACATGCACCTGTGGAACAGTCATTAAGACACTAACAGCTTACAGATGGAAGGCAATTAAGGTCATAGTTATGAAAACGTAGGCCTTTCTACTGACTCTGAAAAACACCAAAAGAAAGATGCCCGGGGTCCCTGCTCATCTGTGTGAACGTGCCTTAGGCATGCAATAAATTGCAATGTCCGTACTGTGAGACTTTTTTCTTTAACTTTTGTTGAGAGCCAACAACAATTACAGGTCAAACTCAAGTCATATTACTTAATGGCAAATTAATCCTTTTAATATTTTGCAGCTCTCACAAAGCGAATACAAGCTAAACCAGTTACGATTTTAAACGATAAAGATAAATGCGCTAATTACAAATAACATGATTAATTACAATTTTAAAAGCTTCTATGAACATTTATTTAAATCAGAATTAATCAACATGGCCTTCTTAGACTCAACAACCCTGAAGCAATTATCAGCAGACAAAAAATAATCACTAAAAACAGAGGTCACCCAAAAATAAATATTAGACATTGTTAAAACATTTGCGCAGAGAAAAGCACCAGGAATGGATGGTAATGTGGGCGCCAGCCCCTGTTTACACAAATGACAACACAAATGTCACTCAATTCTTCCTAGTTCCATGTATCAAACGGTTATTTCTTTTTTTTTACCCCTTTTTCTCCCCAATTTCGTGATATCCAATTGTTTTTTAGTAGCTACCATCTTGTCTCATCGCTACAACTCCCGTACGGGCTCGGGAGAGACGAAGGTTGAAAGTCATGCGTCCTCCGATACACAACCCAACCAAGCCGCACTGCTTCTTAACACAGCGCCATCCAACCCGGAAGCCAGCCGCACCAATGTGTCGGAGGAAACACTGTGCACCTGGCAACCTTGGTTAGCGCACCCCAGCCCGCCACAGGAGTCGCTGGTACGCGATGAGACAAGGATTTCCCTACCGGCCAAACCCTCCCTAATCCGTTACAACAGAGCCCAGAGTCTCTGGTGGCGCAGCTGGCGCTGCAGTACAGCGCCCTTAACCACTGTGCCACCCGGGAGGCCATCAAACGGTTATTTCAATTATATTAAAACCATGAACATCTGTAGAGTCCCCTACTGATTATAGACCAATATGTTAATAAATTGTGATGGGGAAAAAATAACATAGCTTGCACGCGATAGAATGGCAAACATCTTACCAGACTTGATACATATCAGTTAAACAGGGCTTAATAAAAATAGACAAAGAAATACAATAACTTGTTTCAGTTTAATAGAATACATTTGTTTTTATCAATAACAAAAGCTTTCAACCATCTCGAATGGCCTTTTCTATTCAAAACTTTGGAAGCTTTCAACTTTCCAGCTGAAATAAGTAATTTATTAAAAATATTATATAAATGCCCTGAAGCAAAAATATACACACAGTTTATCTGATTTAAATTGCTTTAGAAAGGGGCACAAGTCTGGGATGACCTCTCTCCCCCTTCTTGTTTGCAGGAGGGGGAAGAGAGCTGTTACTGGCAATGTAACCGCTTACCGAAAGAATAAGGCAGTACCCAAACGTAACAGGTATCAGGTATTGGTAAACATGAGTATAAACTAAACTTATTTGCAGATCTCCTGATATACCTGACCAATATTCAAAAGGCAATGCCCCCTTTGCTAAAACTATTTTCAAAAGACTCAAAAATCTCAGGAAATAAAATGAATATGGAAAAAAACTAAATAATGGCAATAGGAAAAAATATATAAGTAACTCCATCTACAGCAATCCTTTATGTGGACCAAACAAATATTAAATACTTAGGATGCTTAAGTGACAACAAATATACAGTATAAAGATATCTTTATTCCATTACTCAACAATATGAATGCAGATCTATATAAATGGTACAATCTTTCTATACATCTTACAGGTAGAATAAACCTCTTCAGAATGGCATGGCTTTTATACTTACTCTCGGTAATACCAATTACCCCACCAAAGATATTCTTTAAATAAGTATACTCCGTAATAAGATTTTATATGGGCAATGCATTCATAGAATAAAAATGAATTTTTTCTAAGTCTGAGGGTGGTTTTAATCTTCCAGACTTGGATTTGTATCAACTTGCTACCCTAGGGTTTTACTTGCGACATATACAGTGCCTTGCGAAAGTATTCGGCCCCCTTGAACTTTGTGACCTTTTGCCACATTTCAGGCTTCAAACATAAAGATATAAAACTGTATTTTTTTGTGAAGAATCAACAACAAGTGGGACACAATCATGAAGGGGAATGACATTTATTGGATATTTCAAACTCTTTTAACAAATCAAAAACTGAAAAATTGGGCGCGCAAAATTATTCAGCCCCTTTACTTTCACTGCAGCAAACTCTCTCCAGAAGTTCAGTGAGGATCTCTGAATGATCCAATGTTGACCTAAATGACTAATGATGATAAATACAATCCACCTGTGTGTAATCAAGTCTTCGTATAAATGCACCTGCACTGTGATAGTCTCAGAGGTCCGTTAAAAGCGCAGAGAGCATCATGAAGAACAAGGAACACACCAGGCAGGTCCGAGATACTGTTGTGAAGAAGTTTACAGCCGGATTTGGATACAAAAAGATTTCCCAAGCTTTAAACATCCCAAGGAGCACTGTGCAAGCGATAATATTGAAATGGAAGGAGTATCAGACCAAATCTACCAAGACCTGGCCGTCCTTCTAAACTTTCAGCTCATACAAGGAGAAGACTGATCAGAGATGCAGCCAAGAGGCCCATGATCACTCTGGATGAACTGCAGAGATCTACAGCTGAGGTGGGAGACTCTGTCCATAGGACAACAATCAGTCGTATATTGCACAAATCTGGCCTTTATGGAAGAGTGGCAAGAAGAAAGCCATTTCTTAAAGATATCCATAAAAAGTGTTGTTTAAAGTTTGCCACAAGCCACCTGGGAGACACACCAAACATGTGGAAGAAGGTGCTCTGGTCAGATGAAACCAAAATTGAACTTTTTGGCAACAATGCAAAACGTTATGTTTGGCGTAAAAGCAACACCCTGAACACACCATCCCCACTGTCAAACATGGTGGTGGCAGCATCATGGTTTGGGCCTGCTTTTCTTCAGCAGGGACAGGGAAGATGGTTAAAATTTATGGGAAGATGGATGGAGCCAAATACAGGACCATTCTGGAAGAAAACCTGATGGAGTCTGCAAAAGACCTGAGACTGGGACGGAGATTTGTCTTCCAACAAGACAATGATCCAAAACATAAAGCAAAATCTACAATGGAATGGTTCAAAAATAAACATATCCAGGTGTTAGAATGGCCAAGTCAAAGTCCAGACCTGAATCCAATCGAGAATCTGTGGAAAGAACTGAAAACTGCTGTTCACAAATGCTCTCCATCCAACCTCACTGAGCTCGAGCTGTTTTGCAAGGAGGAATGGGAAAAAATGTCAGTCTCTCGATGTGCAAAACTGATAGAGACATACCCCAAGCGACTTACAGCTGTAATCGCAGCAAAAGGTGGCGCTACAAAGTATTAACTTAAGGGGGCTGAATAATTTTGCACGCCCAATTTTTCAGTTTTTGATTTGTTAAAAAAGTTTGAAATATCCAACAAATGTCGTTTCACTTCATGATTGTGTCCCACTTGTTGTTGATTCTTCACAAAAAAAATACAGTTTTATATCTTTATGTTTGAAGCCTGAAATGTGGCAAAAGATCGCAAAGTTCAAGGGGGCCGAATACTTTCGCAAGGCACTGTAGTTAGTTAAATGCACTAAAGAGTAACATGTTGAAGATGCACATACTCATCCCCAAAATCTTTTTATGTGTCTATTTTCAAACCATGAAGCTAAGAACATTAAATTAAATGAATTCTAGAAGAACCAATATCACTCCCTAAAAACTGCAACCTTATGGAACAATCCTTGGATCGCTTTTCAGAATTCACCGATAAATTGGTCCACAAGGAAAACTAAAGGCATAGAAACCGTAAATATTGTCAAAGACAAGACTCCAGTCACCCAAGTCATAGACTGTTCTCTCTACTACCGCATGGCAAGCGGTACCGGAGCTCTAAGTCCCCCGTATATATAACCTCATTATTTTTATGGAATCTTCTTGTAACTTTTTTAAACTTTCGTTTAATTAGTAAATATTTTCTTAACTCTATTCCTTGAACTGCATTGTTGGTTAAGGTCTGTTGTAGTCGGCGCATGTGACATATGATTTGATAATAGAAACATTTACAATTTTGGATTAACCAATGTATATATTTTCAAATACATTCAACTTGAAAGTTTTATCACAAAATCGAATTGAAACCTTTTGGACATCAGAGCAATCTTGAGGGAATCTTATTTGAGTCAGAAAATTATATTCATATGATAAGTTGGCTCTCTGCAATTTTTTTATTTTATAGCTTATCAAACTCTTTAAAAAATATATATACTTACTGAAATTGGCACAATAGGGAGGGAATGTTGGAACATAACTAACGAAATTAGTTAATGAAAATGTACGCTTAATCCATTATAAATTAATGTATAGAATGTATTATACAAGAGACAAAATTCACATTATACAGCACAACAGCAGAGTCATGTCTAAAGTGTAAAACTAACAATTACTAAATAATCCATGCCTTCTGGGAATGTTATAAAGTCCGAACATTGGCTGTCAGAAGTATTACAATGTAAATGTGCTGTTAATCTGTCTGTCTGCATATTTCAAGGCATATGAGTGAGTTTACCTGACGGTTTGGACGATATTTTTCTCGTCAATCTTAAAAAAGCGTATACTTAACTGGAAGTCAACCAATCCTCCATTGTTAACGCAATGAGAAGGTCAACAGCTTTATTATTGTGGGTGAGATTATCCAAAAAAGTGTGTGGGCGACGGAGAGAAACAAAATGGTGCAGTTTGAGGCAATGGGGCGTAAAGTGGTGTGGGCGCTGGAGAGAAACAAAATGGTGCAGTTTGAGGCAATGGGGCGTAAAGTGGTGTGGGCGCTGGAGTAGGGGTGTGAGTCTGGGCAGGTGTAATGTAGTTGATGTTTGTATGATGATGTTTGCATGTATATGTTTTATATTGTTTATACAATATTAAATAAAATCCTACGCCCCAAAAAATGTATTTGGTAACGGAATTACAAAAACAATTGTAACGGAATTACTGCAAAAGAATGGCTACAATTGCAAATCATAATAGTCCACAGTTGGGTCACCTTATACTGTCCTCCCTTCCACTGGCATACTGTTATATTCAGCTCATAGTGTCACCTTATACTGTCCTCCCTTCCACTGGCATACTGTTATATTCAGCTCATAGTGTCACCTTATACTGTCCTCCCTTCCACTGGCATACTGTTATATTCAGCTCATAGTGTCACCTTATACTGTCCTCCCTTCCACTGGCATACTGTTATATTCAGCTCATAGTGTCACCTTATACTGTCCTCCCTTTCATTGGCATACTGTTATATTCAGCTCATAGTGTCACCTTATACTGTCCTCCCTTTCATTGGCATACTGTTATATTCAGCTCATAGTGTCACCTTATACTGTCCTCCCTTCCACTGGCATACTGTTATATTCAGCTCATAGTGTCACCTTATACTGTCCTCCCTTCCACTGGCATACTGTTATATTCAGCTCATAGTGTCACCTTATACTGTCCTCCCTTCCACTGGCATACTGTTATATTCAGCTCATAGTGTCACCTTATACTGTCCTCCCTTTCATTGGCATACTGTTATATTCAGCTCATAGTGTCACCTTATACTGTCCTCCCTTCCACTGGCATACTGTTATATTCAGCTCATAGTGTCACCTTATACTGTCCTCCCTTCCACTGGCATACTGTTATATTCAGCTCATAGTGTCACCTTATACTGTCCTCCCTTTCATTGGCATACTGTTATATTCAGCTCATAGTGTCACCTTATACTGTCCTCCCTTCCACTGGCATACTGTTATATTCAGCTCATAGTGTCACCTTATACTGTCCTCCCTTCCACTGGCATACTGTTATATTCAGCTCATAGTGTCACCTTATACTGTCCTCCCTTTCATTGGCATACTGTTATATTCAGCTCATAGTGTCACCTTATACTGTCCTCCCTTCCACTGGCATACTGTTATATTCAGCTCATAGTGTCACCTTATACTGTCCTCCCTTCCACTGGCATACTGTTATATTCAGCTCATAGTGTCACCTTATACTGTCCTCCCTTTCACTGGCATACTGTTATATTCAGCTCATAGTGTCACCTTATACTGTCCTCCCTTCCACTGGCATACTGTTATATTCAGCTCATAGTGTCACCTTATACTGTCCTCCCTTCCACTGGCATACTGTTATATTCAGCTCATAGTGTCACCTTATACTGTCCTCCCTTCCACTGGCATACTGTTATATTCAGCTCATAGTGTCACCTTATACTGTCCTCCCTTCCACTGGCATACTGTTATATTCAGCTCATAGTGTCACCTTATACTGTCCTCCCTTTCATTGGCATACTGTTATATTCAGCTCATAACTGTTTTCTTTCTGTTGTCTGTTGGTGAAACCAAGAGTCAAAACAGTCTGTCTGGACAACCCCTCACTCTCTTACTGTCACCTCTCCCGGCTCTTACTGTCATCTCTCCCGGCTCTTACTGTCACCTCTCCCGGCTCTTACTGTCACCCACCCCGGCTCTTACTGTCACCTACCCCCTGTCTATCCATGTACTGTAACCAGCATCCTCACCCACCAACACTGGACGTCCATGGAGGTAAACTATTTGGTTAGTCCACCCTGGCCTTGATGTTAATGTCACCTCTCCCAGCTCTTACTGTAACCAGCATCCTCACCCACCAACACTGGACGTCCATGGAGGTAAACTATTTGGTTAGTCCACCCTGGCCTTGATGTTAATGTCACCTCTCCCAGCTCTTACTGTAACCAGCGTCCTCACCCACCGACACTGGACGTCCATGGAGGTAAACTATTTGGTTAGTCCACCCTGGCCTTGATGTTAATGTCACCTCTCCCAGCTCTTACTGTAACCAGCGTCCTCACCCACCAACACTGGACGTCCATGGAGGTAAACTATTTGGTTAGTCCACCCTGGCCTTGATGTTAATGTCACCTCTCCCAGCTCTTACTGTAACCAGCGTCCTCACCCACCAACACTGGACGTCCATGGAGGTAAACTATTTGGTTAGTCCACCCTGGCCTTGATGTTAATGTCACCTCTCCCAGCTCTTACTGTAACCAGCGTCCTCACCCACCAACACTGGACGTCCATGGAGGTAAACTATTTGGTTAGTCCACCCTGGCCTTGATGTTAATGTCACCTCTCCCAGCTCTTACTGTAACCAGCGTCCTCACCCACCAACACTGGACGTCCATGGAGGTAAACTATTTGGTTAGTCCACCCTGGCCTTGATGTTAATGTCACCTCTCCCAGCTCTTACTGTAACCAGCATCCTCACCCACCAACACTGGACGTCCATGGAGGTAAACTATTTGGTTAGTCCACCCTGGCCTTGATGTTAATGTCACCTCTCCCAGCTCTTACTGTAACCAGCGTCCTCACCCACCAACACTGGACGTCCATGGAGGTAAACTATTTGGTTAGTCCACCCTGGCCTTGATGTTAATGTCACCTCTCCCAGCTCTTACTGTAACCAGCGTCCTCACCCACCAACACTGGACGTCCATGGAGGTAAACTATTTGGTTAGTCCACCCTGGCCTTGATGTTAATGTCACCTCTCCCAGCTCTTACTGTAACCAGCATCCTCACCCACCAACACTGGACGTCCATGGAGGTAAACTATTTGGTTAGTCCACCCTGGCCTTGATGTTAATGTCACCTCTCCCAGCTCTTACTGTAACCAGCATCCTCACCCACCAACACTGGACGTCCATGGAGGTAAACTATTTGGTTAGTCCACCCTGGCCTTGATGTTAATGTCACCTCTCCCAGCTCTTACTGTAACCAGCATCCTCACCCACCAACACTGGACGTCCATGGAGGTAAACTATTTGGTTAGTCCACCCTGGCCTTGATGTTAATGTCACCTCTCCCAGCTCTTACTGTAACCAGCGTCCTCACCCACCAACACTGGACGTCCATGGAGGTAAACTATTTGGTTAGTCCACCCTGGCCTTGATGTTAATGTCACCTCTCCCAGCTCTTACTGTAACCAGCGTCCTCACCCACCAACACTGGACGTCCATGGAGGTAAACTATTTGGTTAGTCCACCCTGGCCTTGATGTTAATGTCCACCGACTGGACCAAATCTGAACCTATCATAGATGTGAAATACACGTTTGGACAGCACATTACAGTACAGCTGTATTGTACTGCACTGTACTCTATTGTGCTCTGCTGTCCAAACTTGTGAATCCACTTCACTTACTGTAGTCCAATAGCCAAAAGAGATTGTTTCAAACTCAAGGTGCCATTTCGTAGCTGACACCACATTCTTTCTGCAGACATTTGGATCTTATATAAATGTTTTTGGAAAACGTGGTCGCATAAAAACCTCAGGGAGATTTGACTGTGATTCCATTACCAAAGTTGGCATCTGCACAGTTCTTCCACAAAATGCATTTTTTAAAGGATTGTCAGTGGAAATTGTTCAAAGTAATCCAAACCAAATCAATGGTTTGTTAAACTTTTGAAATCAATGGGTTTTTTTTGGCATATATTTTAAAGTGAAAAAACTGAGTCAAAGCGTAATTCCGTTATCCTGGAATTACCCCTAGTCTATAGCTTGCTTATTATGAACGTATCTCACACGTACCATACAATTTACGGGAGCCTAATATGTTTTATTTGTGGAGTACGGACAATATGTTCCTACGCTGCCACTCCCTCTCTCTTTGAGAGGCTGCTGTGCAGTGAGTGCTCCGCCACTGCAAACATTGGCTAGTTCTTGTTTCAGCAACTCTCGCTTCTTTATGGCAGCATAACTATGAAGATTATCACAAATAGTAGGCAGTTTCAAACGACTTAAGGAATAATAGATCCATCTGGCTACTTTTCAGGCAGGGGAGTGTAAACAGCATAAAACCACACAGGCCACACATCTAAAATACATGCAGAAAATATATAATTAATAAAAAAAAAACACTAATATGTATTGAACCATTATCAGGCAATAAAACACGCATAAATCTATACAGGACACACATCTAAAATACATGCAAGAGATATTCAAATGCACACCAAATAAATCGTAAACCATTCCAGGAAATAGGTTTTTGGAGCAGATTATGAAGAGCATGTTCTGAGAATAGGCCTATCCCATCTACATCCCTGCTAGTGATGACACAGCTAGCAAAAAACAAGCAAGTCATCAGATATTGAATGACCTTGTATTCGGACGCACTCTTTTGGACTTGGAAGATAATTATTTGCCCTTGCGTATACAAGGCAGCTCTGTTGTTGAATTCTTCACATCAGGCTTGAAAGTCCTTGTAGGATGTAATCATTTGACTTTTACCACTGTTATTGAATCACAGTGGTAAAACTACAAAATTCTAATCTTGGAATTTTGTGACCGCAGCATTTAGGTCTGTATAATTTGCATATTCAGACCCAACGCGGATAAACCCCATTACTAGAATGTTAAAGATTTCCCACCCCAGGTAGCTGGGATTATATTGTCGTGATTCCTTAACATGTGACGCGCTTGATGTTTGACAGCAGTCAAACTCAGATTACACCTACACACCATGGCTGTTATCGTTGTTATTGGTTTTGCATCGTTCGTTGATAATTCTCATTCTCGTGATGGGCCTTTTCCTTCTGCACTGACTGGGTTTGAGCTTCCTGAAACTCTGTAAAATCATGCAATGTTTGTTTATGGAAATTTGATATGCCTCACTAGTTTCCTCAATATTTGGTTTGCCCAAAATCTCTCAAAGAATGTGCCTCTTTTCCACACTCAATTCCTTTTCAAGGATATTGAAGCAGCTTGACAGGCCAGCTGCTTCAATATTGAATTACTTCAATATGAACTCTGGCTGGGCATTTAAAGTGCAGGTTGTGACAATGAATCAATTATAGTGAAAATGTTCCAGTTATTTTAGGCGAAGCTAAAGAAATACATTGTTGGATTTTGACAATGACAACAATCATCCACTCTGACTTCCTCATTATTATTTAGCACATTGCCCATCTCTTCCAGGCCCGTTCAGTCCTTTTGCATGAGTGTGGTTGGGGGCTATGATAACTGTAAACTGATAACTGCACTTACCATTGGCAGACTATGATTTCGTGATGGTCTGGCCTTTGGCGGTTTTTGGGAAAGCCTTTCCATCTACCAGAATACTTTTCATTAGCATCATCGCTAACGGCTACGCAAAGTGGTAAACGGGCTCACCACACACAGGGAATTCTTATTGGCTCTTCAGAAAGTTACAGGAAATACGAACCGCTGATGCATTCTCACGAACTTGGCCAAAAATATATTATTTTTCAATACATTTAGTTGATTAAGTTGAATACATGTTTTTTATATTGTTGAATTCCATTTTAATGTATGGATTGTGTGATTCTGTCCACGTTCTCTGCATCGCAGATTTTATAGGGCCCCAGAGAGGAGAGCGCCGAATGGGTAATGCTGTTGGGACCTGCTCCAGAGCAGCATCCCCAGGCTTTCAGGATATCATCCATCCCACCATGGGATTTCTCCAGAAGTGAGAACATCAGACCGACTGCTACGTAGAGTCTCGCTGGCTCACCAATCCTCCTAAAGCCCACCATGTCACAAGCCTTGGCTTAAAATCTCTAGGTCAAATTTAGAGGACCCACCTCACCCCATGCACCCTCCAAAGAAAGGAGAAGTAAGTCAAATCCATGCTCCTGATCCTAACAAAATAGTTTTTAGGCACGGAACACACCCGTTATGGTGTGGCCTTAGTTCCACCACAAAAATGTCTTCACGCATTCCACTGCCCAATTCCATGGCAATACTATGATGACAATGTTTTTGCTGGCTTTCCCGTAGGACATACATTGTTAGAGTTAAGAATAAAACTGAATCACTACAATGGTGTGGGGAAGTTGATAAAAAGGGAGTGTGCAGTGGTGTGGTCTGTAGTTTAATTATTAAAGGTTACTGTGAAGTGTGAATGAATGGTAACAAGCCAGAACCGCAAAGAGCTGCTATCCATTCCCCAGGGTTAGCTCTCTCTGCATGGTCTCTCTGCAGGTGTGCTCTCAGACCAGGACTCTGTTCTCTAAAGCTGGCCCTGGGGTTAAACGGACCCTGCTGCTAATGCATAGGGGTTAGGTTGAGTTACCATGACAACACAGTTAAATTAAAAGTAGAGTGGAATCATTGGAACTCAATTCAATATCACAAATCATTATCTTTCCAGTTCTTCATGTCAGCACTTGCTAATTGGTCAATGTAGTCGGGTAGGGGTACTTACATGTTTGGAATACTCTGGAACCTTCAGTGTTCAATTTCGGACAATGACTAGTGTTTTTAAGATTATGAAACAAAAATTCACCAAAAAAATGAAGGTTTGCAATAAATAATTTGTTAATAAACGTAGGCTATTATTCCATTTAAATGACATTACACTAAGCTAGATGTGATCACAGAGCAATAAAGCAGGTAATTGCTTATCTTACCCAGTGCCTAGCCCAGGTCAAACTATCAACAGCTGGTGTGTTCTTAAAAGCCCAGTGCCTAGCCCAGGTCAAACTATCAACAGCTGATGTGTTCTTAAAGGCCCAGTGCCTAGCCCAGGTCAAACTATCAACAGCTGATGTGTTCTTAAAGGCCCAGTGCCTAGCGCAGGTCAAACTATCAACAGCTGGTGTGTTCTTAAAGGCCCAGTGCCTAGCGCAGGTCAAACTATCAACAGCTGATGTGTTCTTAAAGGCCCAGTGCCTAGCGCAGGTCAAACTATCAACAGCTGATGTGTTCTTAAAGGCCCAGTGCCTAGTGCAGGTCAAACTATCAACAGCTGATGTGTTCTTAAAGGCCCAGTGCCTAGCGCAGGTCAAACTATCAACAGCTGATGTGTTCTTAAAGGCCCAGTGCCTAGTGCAGGTCAAACTATCAACAGCTGATGTGTTCTTAAAGGCCCAGTGCAGTCAAAAAATGTGATTTCCTGTGTTTGATATGGATCCACACTGAGGTTGGAATAATACTGTTCAAAAATGATAATGCCCTGTTAGTGTAAGCGCTGTTTGAAAAGGCCGCTTGAAATTTCAGCCTGTTTAGACCAGAAAGAAAGAGTTCCAAACCTCTCTGCCAATAACAGCTAGATTTCAGATTTCAGACCACTCCCAGACAGTCCTGTCAAAATGAGTGTTTGAGAAAATGCTCTTTACTAAGAAGCATTTTTCTTTTTTTGTTGAAAACAATCACAGAAAGGTAATTCATTGTTACCCAAAAATGATTTGATATTGAGATAAAAACGGCTGCATTTGACCTTTAAGGTAGGTGAGGTGTGTGATTAGTAATGACAGAGGCAGGTTCAAAGTCACTAGTTGGAGGCCTCACAAGCCCCCTGCTTTACAACCAGGGAACACCCATGCCAGGATTTCACTGTGGGATTAGATGTTCCTTAAACAAGACGCTATGCTTCAGAGAGATTTCTTTCTCTGTCTTAGATGGCCTTAGCGGCTAGTAAGTTATCTATAGTTACCTGTTTTGGGTGATACTCAAATATCTACCCTAGTTTAAGCTTGAGTTTGACATTTAATATAGGCTCCTGACTCCCACCACTCTCACCCTCTCCCTCTTTCTCTCCCTCTCTTCTGTCTGTGTAAACCTACACTCAGCACAAATAGACAGTGGGTGTTGGCTTATTGCACAGAGGAACGGCTGGGTTTAACATCTCCCTGTCTGAAGTGTTCATAGGTAGCACTACAAAGAGGCCAGCAGAGCAGAATAGCATGGTCTACGTTTACAGCTGTGCTCTATGCACTCCGTTTCAGGCCATATGAATCGCTGTGTGCTGTTTCTAATGAATGAAGTGTATTCCGAGCAACGTATGATGACTACATTTCCTCCCCAGCAAGGCGGAGGTTACACTCACCACACACACTCTCCAGAGGGTTATGTTTTTTTTCTGCTGTGATTTTTATTCCCTTGTTGTACACTAATCAAACACGGAGACAGCTGAGAGGACAGAGGATATGAGTGAGTGAATGACTCAGAGTTGTGTTAGGTCTCCACATCCATACGACCCCCCCAAGGGCTTGGCCCGGTTACTGAGGAGAAACGAGGAGGAGTCATCTGGTTTGCCATGGGACTTGGGGAGATTTGCCATGTTTTTTGTTTTCCTTCTCTCATACTCAAAGGCACAGCATTGTTAAGCAGAGTATCCTTGGCAGTACCAAGGAAGTGAGTGCAGGACAGCAAAGGAAAAGCTGTGCTATCAGTGAATGACTCGGTGTGCCTTCTCCTTTGATGAATGCCACAAGGGGAAGTTTATGGCATTTCATCTTAGTGCCATCTGTAAGGAAGCTTTTCTCTTCATGTTAAATCAGATTTGACTCAATAAAATGTTCCCATGTTCTTTGACCTGACCGCGCTTGAGTTTCAAGTGGTTGAAAGAGGCTTGTGAAGGAAAATATGTAGCTTATCTCAGGGGATTCAGGATTCTCATCCAGTTGGGTTGTGAAAAGGCATTGTCATGAGTTCTCAAACTGTTTCCACATGATGAGAAATGTACTGATGACAGCACAGGAAATGGTTATCCCAATTTAGTTATGTTATGGAAACTGAAGACATTTCAATGAACAGTAGAAGAGGTGGACTAACACCCTTAGATGGGTTTGTGTGGTGAAGTATTGTAACATGGATTTCACAACATATGACCATATAAACAGTATCTACATTTTAGGGATTTAATGTTTTTTTTATACCATGAGCCTACTATACTAATAAATCTAGCTCCCAGATGTATAATCAAAATATGTGTGGCCTGGTCTATTTGTTTGATCTAACAAAAGTCAGACTATTCTCCAGACCAGATTTAACTGCCCTCCATCCGCACTACTTGGTGCTCAGAATGCGTAAATGATGAGGAGAGCGAGAGAGCAACAGTGGGATTAGAAGGCAAAGGGTAGCAGGATTTAGTGTGACTGACAGGGGAAGTTGGGCATTCCTCGTGTGAATGAGATTTTACGCCCAGCACATACCTTCCACATTAGTCAGTCTAGCCAAGGTCGACTGTGGTGCTGGGAGAAGGACCCTGGTCCACACATTAGACATTGGGTGAAAGAGAGAGAAAAAAAGAGAGAGAAATAGAACGAGTATTGGCATTAAGAGGAAAGGAAAAAGAGATGCACTGGAGAAAGAGAGTAGAGGCACTGAATGAGAGACAGAGAAGAGTCACTGGAGAAAGAGTCACAAGATGACCCTCGCAGTGTGGAAAGACAGACCATCCAATCCCAATAAAGCAGAGAGTGTTCTAGCACATGGCCCAGCTGTGACCCTGTAGGAAAGCATTCTCTCCGGTCTGAACCAGTCAAGTCAAAAATAATCGGCACAAAGGACAGTGAAAACCCGGGCTGGATGTTTTAATAATTTTGTCCGGCCTTCCTTAAAGCAGTGCAGGTTCCACAGAGTAAAAGGCAGGGACAGGCTCTGGTCTATAGTGCAGTGTCAGTGTAGTATCAGGTGGAGAATGCTTTTCTAATTAAATCAGTGGTCCAGATGAGTTGGGCAGTACAATGATCCAGGTGTTTGAGTCCAGGCTCTGACCCCTCCATTAGTTCACCCAGGGGCATGAATTTACATTTAAATTCCAATGCAAGATTTGAAAAAGAGCAATGTATTTTCAATAAAGACTCTATGGTTATTTTGCTGTAAATGGTATTCCCTTCCTGGATTGAAAGGGTATTGACCCCAATCCTGCCCTCCACTGTGCAGAGAGATAGAGGATGTGACGATTTTCAGTGGTTCTTAGCTTCCAGTAAGATTATGGCCACAATCATCCCATGTAATCAGCTGTCTAAAAAAAACCTGGCTCCATTCAGACCTCTATATTTACAGAGTGTGAGAGTGTGGGAGGACACATGGATTGAAGGAATTACCGAGAGTGAATGAGATGGAGAGACTAAATAAGAGAATGAGGGGCACAAAGGAGGAGAGAAATTAGTGGTGTGATGGAATATAATTCCTTTCTGTTGCTCAGCTCAGAGAGGCCAGGTAGTTTAATCCCTCTCCATCGCTTATGCATATCCAATGGCATTGAGCAGGTGCTGGATTAGCTTTAATTCAAGCTTTTGTTCCATGTGTTTGTGTCTAAACCCTCGTCTTCAAGAGTCATTTGCCTTACCTCTCTCTTGTATTTCTGTTCCGCAAGACCCCATTTTAAGAACCATTGAAGATGATTGTGAAGGTAGAGGAGAAAAAGGAGCGTTCGCTTCTCAAAGTGTGACTAAAAGCTATTCAAATGGGATTCCTTAATCTGAGGCTGGAAATGTGAACTCCTGCTTCCTGTGACTTCAAAAGGCCTAAGTATGGGCTCAAATAGGAGATCTTTCACAGGCAGCATTCCCAGCAGGGCCTAATTTCCTTCCAACTGTAGTGTCAGGTGTTTTCATGGTCCTCATGGAGCGAATTACACTCCTTCAAACATGCTTTCCTCTATTATTCTACCTTTTCCCGTGAGGACTTTCATTTGGTCGGTTAAAAGACAGTTTCCTTCTTTCCTCCTGTAAAGATGCAGTTCACTGTCAATTTGGGTGGTGAAATGTTCTTGTGGTATCCTGGAGACCTATTTTCGTCTGTTTTTGTCTGGTCAGTGTGGCTGTGTTTGTTTTTGTCTGTCTGTGTGCATGTTTTGGGGCTCAGAGGCTTGGAAGTCTCATCCTATGTAGAGGTTTATTAGACATCCCTACTTCACAACACCATACTAGATATTCATATTGAATTTTAGATTTGTCTCATCTGTTAAAAGTGATGTCTGCAGTATAAATGCAGCGTTATGAGTACAGAATATAAAGATGTACACAACCTAAGAAGCCTAGGACGGGGGGTTCGTTTTAAGCCAGCTGCACTGCCTACCCCCGTACACCATGGCAAAGCATTCAGGGATTTCTACCCAATCTACTCTAATGGCAGCGTGAAGGAAATGATGGTTGCCTCTATATCGAATGAAGTGCTAGATCCAAACTTGAGATAGACTATGTGCAACTTTCATGCATTGATATTAATGGGAGAGTTTTGTACAAATATTTGAGTTATGTGTGCTTGTCTCAGATTCAACCCTGACTCTCTCCCCTCCTATGTGTTATTGTGCTCTGCCCTGAAACTTGTTACTTTTATCTATTTTAAAATTACATTCCCTCCATCTTTGACATTCCCTCCATCTTTCAGCTTATAGGAACTAGTATTTCAATTTACATTTTCTTTCGGAATTTGCATCACATTTTTCTCTTACTTAGCCACTACTAACGGTCCTGACCGACTACTCTGTAAGATTGTCTTAAAAGGATTGCAATTGCAGCACGGATTTTGTTACACAGCATCAAGCACAAACAAACCATTTTACCATGACTTCCAACATGCTGGAGGTCCAGACCAGTGTTCAGGCTCACAGTACTTGCTGTATCTATTCTAAGTTTACTCATATGGGCTATGCAAACCAGATACATGCATCAATAAGCCTTGAGTTTTCCAGCATTTCTATTCTGTTTTCGATTGCCTGCAAAATGTGAACATTCCTACCAAATAGGATTTTGTAATTAATGGCTGTGTGTGTGTGTGGAGACTGACATGAAATCTTTCTGTTGAAAACATTTCCCACTGTACAGTAATGACAGCCTTGCACAAAGTAGCCCTCAAGTTTGTTTCTATTAGACATTTACGGCCATGTATATTCCCGGTAAATATTGTTTTACTGAATATATTTGAGAATTTTGACAGCTGGTGCCTATCCAAAGCAAGTTACATTATGAAAGATCAAGAATATGTTGTAGAAACGTTCAAAGGGACTTTTATGATGAACTCAGAAGTGAAATGGTGATGATAGTTAGTGTCCTCCAGAGAGCTCATCAGCCTATCCTGATTAAGTTACACTCCGCTCAGATGTTTGGAACAAAACAATGGCAAAATATTCCTCCAGAAACCAAACACATGTTATCGTGGAAACTGGATCTGGGGGAGATGGAGGAATAGTCACAATAGCTAAGAAATACTAACCTCTTGTCCTCCACTCTTTCTGTGATTAGCTTCCAGCACTGTGTGGACTTGGAGGAGGAAAAGGAAGCTGGAGACATTTGTTCCTTGACATTCTGGTGTGATTCTGTCTGACTTTTCCCATGCCCGCTGGAGGCAGGATTTTGGGCCAATGAATTGCCATTCAAAAGCCTCATCACACTTGTCCCACAATGTCCCTGCATCCCCTCAGGATGTTATGGATGACCACATTGTCTTATGGCACCACCAGACAGGATGGAGGTGCTGAGGGCCTGGGGGCATTGAGACTTATTCTGGGTCTCTATTCCCTCACAAGGCCTTCTTCCACTGTGTAAACACTGCCACAACAGCTCTGTACTGGTGGGAAACATGGACTGGCTGGCAGGTGGGCTACAGCTGCTGGTGTTGACACACACGCAAATGGTTGGTGCTGGTTGGGTACAAAGGCTTGCCACTTGGTTCCTATATGGAATATCAGCCAGTTAAGTGGCACCTGTTTGGTGGTGATAATGGTGCTCTGTGGTGCTCATAATGGTGGGTTCTAGCATTTACATGTAATAAACATAAATTCCTCTTGAACTAATATCAGAAGGCTAGCAAGGCAACGGACCCTTTTTGTAGATGTACAGTGCCTTCATAAACTATTCTCACCCCTTGACTTTTTCCACATTTTGTTGTTACAAAGTGGAATTAATTATGTTAGTATTGTGGAGTAACTACAATGTTGTTTATCCATCCTCAGTCTTATCCTATCACAGCCATTAAACTCTAACTGTTTTAAAGTCCCCATTGGCTTCATGGTGAAATCTCTGAGCGGTTTCCTTCCTCTCCGGCAACTGAGTTAGGAAGGATGCCTGTATCTTTGTAGTGACTGGGTGTATTGATATACCATCCAAAGTGTAATTATTAACTTCACCATGCTCAAAGGGATGTTCAATGTCTGCTTTTTTCTACCCATCTACCAATAGGTGCCCTTCTTTGCGAGGCATTGGAAAACCTCCCTGGTCTTAGTGGTCGAATCTGTGCTTGAAATGTACTGCTCGACTGAGGGACCTTACAGATAATTGTGTGTGTGGGGTACAGAGATGGGTTAGTCATTTAAAAATCATGTTAAACACTATTATTGCACACAGAGGGAGTCCATGCAACTTCTTATGTGACTTGTTAAGTATGTTATTACTCCTGAACTTTAGGCTTGCCATGACAAAAGGGTTGAATACTTGAATACCTGCACACTGACTCGGTACTGGTGCCTCTGTATATAGCCTCGTTATTCTTATTGTGTTACTTTTTATTATTACTTTTTATTTTAACCTACTTGGTAAATATTTTCTTCTTCTTGAACTGCACTGTTGGTTAAGGGCTTGTAAGTAAGCATTTCACGGTAAAGTCTACACTTGTTGTATTTGTCGCATGTGGCAAATAAAGTTTGATTTGAATGTTTATTGACTCAATACATTTCAGATTTAAATTTTTATTGATTTGTAAACATTTCTAAAAAACAATTCTACTTTGACATTATGGTGTAGATCAGTGACACAATCTCAATTTAATCAATTTTCAGGCTGTAACACAACAAAATGTGGAAAGAAATCTCTGAAGGGACTGTAGCTTTTATGAATCTCATCTTCTATCTCTAGTTGAGGTTTCTCTCTCCAATGTTTGTCTCATTGTGCATTTTGTCGTGTCTGAAACCTATTAGCAAGGTTAGACGGTATGACACAGTGTACACTGATACGTCTTTATCCTGTAGCCATTTGTTCATTCTCTGAGGAACACAAAGGCTCTAGTATTTACTGTTGTCCTTGGCATCCTCCACACAGCCAATGGCTCTCTTTGTTTAGAGGAGGAGGGTGTCAGTTAGTTAGTAGGCACATTTTCTGCATAGCCATGCAAATGTAACCAAACAATGCCGTTCCTCATCTCATGTGAGGTAGGAATCATGTCAACCAGACCACACATGACATAGATAGAGGTAGATAGATATACCCTGTTCTTCTCTAAGCTTATTCCTTGTCCAAGTGAATGTGTCCTCACCACCTTAAATGTAGTTTGTCTAGAACATTCCCTGCGGTGCAAATGTGTTGACTTCTTGGCGGCAAACCAATCTATGATTGCCAGCCTGCCAGGGACAAATGAAAAGGGCTGCAATGCTGAGACTGGAGTTGTACACACATAAGCTAGACAGATGTCTTCAGAGAGCAGAGAAACCCTGCCGATTTAGAGCCTCAGCTTTACTAGCACTGTCTAAGATCCAACATTATTATTTTCATCAGTTAGCTTCTCAGTGTGGCATCGTTCTCCTGGCTCTATCTGTTACTCTGCCTGGAAACTGGCCTGGAACTATGTCATTAACAGGCGTGCTTCAGACGGGAGGAGGGGTGGGAGTGAATGAGAAATGTATACTTTTGAAACAACATTTTTCAGTGTATGTAGTATTTGTCTTTCATTTAGTATGCAGACTCATGACATTTCTATATGCTCAAGGCTGTCTGCCATCCTGGGTAGGGGAGCTGACTGGAGGGTTTCAGGGTGGGGAGAGTTCACACATGCCCTAGGTCTTTGTTCCACTCCTGGTTTTACACAAAAGAGCTCCAGGCTTGTAGGAGAAGAGAAAAAATACATTCCTAACAGTTGTGCCAATGAAGTATTTTTCACATATCTGTTTTAATTTGCAGACTAGGAAGAGCATTATTCATTAAGTGTATCAACAGGAACTACAGTAACAAACGTGTAATGCCTTCCTCATGGTGTGTTTGTGGCTTTGCATCACACATGTCCAGAGTGTGTGTGGTTTTGGAGACGTTTCCGAACGTCTCAAGGCCATTTTCCATCCACTCGGTAACCTTGAGCGGATATATTTGTTTGTGCACACCACCACATCAGTCAGTTTTCTAAGGAGTAGCACTGGGGTGGGGGTGTACATCTGAGTCTACGGTTTGTTTTTTAATCCCTTACTGTGCGGATGTACCATGACATTTCACAGCCTACGTCAATGTGTGCTGAGCTCTGCTTTGGTATGCGGTGCCTTTCTGGGCTATGAATGTAGTATATTTTCAGGACAGCGTTGTTCCACTAAAAAAGGTCTTCAGGAAAGGAGGAAAAAATCTACTCAGAAAACCTTGAAGAAACATTTAACCTCCCAGATTGAATAGTGATGTAATGTCTGGGTTTCTGGAAATGGAAAATATCTGTTATTTCACAGATGGAATGCTCCCATAAAATCTTTGTATGTTAGCTTGGATCAACAGCATTATCATCAATCATTCCCGGTGTACTTTATCACCCTTTATTATAGGAATAATCAATGTTGGTAGTTGAAGTGAATTAATGAAAGAAGAAAATAAGAAAAGAACATTCTCATCCTGCTGGTTCAGGTGCTGGAAGGAAAAAAGTGTATGAAATTATGTCATCAATGGGAGCATATCAGTGTTGCGAACAGTTATAAAATTATCTGTTGAAGTGAATTAACGAGTTGCCTGTCGTTTTTCTCTTCTCATAGCCGCTCTGCCCTTCCTCATCATGACTGTTGTGTTCCGGCCCTACCTGAGGGGTGTGTACTGTGACGATGAGGACATCAAGTACCCCCTCAAACCTGACACCATCACCCACGGCTTGCTGGCTGCAGTCACCATCTCCTGCACTGTCATCATTGTGAGTCCCTCCCTATACTTTCCTTGCTGACATCTAGGTGAGCTAAATAACATCTACTACACTGATTACAGACCAGTCTCACAAAGAGCCATTTCTATAAGCAGCCAGTGGACCAGATATTAGCTGTCATATTTGAGTGTTGCATGTAATTTAAGCCTCTTTCTCTCTTCCGATAGATATCATCAGGAGAGGCCTACCTCGTCTACAGTAAGAGGATCCACTCTAACTCTGAGTTCAACGGGTACGTGGCGGCACTCTACAAGGTGCTGGGTACCTTTCTGTTTGGGGCAGCTGTCAGCCAATCACTGACGGACCTTGCCAAGTTCTCCATCGGACGCCCTCGGCCCAACTTCATGGCCGTCTGCAACCCCAAGGTCTGCAAAGGCTACGTGCTAGATATCAACTGCACCGGCAATCCTCGGCACGTCACTGAGTCCAGGTAGTTACTGAAGTAGAGGGTGTCAGGGAAATATTGTTGATATGTGCAATGCTCAATGCCAGTGGTTAGTGCTGTACTGGAACCAATGCCTGCATACGCTGTAGGACTAGATCCAGGGTTGGTGACCACTGCTTTACACTATGGTAGAAAAACACAGAATACATCCACTGTGGCCTCTACACAGCCATGACAGAAAAAGGTTTTAACAACATATTTGTTTTCTCTCTATTTTCCAGGCTGTCCTTCTACTCTGGCCACTCCTCCTTTGGGATGTACTGTATGCTGTTTCTAGCAGTGAGTAAACTACACACACACACATCCTCATATTCAGCAGTCTCAAGGGGAGTCAATTGATGCAATGTCTCTCCATTTGAAACAGGATTCATGGGGAAAATATGAAATTCAGAATAGGACAGGATAGACAGAGAGGGATTGTGCACATATAAGGGCAAGTCAGAAGTTCAGCTGAGGAATTTGGACACAAAGGCTAATGCCCTGCTGGACTGGACTGTTATTGACTGGAGATGAAGGCCCGTGTTCTGTTTCTAGTAATCCAGTTCAAGTGTGCTGGGCCTTGTCTATGGACAGACAGAGCAGGCAGGCGCCTCGAGCAGACAGCCGGCCCTCAATGCCAATCAAAGCAATTAGTCATTGTTTGGTCATGTCACAGGCCCTTTGATGTTCCCTAGTATACGTGATTCATATCTCCTTGTCCCTACAAGTGTCCTACAGTGTTGAATGCTGAGATAGAGTGTGTGTGTGTGGTAGGAGGGCATGCATGGATGCCAACTAACACACCTACTGCGGCAGGAGCCTGGTAGCAGCCCAGAGAAATGAGCGCGCCAGATAGACATTCTGGCAGCAACTCTCCTCTTCTGTGAAAAGGGTTTTCAGTCCGTAGGCATAAATTAGATCAACATTCAACACCTTTTCACGCTTTATGCGATTTTTAAGCATACCAAATCTGTTTTTGCTGGGGAGTTGATTTAGTATGAAAAGGCAAACTCTTTAAAGATACATTCTTGCCTTTTAAATGTTTGTCTACATGTACTGATGATGTGATGGTTAGCATTGTGAAATAGCTAAACAACATGCTTTCATATTACATAGCCAATTGAAGAATGGACTTGCACACTGTTTACATGAAAGAAACATTTACTAACAAATGCTGTGTTTCAGACATTCATTGAGGCATGATGGTAGGCTTAGTGTAACTGGGGCCAGTTTACAGTCAAATAACATTGCCTTATTTGGTAAGATGGTTCACTACAACACAAAAACCACAAATGACCTCAATCAGCAGTAAAGGCAAATGTTCTACAAAAACAGCTCTACTTATGAGAGAACTAAAACATCTCCTCCCTCTCATTCTCTCTAGTTGTATGTCCAGGCGAGACTGAGGGCTAAGTGGGCAAGACTCCTCCGGCCCACAATCCAGTTCTTCCTTGTGGCCTTTGCGGTGTACGTGGGCTACACCCGCGTGTCTGATTACAAGCACCACTGGAGCGACGTTCTGGTGGGCTTCCTCCAAGGCGCTCTCATCGCCATCCTCAACGTGAGTGTTGCCTGCTGGCTTTTTATTGTTCCTAGTCCCCTGTTTTGATCGAACCTCTTTCAGCAACGCCTTTTGGAAGTCTCGGAGACGTGGGGGATACATATTGAAAAGCGAAGCCTCAGTTCGTATTTCAGACTTCTTTCTGTATGCAATTAGGGACCCTCCCAGACCCAATGTTTTATGATGTCTCTGGCCTGGTTAGAGAGCTGGAGGGGTTATGCAGCGCACTGTGTGTTCCTGTCAGATGTGGAGCAGCTGCATGGTGCCCTCCACAACCAGACATATACAATCATACTTTCTAGCCCTGCCCTTGGTCCTCTCACTCTGTCTGACCCACACTATGTCCCTCTTCTCTTTACAGGTGCGCTACGTATCAGACTTCTTCAAGCAGCGTCCTCCCCGCTGCTCCAGCCAAGAGACGGCTGAGAGCGAGGAACTGGAGCGCAAACCCAGCCTGCAGATGGCCGATGCAGAGCACAACAACCATTACAGCTACCCAGGGCCTGTGTGAGAGGGGCCAACCCAGGGGCCCCCAGACTATGTCAACCACTCTCACCACAAACTCCCACAAACCACTGGGCTGAGTGAAGGGGCTGCACACAATACCAGAACCCTCTATGGCCTGAGTGCACCAGCCCCTTTCCGAAGACATGTCTCCCTCTCCCCACGAATGGGAGAGGACTTTTTTTTTAATCATGAATGTTTATCATGGTTGATGTTCACAAACATTTTTTTGTATGTTTTTTTTAAACTTTATTTTACACAATAGATTAGGAGAGAGTACCAAACATTCACATTAGAAAGAAAGAGACCGTTCTCTGAGGAGATTAGTTTTAGTGCACCTTAGTCGGAGGAGTAATCTGAACTTCAGTGGAAGTTTGGGATTGATATGTTGAATGTTTCACCTATGTGACATGGAGTGCAGAGAGTTAGAAATGTTGTTGATTGTGTAAGCTTTCCTTGGATGTTCCAGAGTGATATACCACTAGATCACAAACAATCACTGCAAAAATTTGCCATAAAGATTTTAGAATTTGGAAAGGAGAAATTCAGCTTTTAGCTATGCCATTCTGGCTTCCCTATTTTTTATATATAAATGTTTTAACAGTAACATTGCTCCTTCGGTTTGAATTGAAGGTATTTGGAAGGGCCTTCTCATTTATTTTCTATTATAAACTGGGTGGTTCGAGCCCTGAATGATATCATATATCAGACCATATACAATGGGTATGACAAAACCTTTATTTGTACTGCTCTAATTATGTTGGTAACCAGATTATAATAGCAATAAGGCACCTCTGGGGTTTGTGGTATATGGCCAATATATCACGGCTAAGGCTGTATCCAGGCACGCTGCGTTGCATAGTGCATCAGAACAGCCCTTAGCCGTGGAATATTGGCCGTATACCACATCCCCTCGTGCCTTATTGATTAATTATAGATTACTTTATTCTCACGGTTGGAAATGTCTATTATACCAGCGCTGTTCAGCTATTTTGCAATCACGATCACCCCTGTTAGCCACTATGAGCCACAAATACTGTATCTTCTAATATTGTGACATTTTTCATACTGCATGGAGAATGCGTGTAAATATGCATGTAAGTATGTTGTTTTTTTCTCACATGTACATGTTCTCTGGCCCATATCAAACCAGTGCCTACCTGGACTAGTGCCCTTTAAGATTGCCACAAATGGATCAGATTCCAAGTTCACAACGCAAACCAGATGCCTTAACATGAGCCTTTAAGGGTTGTAAAGAGACATCTTACCATTCGAGTCATTTGTTGCAAGCTGTTAATACTGTTCTGTGCAAAGTTCAAAGATTGGACTGGACTGATTGAGCTCATTTGTGAAGAAGTGCTCCTGTACACTGACTGTCCGGCCTGGCCCTGCTTGGCCCAGGAGGACTGACGACATATCAGTCAGCTGGTAGTGATTGTGAGGCTCAGAGAGCTGACTGAGAAGTGACCTGTGACTGTGGAATGGCAAGGGCCTCCTGCGGAGACCTGGTCCCTACGGACTTCCAGACTTTTAAAAACTGCTTTGAATTCCAGAAATGAGAACCACCTGGACCAGCTTCAGTGAAGTGTTGTTGTTGTGTAACGTCTCAGCTGTGTATTACTGAATCCCCAGACCAAATTTACCCATGAAACAATAGTATGAAAATGTAATGGTGTTTGAGTCACCTCCAGGTTTCCATCATAAAAGGCACTTGGTTAGCCTTGTTCTGGGTGGTGTGTGTTTAATTTGTAATCAAACTATTTCCATTAGGATTGGTGCCTTCGAATAGGTCCTGGTTGGCCATTCTTTGTATGTCGAACATGATGCTGTTCTGTACATTCATCTAGCCATAGCTGTTTATGTATACACAAAAGGACTCTAAATAAATACCAAATATACATGAAGTTTCAATGTCATATTTTCATATTAACTAAACAGCTGTGTCAAACTGTGACCTGTCAGGAAGGTCTGGTTAGCTTTCATCAAGGTTTAATCTTAGATTTATGCATAATCTTGACACATTATTTGTCATGCATTCCATTCCACATTAAATAAGTTTGCATTCCAATGAACTCATTCGGTCATTAGGTCATCAAATAGTTAGATACCACGCTGGTTTCACTCTTGCGACACATATTTCACAAGTATGGGATAGGTGGTGGGGCTTGTGAGTTGTCACATTGTTTCTGAGTGATTTAGATCGTGATGAGGATGGTATAATATCAGCGTGCGATCTTGTCTGGGCATACTCCAGCTAGCTTGAGTAATCATGATTCCCAGCCGTTCTCTCGATTATTTCAATCCCTCTGCACTGACATATGAGGTGGCATGTCTCACTCAGAAATTACGTTTTGGTTTAATTCACAAATGCACATAGTAACTTGTTTTCATCCATTGATAAAGGATTGGTATCTGCTTTAATGAGTATTGTTTGGAGAGAGAAAAGCCTGACCATAGAGTTAAAATCCCTATGAGCCTGACATCCCTCCTTGTTGACAGTGGAATTCCCATGAGTAAGGGATTTCCAGTAGTTCTGCTACTACCATGGTTTTACTGTCTGATTTCCTGTTCTTGTGTGAGGAGGGTCTGTTTAGGGATTCTTCCGTGTCCTCTTCGCTGTTTGTGTGCACTTGGCCATGAGTATTTTCACTAGCCATTGTATCCTGTGTACATTAATGAGATGAATGGGGACGTAACAATCATGAATGGCTGTTGGGTTTCTGTTGTTAGCTTTGTTTGTGATGGAGTACAGCTTTGGAGATGCTAACTATTCACAGGACACCTTAGGACGCTTCAACTGACATTTCCGGAGCATTTTGACATAGCAGTAGCAATATGAGGTTTCCATTTGATTTGTGCCTGAGAGCCCACAGCTTTGCATAGGATGCTATCTATGCATGGTGTGAATATAGCTCAACTGGGCATATCCATGATTTACGTGGTTCTAACTTCGAGACATCCTGTCGCGTGGCTGATGCATAGCCCCAGCTCTGTCCTGCTTTACAAGTTCAGTACAAAACCCCCTTGACTTATCCCTGGCTTTTCAGCAAGACTAATTAAAAACAAGTGCCAGGGATTGGGAGAGGTCGAGCAAGACTCCCCTACCCCCTCATAGAGAAGGTCCGTAGAATGGGACGTCTCAACCAAAATGAACACACACATTTATATTGACATGAACATCAGACCCCAGGGACATTTTTGCAAGTCTTGTTGGCAGCTCAAATGAACACCACTGTCACCCCTCATTTAAAACAATATTAGTCACTTATTTTGAAAGTCCTACTCATGTATATACAGTAACTTGTTTTGTGTTTCCAAGCACTGAGTGAGAGGTTACCGACCTGTAGCTGAAGTGCTACGATATTTTAACCCCTTATTTCAGCATTGTAATAAGAACATTCACAGATCTTATTTCAGCATTGTAATAAGAACATTCACAGATCTGACTGGAGGTAACCACTTGACAGATATGACTGTGCTAACCTTGCAGGTGTGCACGTATTATAAAAATATCAATATGAATCCAAAATACAGCCACCATAATCATCATACATGACTAATAACACAGCAATTCACACAATTCCTTAAAACCCATCTGAGCTCCAAAGGCAAAAATGGTCCAGGAGTTGAGATTCTGTGAATGGCTCAGGGCAGGGTGAAAAATGGTCCAGGAGTTAAGATTCTGTGAATGGCTCAGGGCAGGGTGAAAAATGGTCCAGGAGTTGAGATTCTGTGAATGGCTCCGGGAATGGTGAAAAATGGTCCAGGGGTTGAGATTCTGTGAATGGCTCAGGGCATGGTGAAAAACGGTCCAGGAGTTGAGATTCTGTGAATGGCTCCGGGCAGGGGTGAAAAATGGTCCAGGAGTTGAGATTCTGTGAATGGCTCAGGGCAGGGGTGAAAAACGGTCCAGGAGTTGAGATTCTGTGGATGGCTCCGGGCATGGTGAAAAATGGTCCAGGAGTTGAGATTCTGTGAATGGCTCAGGGCAGGGGTGAAAAACGGTCCAGGAGTTGAGATTCTGTGAATGGCTCAGGGCATGGTGAAAAACGGTCCAGGAGTTGAGATTCTGTGAATGGCTCAGGGCATGGTGAAAAACGGTCCAGGAGTTGAGATATCCTGTAATGGCTCCGGGCAGGGTGAAAAATGGCTCCTCAAATGAGCAATCAGAACAGGGGTTCTCAAACTTTTTTGGCCCACGACCCCATTTTGATATCTTAAAATACTCGTAACCCCAACAATGTGAAAGAAATGATGTAATTAACAACCAATGTTTACTTTTTTATTTGGGGCTATGGCAGTGAATTGTAAAACATTCTAACAGTATTTCTGATTGTCTTCTCAACTCACCATCACATACTTTTAATATGGGGATTTGACAGTCAATTGTGAATGTCTGACATAATGTATCTTATCTCACCACCACTAATGAGATGGGTGTGCTTAATGCATGTCACGTTGGAGGTTCTCAAAGTCAGGGGTTGCGGTTGACAGTGCACATCTCATCTCTGCTGACATATCCAACCTGGATTTATACTTGGTTTTAATGCAGACGAGAGCACTGAATCTGGAGATACCTCTGCTGCAGAGGATAAGTACGTTAGAGTTACCAGCCTCAGAAATGGGCAATTAACTGCACCTCAGATTGCAGCCCAAATAAATGCTTCACAGAGTTCAAGTAACAGACACATCTCAACATCGAATGTTCAGAGGAGACTGCGTGAATCAGGCCTTCATGGTCGAACTTCTGCAAAGAAACCACTACTAAAGGACACCAATTATAAGAAGAGACTTGCTTGGGTCAAGAAACACGAGCAATGGACATTAGACCCGTGGAAATCTGTCATTTTGTCTGATGAGTCCAAATTTGAGATTTTTTGTTTCAACCGCTGTGTATTTTTATGAGACGCAGAGTAGGTGAATGACCTTTGTGTGTGTGGTTCCTACCATGAAGCATGGAGGAGGAGATGTGATGGTGTGGGGGTGCATGGCTAGTGACACTGTCTGTGATTTATTTAGAATTCAAGGCACACTTAACCAGCATGACTACCACAGCATTCTGCAGTGATACGCCATCCCATCTGGTTTGCGCTTAGTGGGACTATCATTAGTTTTTCAACAGGACAATGACCCAAAACACAAGTCCAGGCTGTGTAAGGGCTATATAACCCTTACTATATAACCAAGAAGGAGAGTGATGGAGTGCTGCATCAGATGATCTCGCTCCACAATCACCTGATCACCCAATTGAGATGGTTTGGGATGAGTTGGACCGTAAAGAAAAAGCAGCCAACAAGTGCTCAGCATATGCGAGAACTCCTTCAAGACTGTTGGAAAAGCATTCCAGGTGAGTACCTCAAGCTGGTTGAGAGAATGCCAAGAGTGTGCAAAGTCATCAAGTTAAGGGGTGGCTACTTTGAAGAATCTAAAATCTAAACTATGTTTTTATTTGTTTAACACTTTTTTGGTAAAACATGATTCCAAATGTGTTCTTTCATAGTCTTGATGTCTTCCCTATTATTCTACAATGTAAAGACAAAAAATAGACAAAAAGACAAAAAATAAAGACAAACCCTTGAATAAGTAGGTGTGTCCAAACTTTTGACTGGTACTGTATATACTGTATATCATTTTTTTCAGGATTTAGTCAATTCTCCCGCAACCCCATTTTCATATGAACCCTAGCTTGGGAACCACTGGGTTAGAGAAACCTCAGCTGTGGAAGTAATGAAGAAATCTGAGAGAGAGAATCGGCTCTAGCTGCAGTGTTTGGGACTGTGGCTGCACCTTGCAGAACACCTAATTCTGGTCAGACTCACACACACTGTGACGACCATGTGGTCCCAAGCTGGAATGCATGGGCAAACACTGGAGCATTTTAAAGTGCAGCTTCATATTGTCTCTTTTCGCCTTGGTCTACGTTGTTATTTTGCGGCTTCATTGGGCTGTGTCTCTGTTTATGTCCATCCATGCAGTTCATGATTCCAGTACTTGAGACGAGAAAAAATGTTTTTTGAAAAAGTCATTGAGTGCTTCTCACACTGTCAACAGACACTCAGTAACTACTAGCTGCTGTCAGTCTGAAACAGGACTGTATTGATCAAATGGCCCAGGTCAAAGGGTATCTTGGTAGGACCATTAGGCCAGTGCCCTTCCAAACATTTCACAGACAGTAGTCTGACTTACTGACAGCAGTTATAGTACTCGGACTACTTACTGATTTTGCTTTCTTCCCTCACTTCTGATACACATGAAATAATAGAAAGTCATTACAGCAGATTTGCTATTATTTTACTGAAAGAGATACATTAACACTGCAAAGAGTGTAATTAACACTCAGTGGTGTCTGATTGTCTAATTTTCACTTTGTGTAGAGTAAAACACTCAGAACTACGCCCATCACTGGTTGTTCCAGTTTAGATGGTTTAGGTAGTCTCTTTTATTAATCTTATTACCCCTGGCAGTCATTCTGAATGCAGGTTGACGGTGAATAAAAATGGCAATTGTTGGATATCCGCACTCTGGCTGGATTCAGATAGGAATTAAACATCACTTTACAAGCCAGCGTGATGTGACATTCAGGCCTGATGTGGCCTGCAAAACAGGCATTTCAGGCCACTGTATTAGGGTAACAATAAAACATTTCAGTGTTTACCCTGATCATAGTCAATTTAACCCTGATCAGAGTACATGTATTTACTATTAGGCTATGAGTCAGAATACATTTGCAATGACACTGGTATGAGTAAACATTATTCTAAACCAGGGGTCTTCAACCTTTTTTTGCGCAAGGACCCTCTCCCAGGCAAACCTGCAACCCAGGGACTCCATCATACATTAACAAATGTCTTATTATGAGGTGAATGATAATGGCAAGGAGACGTAATCAATATTTTGAAATTAATAGATTTGGTAGATAGTTTTTCATCATTTTGACCTTCCCACATAATTGGAAGCGGTGTAAACTTTAAAATGGCCTATTTGCTAGAAAGGTAACTCCAAACACATTTTCACTGAGAACAAATTTTATCTGTGGCAGAGTTACATTTTCTTCAATTAAAGGTTAATTTACTTTGTAGTGTAGATGCCAGTGTCAGTTTGCCTGAACACTGTCACTTTTCAATGTTGGCCTACCGAATAGCACAGCGGCATCATCAAGTCCAGCTGTGGCCGGGAGTCCCATAGGGCGATGCACATTGGCCCAGCGCCGTCTGGGGTGGAGGAGAGATAGCCAGCAAGGTTTCCTTGTCTCATCGTGCTCTAGCGACTCCTTGTGGCGGGTCGGGCACCTGCAAGCTGGCTGAGGTCGACAGACGAGCCATCGCTTCCTCCGGCGCAAAAAACGGGAAACATTCTTTTCACATCGCTACAAGGTGATTTTCATAGCTGGTTCCCACATGAAAAAATACTATTTTATACTATGGTACAAATACTGTAGTATTCACTGTAGTGTTTCTGCGGAAAGACTACAGTGAATACTGTAGTATGTACTGTAGTACTTACAGTTAACTATAAAATAAATAATTTAGTTAAAGAAAACGGCAATATATACTATAGTAGATAACTAATATAAAATGAGATAACTAATATAAAATATACTGTGTCCGTCAAATGTATGTAGGTTCAGAACTTTTGTGAAACAGCACAGTTGAAAAATATATGACAAATAGAAATCAAACTGGATGGTCTTCAGAGATAGATGGGAGGGGTTGAGGGTAGCTGAAGGATGGGACTAAAAACATCAAAAGATAACTATTGTAAAATAGACTGTGTCTAAAAATGTATATATTTACAAGTGTTGTTGTCTGTTAGTTTACTCCAATTTGGGAAGGGGTGGTAGGGTAAGGGGAAATAATAAAGGAAAATATATATGTTTTATAGGTCCAGTCACACACATTTCCTAGGTGGCAAAGGTACGGATTGTCGTAATGAGCGGACCAAGGAGCAGCGTGAGTATAGTTCCTCATATTTTTAATCTCTGTGACACAAACAAAACAATAAAGAAACACCGAAATGTGAAGTCATGATGTGCACACAGGCAACTAAACACAAACAATATCCCACAAAACACAGATGGAGAAATGGCTACCTAAATATGATCCCCAATCAGAGGCAACGATAAACAGCTGCCTCTAATTGGGAACCATATTAGCACCAACATAGAAATAGACATACTAGAACACCCCCTAGTCACGCCCTGACCTACTACACCATAGAGAACCAAGGGCTCTCTATGGTCAGGGCGTGACACTGATTGATTTTGTCTTTATTGGCCCCTCCCACCACCTCGTGACCCATGCGACCCCAAACTGTTCACATTCCTCTTGTTGGTGGAAAGAACATTTAGCCGTTTTTAAGCAAAATTCCTAAAATTTTACACATTTTGCCATGCGGTGGCGAGAACATTTTGCAGTTTTAAAGCTAATTTCCTCAAATTCTACACATTTTGACATGTCTTATGTGTGTTTATATGATACCTGACAGAGTCAACAAAATCAATGTGGGCCCCTGGGGGTCGAGGCCCCCATGGGCACATAATCCGGCCATGATAGCTACAAGATTTAGATAGCTGTTTAGGCTAATTCACATACCTGTAATATACTATAGTATTTACCTTAGCGTTTTTGCAGACATTACTGTAGTATTTACTATAGTGTTTTTGTTTTATTATCTTTGACATAGAAGTGGAGGCTTCTCCTTCAGGAAACCATCTGGAGAAAAAGTAAAGAGCACATTTTCCGTAACCTATAGATAAGACTGGGTCTGCACATATAGTTCAGCACTTCTGCTCTTTCCTATAACCTGTAGGGAACACAATATATAGTCTATACTTGGCATGTAGAGTTTCTCACATATGGGTGGCACAAATTGCGATATGGGGAGGGGAATGGGCAGATTAAATACAGTAGTATTTACTATGGTTAAAAAAATGTTTTTGCGGACTGCAGTGTTTACTACAGTGGTTTTTGTGTGGATAATACTGTAGTATTTACGATAGCACTCTACAGTATACTACAACATTCTATAGTAAGTACTACACATTATCGAGGGATACTACAGTGTGCGGTATAGTATTCTACAGTATGCTACAGTTTACTATAGAATTATATAGCAAGAACTGTAGTATTTTTTCATGTGTGTAAGGAGAGCATTTTAGCTAACCCTTACCCTAAACCTTTTTCTAACCTTAACCTCAGTCTCCTAACCTGCTTTGTTAATTATCCTAACCTGCCTCATAAGTTCTCCTAACTTGCTACGAAAAAGTAACTTCGGTTTTGAAGTGGTGTGAGAAGAGTTAAGCAAAGTGTGATAAGAAGCAGCACAGCTTGACAGGGCATGTTTTGGAGGACGCGTGTTCCGATCTTCGACTCTCCCATTAACACGACTCAGGATACGACCCTAGGTTGGTAAACGGCCTAGGTTGCTAAACGAGGTCAGAGTCTGATAGGTACAGGATGGCAGGCAGGCTCGGGGTCAGGACAGGCCTAGGTTGGTAAACGAGGTCAGAGTCTGATAGGTACAGGATGGCAGGCAGGCTCGGGGTCAGGACAGGCCTAGGTTGGTAAACGAGGTCAGAGTCTGATAGGTACAGGATGGCAGGCAGGCTCGGGGTCAGGACAGGCCTAGGTTGGTAAACGAGGTCAGAGTCTGATAGGTACAGGATGGCAGGCAGGCTCGGGGTCAGGACAGGCCTAGGTTGGTAAACGAGGTCAGAGTCTGATAGGTACAGGATGGCAGGCAGGCTCGGGGTCAGGACAGGCCTAGGTTGGTAAACGAGGTCAGAGTCTGATAGGTACAGGATGGCAGGCAGGCTCGGGGTTAGGGCAGGCAGCATAGGTTGGAAGCACTAGTAAGGGACAAGAGAGAACAGGAGTATGGGGGGAAAAACGTTGGATAAGACGAACTGGCAACAGACAAACAGAAAACACAAGTATAAACGCACAGGAGATAATGGGGAAAATGGGCGACATCTGGAGGAGACAAGCACAAGACAGGTGAAACAGATCAGGGTGTGACACCCATGCCCATTGGGAGTTGCTGTGATGAGACAAGGTCATAACTATGGCTTGGATACCAAGGAATTGGGAGAAAAAGTGATCAAATTGGGGAAAATAAATACATACAATTAATGTACCACCAACTGTAGACGTGGTTAAATCCTTTCTTCTCTCAAGCTGGATCCAATAGAGGCATTTAGCTTGTCTCCACATTCTACCAATTAAAATGTCTCCACAAAATGAGCTGCCACTGCTTGAATCACTGTTGTTTTCCACCTACTATTATAGGCAACTCTCTGTCTCACTGCTGGCTCTCAATAAGACATCACCCTCATGATGCCTTGTCCCCATAGCAGCCTTTCACTGTTATGTTATGTTCTGTGTTCATCGGTAATGGATGGCAATACTTAAAATCCTCTTGAAATTGTATTCTAATCCAATAAAATTGTATTACCCTTACAAAAAAAGATCAGTCAGAGTGCAGTATTACTGCAGTAGACTGTAGTAAAAACTGTAGTTAGTGTGTAGTATAAGTCCAGTATGCTGCAAATACTGCATCAAAAATAACCCTGGTCTTTACTGCAGTAATTTTGCAGTGTAAGTCCAGTTACAGTACAGTATAACTACAGTTCAACTGCAGTATACTGCAGTTATTCTGCAAATTACTGAGTCCAGAATATCACAATCGCCTGCAGTTACTGCACTTTTACTGCAGTTTCAAAACTGCAATATTTTCTTAAAGGTGTTCTCTCCAACCATTTAGGTCCATCATCCAATTACTGAACTTTAACAACTTGTATAAAATCAAAAGTCCACGGTATGACTTGTTTCTAAATCATATATCACATCATAGTCAATCCCAGTGGGTTGTGGTGCAGTATATCACATTGCCCTGAATGTAACAGGAAATGCCCCTGCACAGAATCCCAAACCACACAACGCAGTAGCCAAAAGCATGGTTGATTTTACTGGCTACTTCCATTCATATTTGGCTAATTCCATGTAGAAAAGGCCTGGATCACATCTACTGGGTTTCTATTGGGCTGGTGCAGTGGGCCTGTTCCAGTTCAAGTCAGAGTGAGTGAGGGACCACATGAGGAACCAGGAGGCCTGGATTTACTGCACTCTGCACAGCCACCTGGGCTCCCCTGGAAAATACAAGGTCCCTTCCTGTGACAGAAATCTGGAGGGGAGAGAGGAAAACAAGCAACAACAAAAAAGGAAAATCTGAGTGTGTTGGCTGCAGAGTGGCGGGCAGTTCAGTTCCCATGCACTGGCACCCCAGGGGAAAAGAAGAACTGCTTGGAGAGAGGATGAGAGGCACATAGAGGGAGCCAATACAATTTGGGTAAAAAACACAAAGGAAAATGGAAGTTAAAGTGGTAGAAATGGAAGAATAGAAAAAGATAGAGGATGGATTAGTGGAAGAGTAGAGTAACCTAATACAGTTATTGTTTTTCCTCATTAAAGTGATGATGAATGGAGCCAGAGAGAGGATAGTACTCATGGGTTTCCATGTGGCTGTCCTTAGGCAGACATTGTGGCTAGTGTTACGGAGAGACCGGGAAGACAATAACAGTAGTATATATCAATAACAGTAGTATATATTCAACATGAGACACTACAAACTCACCAAGAAGAGATATCTGAGAGAACAAAGTAGTTTGCAGTTTAAATTAAGCATGACCAGTTCCCAGGATAGAGAAGATGTGTTTCCTAAAATATTGTACACATCTAGGCCCGCTGAGTGTGGACAAAATGCTTGATACACAATACTCTCTCAATAGAGAGACAAATACTGTACTTCTTAGATAAAGAAACATTTGAAAACGGTGGCATTTGGGTGAAAATGACCTTCATCAGTCAGAGAAAGATACTGTACTTAAGAGTTTAGTTCAACATCATAACACTGACTTTCTCATCACCCGATCTAACCTCATCCATTCCCCAGCCGAGCAGATCATCTCTGGTTACCCATGATTATTTTAATTTGTCTGTTTTTGTTATCAATCATTCTGCATATTAAGGATGTGAAATATTGCTGACTAAAGAGATTCACTAGGACTAATATTTGGGCCCCTTTGGGTCCACAGAACTGTGTTTGTCCAGTCAGAAGAGACACCCCTGACCTACAAGATCTTCATGGGTCCAGAGAGGGATTAGATATCAATATGAGGGACAGGAAGACTCAGCTCATTTATTCGTGTCTGTGTGGATTTATTGGTTTTTAGTAGACAACAGAAAACAGTGAGTGAAAAGACATTACCATATTTCTACATAGTTGTTCTTTATTGTCCAGCTCTTGTGCCAGGTTGGATTCACACTGAATGGATACGCTGTGGAAGAGACAACTGGGTGAGAACTACTAGGTAGCAGCCAGCAGAACCCCCTAATTGGGCTCAGGATGTCTGAATGGCACAACTGCAAGGAAAATGTAACAAATTAAACAAATATATGTGAATACATTAGATCACTCTCTAATTAATAATGTTTATATGCAAGAAGGGATATAATCATAGTTTTCTCCCAACAAACCTCCCTGTGTGGCAATGACTACATGGAAAATATCAAATAAAATGTTATTCGTCACATGCTTTGTAAACAACAGGTGTAGACTAACAGTGAAATGCTTACTTACGGCCCTTCCCAGCAAAGCGGATAGAAAGAAAATAGAAAAATAATAGAAAAGTAAAACACGTAATAATAAATAACAATAAGTAAAGATAAATTGGCTATATTCACGTGGGACCAGTATCGAGTCCATGTGCATGAGTACGAGGTAATTGAGGTCTTACACACATCGGCTACAGAGAGCGTGATAATACAGTCGTCTATAACAGCTGGTGCTCTTACACATGGTTCAGTGTTGTTTGCCTCTAAGTGAGCATAGAAGGCATTTAGCTCATCTGGTAGGCTCGCATCACTGGGAAACAGCTGGGTTTCCTTTAGAAAAAATGGTGCCGATAGATAGGGCAGCCGTGCTTCTAGCCTCTAGGTAACTTTGCAGTATTTCATTTTTTTTATATGTTATTTCTTACATTATTAGCCCAGAAAAATGTTTGTGTTGTTACATACAGTAGAGAATAACTTTTGGATGTCAGAGCAGTGGTAACTCACCAGGATTACCAGCATTATGACCAGGAATACAACTTTCCCAAATCAGATCCTTCGTTCGTATCCCTCAGGGCAATTGAACTGATTCCAGAGGCTGATCCAAAACATATTCGTGTGGACTTCTAGTCTGAATCAGGAGGCACACACACCACCCACCACTTCCGAGTATATTACTCGCTAATGTTCAGTCTCTGGATAATAAAGTTGATGCGCTCAAGGTGAGGATTTCCTTCCAGAGAGACATCAGGGATTTTAACATACTCTGAAACATTGCTCTCTCGGGATATACTGTCTGAGTCCATACAGCCAGTAGGGTTCTCAGTTCATCGCGCAGACAGGAATAAATATCTAGCCGGGATGAAGAAGGATGGGGGTGTATGTTTCATTATTAACTACTCATGTTGTGATTGTGTTAACATACAGGAACTCAAGTTCTTTTGTCACCCGACCTAGAATACCTCACAATCAAATGCCGACTGTATTACCTTCCAAGATAATTTTCTTTAGTTATAGTCACAGCCGTGTATATTCCCCCTCAAGCCAATACCACGATGGCCCTCAAAGAACTTCACTGGACTTTATGCAAACTGGAAACCACATATCCTGAGGCCGCATTTATTGTAGCTGGGGATTTTAACAAAGACAAAATGCTACCGAAGTTCTATCAACCTATTGACTGTAGTACTCGTGCTGCTAAAACACTCAACCACTGCTACTCCAACTTCCGGGATGCCTACAAGGCCCTCCCCCGCCCTCCCTTTGGCAAATCTGATCACGACTCCATTTTACTCCTCAATTCCCTATAGGCAGAAACTCAAACAGGAAGTACCCATGCTAAGGACTATTCAAGGCTGGTCTGACCAATCGGAATCCACATTTATAACATTGACGTATATGCTGATTTGGTGAGTGAGTTTATAAGGAAGTGTATAGGAGATGTTGTAACCACTTTGACTATCAAAACGTACCCTAACCGAAAACCGTGAATAGATGGCGGCATTCCCGTAAAACTGAAAGCGCGAACCACCGCAATTAACCATGGAAAGGCGACTACCGAATACAAACAGTGTTGTTATTCCCTCCGTAAGGCAATCAAACAGGAAATACGTCAGTATAGATTCAACGGCTCAGACACAAGACGTATGTGCCAGGGTCTACAGACAATCACGGAATACAAAGGGAAAACCAGCCACGTTGCAGACACCAACGTCTTGCTTCCGGACAAGCTAAACACCTTCTTCGCCTGCTTTGAGGATAACACAGTGCCACCGACGCGGCCCGCTACCAAGGACTGTGGGCTTTCAATCTCAGTGGCTGCCGTGAGTAAGACATTTAAGCGTGTTAACCATCGCAAGCCTAATGGCCCAGACAGCATCCCGAGCCGCATCCTCACAGCATGCGCAGACCAGCTGGCAGGAGTGTTTACGGACATGTTCAATCTCTCCCTATCTCAGTCTGTTGTCCCTACATGCTTCAAGATGTCCACCATTGTTCCTGTACCCAAGAAAGCAAAGGTAACTGAACTGAATTACTATCACTTCTGTCATAATGAAGTGCTTTGAGAGACTAGTCAAGGATCATATGTGGGGCCCAAGTGTTGACACCTTAGACCCACTTCAATTTGCTTACCACCCCAATTGATCCACAGAAGATGCAATTGCCATCACACTGCACACTGCACACTGCCCTATCCCATCTGGACAAGAAGAATACCTATGTAAGAACGCTGTTCATTGAATATATCTCAGCATTCAACGCCATAGTATCCTCCAAGCTCATCATTAAGCTCGAGGCAATGGGTCTCAACCCCGCCTTGTGAAACTGGGTCCTGGACTTCCTGACGGGCCGCCCCCAGGTGATGAAGGTAGGAAACAACACCTCTACTTCGCTGATCCTCAACACTGGGGCCCCACAAAGGTGCATGCTCAGCCCCCTCCTGTACTCCCTGTTCACCCATGACTGCGTGGCCACGCACGTCTCCAACTCAATCATCAAGTTTGCAGATGACACAACAGTAGAAGGCCTGATTACCAACAATGACGAGACAGCCTACAGGGAGGAGGTGAGGGCCCTGGGAGTGTGGTGTCAGCAAAACAACCTCTCACTCAACGTCAACAAAACAAAAGAGCTGATCATGGACTTCAGGAAACAGCAGAGGGCGCACCCCCTATCCAATTATCCACATCGACAGGACCGCAGTGGAGAAGGTGGAAAGCTTCATGTTCCTCTGCATACACATCATTGACAAATTGAAATGGTCCACCCACACAGTGTGGTGAAGAAGGTGCAACAGCGCCTCTTCAACCTCAGGAGGCTGAAGAAATTTGTCTTGGCACCTAAAACCCTTCCAAACTTTTACAGATGCACAAATGAGAGCACCCTGTCGGGCTGTATCACCGCTTGGTACGGCAACTGCACCGCCCGCAACCACAGGGCTCTCCAGAGGGTGGTGCGGTCACATCACAGGGGCAAACTACCTGCCCTCCAGGACACCTACAGCACCCGATGTCACAGGAAGGCCAAAAAGATCATCAAGGAGAACAACCACCCGAGCCAGTGCCTGTTCACCCCACTATCATCCAGAAGGCGAGGTCAGTATAGGTGCATCAAAGCTGGGACCGAAATAATGAAAACAGCTTCTATCTCAAGGCCATCAGACTGTTAAATAGCCATCACTAGCACAATAGAGCCTGCTGCCCTATATACATAGACTGGAAATCACTGGCCCCTTTAACAATGGAACACTAGTCACTTTAATAATTTTTACATATTTTGCATTACTCATCTCATATGTATATATTGTATTCTATTCTATACAACTGTTTCTTAGTCTATGCCGCTTTGACATTGCCCGTCCAAATATTTATATATTCTTATTTCCATTCCTTTACTTTAGATTTGTGTGTATTGTGTATATTGTTGTGAAATTGTTAGATATTACTTGTTAGATGTTACTGCACTACTGAAGCTAGAAATACAAGCATTTCGCTACACCCCCTATAACATCTGCTTAATACATGTATGTGACCAATAAAATTTGAATTGATCTATGATGGTTTGCAAGCCCTGCCACATCCGATGAGCGTCAAAGCCGTATTGTGATTTTTAGAAGTGTCCAGGTCAGTGTCCCGCTCCTTGAAAGCGGTAGCTCTAGCGTTTAGCTCAGTGTGGATGTTGCCTATAAATCCATGACTTCTGGTTGGGATATGTACATCCGATCACTGTCTGGACGAGGTCATCGATGCACTTAATAATGAAGCCGGTGACTGATGTGGTAAAGTCCTCGATGACATCGGATGAATCCCGAAACATATTCCAGTCTAAGCTAGCAAAACAGTCCTGTAGGTTAGCATCCGCTTCATCGGACCACTGTTACTTCCTGTGTTAGTTTTTGCTTGTAAGCAGAAGTCAGGAGGATAGAGTTGTGGTCCGATTTGCCAAATGGAGGTATGAGGGAGAGCTTTGTATGCATCTCTGTGTGTGGAGTAAAGGTGATCTAGAGTTTTTTCACCTCTTTTGCACCGGTAACATGCTGGTAGAAATGAGGTAAAATGGATTTCAGGTTTCCTGCATTAAAACCCCTAGGGGCGCTGCCTCTGGTTGAGATTTTTTTTGTTCACTTATGGCCTTATACAGCTTTTTGAGTGTGGTCTTAGTACAGGCATCGGTTTGGGATGGTAAATAGACAGTTACGAAAAATATAGATGAAATCTCTCTTGACTAATAATATGGTCTACAGCTTATCATGAGGTATTCTAACTCAGGCAGGCAGAACCTCGAGACTTCCTTAATATTAGAGATTGCGCACCAGCTGTTGTTAACAAAGAGACACACACCACCCCCCTTGAGCTTACCGGACGCTGCCATTTTGCCCTGCCGATGCATAGCAAAACCAGCTAGTTGTATATTATCCATGTCCTTGTTCAGCCAAGTTTCTGAGAAACATAGGATACTACAGTTCTTCAGGTCCTGTTGATAGGATAGTCTCGAATGGAGCTTGTCCAGTTCGTTCTCCAGTGATTGTATATTCGCAAATAGAACAGAGGGTGGAAGCGGTTTATTTCCTCACCGCCGTAGTTTCATCAGGGTGCCTGCACGTCGGCCTCTCTATTGCCGTCTCTTTCTCTTCCGAGGGTCGGTGATTAGGCCTCCGACTTGTTGAGATAGAAATCTTCATCCAAATTGAGTTTAGTAATCACTGTTCTGATGTCCAGAGGCTATTTTCAGTTATAGGAAACGATGGCAAAAACAATATGTACAAAAAAAAGTTACGATCAGTGCAAAAAAAATGAAAATAACAGAATTGGTCAGGATCCCGTAAAACGGACACTATATATTCCAGCGCCATTCTAAGGTTAGGATGAGGGTTAGGGTTGACCCAGGATGGGGAAATGAAGCTAAAGGAAGGGTTACTGGTGTGAGCACATTATTTATTTATCTCTCTCATTCATTCTCTCACATGCACTGCTGTGTGTATGATGACCTTGAACAAAGCCCTGTGCCAAATGAAGACTATCCTCTATCAGCTGTAATATACTGCCTCCTTGTGGGAAACATTTATAACTGCAGTATTAATCACATTATAATGAATGGGTATTCTGCTTTTTGCATGGACTTGAAAACTCGTGCTGTACTTAATTTGCTTTTATACTTTGGTTCTAAACATCCCAAATAATACTTTACACAAATAATACTTTACAGATGTAAAACAAGCAATCGAATAATTCAGTGTTTTGTATAGTGTTCCATACACCAAACTGATGTCTACTAACTGGACAGTATTATAAACAACGGTTTAGCCTACTAGTAATATTTCACTTCAAGTTTCTATTTTCCATAAAATAAGGTTCTACCGAGATTTGAACTCGGATCGCTGGATTCAAAGTCCAGAGTGCTAACCATTACACCATAGAACCTTGCTGCGCATGTCAATCGAAATAAAGAGATATAAACAGACAGTTGATTAAATGTGTACATGAAATAGATGTAAAATTCTATTTCGGATGATTATATTTGCTTATCCCATAGTCAGACCCAGTCAACCAATATTTACCCGTGTCTAGTAGCTGACAAATCATTTGAATGCAATTGCAATGCCACAAATGAACGGGAGGCGGCAACCTGTGCTCATCATCAAAGACAGACTTCCTTTCAAAGAAAGCCCATGTGGTGTCCAAAGTGAAAACAGAATGATTTGGGAGCTTTGACAAATGGTAATGCCATGAAATGTTGTATCTTAAAATGTGTTTTAATCTGCTTGTTACTGTAGCTAATAGACCAAATATTAAATGTAGCCTATGTGCATAGATAAAGAGATACTGTATGTCAATGGCCATTTCAATTGGTTTGACAAATATAAGCCTAAATCCATAATTGATGGGAATGGCCATGAACAGGTTTTTCTAGGTGTATGAAAGGAACAGGTCCCACTCTAAGCCTACTACCGTGTGTAATAAATGACAGAGCAGGGTGAAGCTGATGTTATTTGCAAGTCAATGTTATCCTCCTCCTGCAGAGTGTGTTAGAATGCAATATGA